>NC_091818.1:6702575-7005606 GCF_041296235.1 Equus asinus
GGTGGTCCTGGCAACCCCCTTCACGGACACAATGTTTCCAAGACAACTTAGACAAATCGGATGAATTCCACTCTCCAGGAAAGATATTTTTCTGTCTCTTTTCCGGATTTGGGAAGTTTCGAACTTGACCCCTGATCCTTGAACGTTCCCCTAGATTCCGTCCAGATACGGGCTTACTTAATTTTTATAGGGTGTGCCATTTGTTTGCCCTACATCCTCTACCCTGGCCTGTTTATTTTTCTTGAAACACAACTGTAAAGTTCTAATTTTCGTGCAACTTCCTTACATATGGTGTCAAAACACATAATCAATAATCCTTCTACGGCAAGAGGTAGGGGGAGAGAATTTCGATGGAGGCAAACAGAGCACACTAGCCTGGGAGGGCAGCCTTCACGAAGGAACGAAGCCCTGTGGAAGAGGGTGCTTTTCAGCACCCTTGTAGAGCACTTCCAAACAAAGAGACATACCCCAAGCGTGACAGGGCTCCATTCCTTCAAGGCTTCCAAGACATCTCTTGGGACACATTACCATGTGCCCAGTGGGCCCACGTGACACCAGAGCTTCGGAAAAAGAGACTGACCTGCAAAGAATGCTATGGGCCTTGGAAAGGAGGCATCGATTCTTCTCTTCAATGTCCTCAAGACATCTTTCTTGACTTTGCATTATGCTTAAGGCACAAGGGCACTGTAGGTGTGATGAACGCCAAGTCCGGCCACTTGTTTCCAATGAAGTTGCAAGCTTGAATCAGCATGACCTCCCCATAGACTTGAATAGATGACAATGTTCTCCTCTCCGTGCCTGTCCCTCTATTCTCACTTGTGGCCTAGGGTTCCTTTCTTATCCCTTGCATCAGACTCTGTTTTATCTCTTCTAGTTTCTGTGCCTGCTTTCTGTTTGCCAAACCTGTTTCTGGGTGTCTGTCCCTTTAATAGCCTAGCCTAGGCCAATCCTCAGACTGTAACCATGCGGCCACCCTGGGGGACATGTTCACCGTGATGTCATAAGCGACCTCAAAATTCGAAGTTGTCCTGACAACCTCCGTGCACACAGAGTTTCACAGCCATCTCAGACCAGTCTGACTCCTCACCCTGTCTAGGTAGGATAGTTTTCCTTTTTCTGCAATTGTTGTCAGTTTCTATCTTTCTCCTTGAACTTCGAAAGGGCTCCTACATTCTCTCTAGACACTGGTGTCACTCCTGTAAGATTATCCTGGGTTTTATCTCTTATATCTTGGGTAGATGGCAAAATGGGTGGACCTTACCCAGAAAAAGTCCTGGACTCCCTCACAAGTTGAAGTTGCCCAGGGAATGTTCTGATGCACAATGATGGTGTCATCTCGTGGCACTCTGCCAATTCCACCTTGGCAGGTCACAAGTTTTCCTTCCTTCTGCCTTTGGGAAGTGTACCAGATACTTCCATAGATTGTAATATTCTTATGGTTCCTTTTCTTGTGCGTATTGATAACGTATCCTCACAATTGCTGCTTATTTATGATCTCTGCCCGCACCATACCATGAAATCTATATTTCCTAACACTACTAATGTGATATGCACTCGTAATGTGAAACAGTGAGGCCCGGGCCGCCCAAGCGGAATGTGGGCACTTACCTGCTCCACCACAGGGCCGGCCCTGAATTGTACTTTTGGACCAACCTTTTGCCTGAACTTGGGAAGACGTGGGCCTGTTTGGATTATTCGTGAAGGTGATTAGTAATAACATCATGGACGGTAACATTTTCCGTTCGTTCATGGGTTTAGGACTGATCATGTTCTCTTCGTAGTATTCCTCTTCACCTATTTGGAATGGTCTGCCTTTCTGTAGCATCTGTAAGCATTTGGAGGTGATTTTCCATCCTTGGAAGTTCACCTTCCGTAAACTCTTTCCGCCCCCAAAGCTTTATGACATCATTCTGGACCCCTTTTTGGATTTTTGATTTGAGGTGAATTTATAGCCATGACCCTGCATTAGAACGTACTATAACTTCCAGATTCACGTCCTCATTGCTTTAGACTTCTGTGTAGCTTACATCATCTTCACCAGTGTAAGACTAATCACAGGCCCTCACCACACACTTGTGCCTAATCTTCTCTTTCACCCTCCGTCACCGCCCCTCTTTGCCTCTGGGAGCCCGCATACAAATGTTCAGTGCCACCTGTTGGTTAGTGCTTGCTTTTTCTTCTCCTTGTAAGTGAGATTCTATGGTATTTGAATTTCTCCCTGGGGCTTGTTACACTTCCCCTAAAACCCTCACAGCCATTCTGGTGGTCACAAATGGCTGGATTGCATCATTTGTTCCGGCTGAGTGGTATACCATTGTGTGGCTATAGACCATCTTCCTTCTCCAATCATCCCTTGCTGGACACCAGGGTGCTTTCCAAGTCTTGGATATCCGGAGTAAGACTGTGGTGAACACAGCCATGCACATGTCTTTATGCGGTAGTCTTTCTGACTGTTTTGGATAAGCAAGCGGCAGATTAATAGCTGGGTCATACGGGACATGGATACTTAAACTTCTGAGGCAGTTCCACACCTTTGGCATCGTGGCTGCACCGGGTTACACTCCCACCAGCAGTGCAGGAGGCTTCCCTTCTCTCCACCTCCTCTCTGACTCTTGTTATTTCCTGTCTGCTTCCTTCTAGCCATGCTGACCACAGTGAGCTGCCATGGCCTTGCAGTTTGGATTTGCATTTTCCTGAGACTTCATGATGGTGAACAAGTTTTCATGCACCTACTGGCCCTCTTTCTGTCTTCTTCGGAGAAATCTCTGCTTCCATCTTTTGACCAGGTTTTCATTGGCTTGTTTTTTTTCTTGTGGAGACGTGCGAGTTGATTGTATCTTTGGGCTTTTCACCCCTTGTCCGATGTGTGGTTTGCAAACATCCTCTCCCAATTGTTGTGGTGTCTTAGTATTCAGTTGATGGTTTCCTTGAGTGGGCAGAAGTGTGTGCATTTGATGTGGTCCCGTTTGTTTCTTGTTTCCTTTGTTGCCCTTGCCCAGTCAGACATGCTTCTTCCAAATAGGCGGCTCAGACAGATGGCAAAGAGCACTCTGCCTAGGTCTTCTCCTACAAGGTTCACGGTTTCAAGTCTGCCATTCAAGGCTTTAATCCACTTCAGGTGGTGTGTGTGCCAGGTGTAACATCATGGCGTACTCTCGTTGTGTTCCATGTGGCTGTGCAGGCTTCCCAGCACCGTTTATTGTAGAGACTCTCCTTTCTCCGCTGTCTCCACTTGGCTCCCTGGTCCAAAATGGGCTGTCCATGTAAGTTTGAGTTGGGCTCTGGGCTCTCAATTGTTTTGCATGGGTCTTCATGCCTGTTTTGGGGCCCAGACTGTGCCGTTTCGGTACCTCGCGCTTCGTCCTCTATGTTGAAATCAGAAATTGTGACACGTGCTGCTTTGTTCGTTTTCCTGAGGATTCCTTTGCCTAGTCAGGGTCTCGCGTTGCTGGCTAGAAACTTTAGGATTCTCTCTTCTTCTCTGTGGCAAATACTGCTGCAACTTTGACTGGGATTGCATGGAATCCAGAGATTCCTTACTGCGGTATGAACCTTTCAAGTGTGTTAATCCTTCCATTCCTCGATCCCTCGATATCTTTTTTTTTCTTGTGTCTTCTTGAGTTTCTTTCCCCAAAGGTTTGCTAGTTTTTGAATTAACATAGAATTCACCTGTTTTGCTAAGGTTATTCACAGAGATCCTATTCTTCGTAATGGCAAGCTCCTGTTTTTTTGTTTTTTTTTTTCCTTAGCTTCAGTTTTTCTGTTCTTTGCAACTTTTAATTGGTTTTGTTTTGGCACAAGTGCATTGCTGTGCTCACATCTGCTGGCAATGCTCCTGTATTTGCTGTGGAAGTCTGGCCCTGTCCAACGTCCCTTCCCATCTGCCTCTACTCTACCTCGGACGCCTGCACCAGAACAACTGAAGCAGTGGTGAGGAGGCCCAAACCGAGGATTCCACCCAGCCCATACTGGGCCACAGACCCAGAAGGTGCGGACCTCACCACTGCACCACAGGCCGGCCACTTACATGTTCAGTGGCAACGTGCAGTTGAGTGCAACGGGAGTTAAATATACTAGTGAGCCCAACTCTAGCACTGTGTAGATGAGGCTAGGTTGTTTTTCGGGTCCATTGTGATGTCAGAGGATTTGTCATAATTGTGTCTCTGAGGTCCAGCATGCTTCCTGGATACAGGTTTCAGAGCCTGCTTGGAGCAGTCTCATAACTCACCCTTCCCAGTTAGCCCATGCTTGACCTTCGCTGCCGTTTTTTGGCTTGTGAATTTCTCTGACTTTCAAACGTTCCAGCAGAGTCTGTCTAAAGACGGACATCATCTTTCATTGTGGATAATTCAGGTGTGATTTCTGTTCACCTTCCATTTTCTGGGTCCTCTTTTTCTTTTCCATAGTATACTCGTCATGGTCTTTCTCAGCTATCTCCCTTAGACATGCTTATCAGTCCGTTCTCCTTCATTCCGAGGGATTAGTTTGTATTTCTTTAATCGCTGTATGTTCTCAAGGGTGAGGTGTGAGTGCTTTCGTGACTCTTGGTTGTTGTCCTTGAATTTGCACCGGTCACTTGTAGGACTCTTGGCTACCCTAGCCAAGGTCAAACTAAGCACTGAGAACACGTGGTCATGTGGGTTGGTTTGACATCCTGAGATCAGAAACTCCAAATTCGAGGTGGTCCTGGCAACCCCCTTCACGGACACAATGTTTCCAAGACAACTTAGACAAATCGGATGAATTCCACTCTCCAGGAAAGATATTTTTCTGTCTCTTTTCCGGATTTGGGAAGTTTCGAACTTGACCCCTGATCCTTGAACGTTCCCCTAGATTCCGTCCAGATACGGGCTTACTTAATTTTTATAGGGTGTGCCATTTGTTTGCCCTACATCCTCTACCCTGGCCTGTTTATTTTTCTTGAAACACAACTGTAAAGTTCTAATTTTCGTGCAACTTCCTTACATATGGTGTCAAAACACATAATCAATAATCCTTCTACGGCAAGAGGTAGGGGGAGAGAATTTCGATGGAGGCAAACAGAGCACACTAGCCTGGGAGGGCAGCCTTCACGAAGGAACGAAGCCCTGTGGAAGAGGGTGCTTTTCAGCACCCTTGTAGAGCACTTCCAAACAAAGAGACATACCCCAAGCGTGACAGGGCTCCATTCCTTCAAGGCTTCCAAGACATCTCTTGGGACACATTACCATGTGCCCAGTGGGCCCACGTGACACCAGAGCTTCGGAAAAAGAGACTGACCTGCAAAGAATGCTATGGGCCTTGGAAAGGAGGCATCGATTCTTCTCTTCAATGTCCTCAAGACATCTTTCTTGACTTTGCATTATGCTTAAGGCACAAGGGCACTGTAGGTGTGATGAACGCCAAGTCCGGCCACTTGTTTCCAATGAAGTTGCAAGCTTGAATCAGCATGACCTCCCCATAGACTTGAATAGATGACAATGTTCTCCTCTCCGTGCCTGTCCCTCTATTCTCACTTGTGGCCTAGGGTTCCTTTCTTATCCCTTGCATCAGACTCTGTTTTATCTCTTCTAGTTTCTGTGCCTGCTTTCTGTTTGCCAAACCTGTTTCTGGGTGTCTGTCCCTTTAATAGCCTAGCCTAGGCCAATCCTCAGACTGTAACCATGCGGCCACCCTGGGGGACATGTTCACCGTGATGTCATAAGCGACCTCAAAATTCGAAGTTGTCCTGACAACCTCCGTGCACACAGAGTTTCACAGCCATCTCAGACCAGTCTGACTCCTCACCCTGTCTAGGTAGGATAGTTTTCCTTTTTCTGCAATTGTTGTCAGTTTCTATCTTTCTCCTTGAACTTCGAAAGGGCTCCTACATTCTCTCTAGACACTGGTTTCACTCCTGTAAGATTATCCTGGGTTTTATCTCTTATATCTTGGGTAGATGGCAAAATGGGTGGACCTTACCCAGAAAAAGTCCTGGACTCCCTCACAAGTTGAAGTTGCCCAGGGAATGTTCTGATGCACAATGATGGTGTCATCTCGTGGCACTCTGCCAATTCCACCTTGGCAGGTCACAAGTTTTCCTTCCTTCTGCCTTTGGGAAGTGTACCAGATACTTCCATAGATTGTAATATTCTTATGGTTCCTTTTCTTGTGCGTATTGATAACGTATCCTCACAATTGCTGCTTATTTATGATCTCTGCCCGCACCATACCATGAAATCTATATTTCCTAACACTACTAATGTGATATGCACTCGTAATGTGAAACAGTGAGGCCCGGGCCGCCCAAGCGGAATGTGGGCACTTACCTGCTCCACCACAGGGCCGGCCCTGAATTGTACTTTTGGACCAACCTTTTGCCTGAACTTGGGAAGACGTGGGCCTGTTTGGATTATTCGTGAAGGTGATTAGTAATAACATCATGGACGGTAACATTTTCCGTTCGTTCATGGGTTTAGGACTGATCATGTTCTCTTCGTAGTATTCCTCTTCACCTATTTGGAATGGTCTGCCTTTCTGTAGCATCTGTAAGCATTTGGAGGTGATTTTCCATCCTTGGAAGTTCACCTTCTGTAAACTCTTTCCGCCCCCAAAGCTTTATGACATCATTCTGGACCCCTTTTTGGATTTTTGATTTGAGGTGAATTTATAGCCATGACCCTGCATTAGAACGTACTATAACTTCCAGATTCACGTCCTCATTGCTTTAGACTTCTGTGTAGCTTACATCATCTTCACCAGTGTAAGACTAATCACAGGCCCTCACCACACACTTGTGCCTAATCTTCTCTTTCACCCTCCGTCACCGCCCCTCTTTGCCTCTGGGAGCCCGCATACAAATGTTCAGTGCCACCTGTTGGTTAGTGCTTGCTTTTTCTTCTCCTTGTAAGTGAGATTCTATGGTATTTGAATTTCTCCCTGGGGCTTGTTACACTTCCCCTAAAACCCTCACAGCCATTCTGGTGGTCACAAATGGCTGGATTGCATCATTTGTTCCGGCTGAGTGGTATACCATTGTGTGGCTATAGACCATCTTCCTTCTCCAATCATCCCTTGCTGGACACCAGGGTGCTTTCCAAGTCTTGGATATCCGGAGTAAGACTGTGGTGAACACAGCCATGCACATGTCTTTATGCGGTAGTCTTTCTGACTGTTTTGGATAAGCAAGCGGCAGATTAATAGCTGGGTCATACGGGACATGGATACTTAAACTTCTGAGGCAGTTCCACACCTTTGGCATCGTGGCTGCACCGGGTTACACTCCCACCAGCAGTGCAGGAGGCTTCCCTTCTCTCCACCTCCTCTCTGACTCTTGTTATTTCCTGTCTGCTTCCTTCTAGCCATGCTGACCACAGTGAGCTGCCATGGCCTTGCAGTTTGGATTTGCATTTTCCTGAGACTTCATGATGGTGAACAAGTTTTCATGCACCTACTGGCCCTCTTTCTGTCTTCTTCGGAGAAATCTCTGCTTCCATCTTTTGACCAGGTTTTCATTGGCTTGTTTTTTTTCTTGTGGAGACGTGCGAGTTGATTGTATCTTTGGGCTTTTCACCCCTTGTCCGATGTGTGGTTTGCAAACATCCTCTCCCAATTGTTGTGGTGTCTTAGTATTCAGTTGATGGTTTCCTTGAGTGGGCAGAAGTGTGTGCATTTGATGTGGTCCCGTTTGTTTCTTGTTTCCTTTGTTGCCCTTGCCCAGTCAGACATGCTTCTTCCAAATAGGCGGCTCAGACAGATGGCAAAGAGCACTCTGCCTAGGTCTTCTCCTACAAGGTTCACGGTTTCAAGTCTGCCATTCAAGGCTTTAATCCATTTCAGGTGGTGTGTGTGCCAGGTGTAACATCATGGTGTACTCTCGTTGTGTTCCACGTGGCTGTGCAGGCTTCCCAGCACCGTTTATTGTAGAGACTCTCCTTCCTCCGCTGTCTCCACTTGGCTCCCTGGTCCAAAATGGGCTGTCCATGTAAGTTTGAGTTGGGCTCTGGGCTCTCAATTGTTTTGCATGGGTCTTCATGCCTGTTTTGGGGCCCAGACTGTGCCGTTTCGGTACCTAGCGCTTCGTCCTCTATGTTGAAATCAGAAATTGTGACACGTGCTGCTTTGTTCGTTTTCCTGAGGATTCCTTTGCCTAGTCAGGGTCTCGTGTTGCTGGCTAGAAACTTTAGGATTCTCTCTTCTTCTCTGTGGCAAATACTGCTGCAACTTTGACTGGGATTGCATGGAATCCAGAGATTCCTTACTGCGGTATGAACCTTTCAAGTGTGTTAATCCTTCCATTCCTCGATCCCTCGATATCTTTTTTTTTCTTGTGTCTTCTTGAGTTTCTTTCCCCAAAGGTTTGCTAGTTTTTGAATTAACATAGAATTCACCTGTTTTGCTAAGGTTATTCACAGAGATCCTATTCTTCGTAATGGCAAGCTCCTGTTTTTTTGTTTTTTTTTTCCTTAGCTTCAGTTTTTCTGTTCTTTGCAACTTTTAATTGGTTTTGTTTTGGCACAAGTGCATTGCTGTGCTCACATCTGCTGGCAATGCTCCTGTATTTGCTGTGGAAGTCTGGCCCTGTCCAACGTCCCTTCCCATCTGCCTCTACTCTACCTCGGACGCCTGCACCAGAACAACTGAAGCAGTGGTGAGGAGGCCCAAACCGAGGATTCCACCCAGCCCATACTGGGCCACAGACCCAGAAGGTGCGGACCTCACCACTGCACCACCGGCCGGCCACTTACATGTTCAGTGGCAACGTGCAGTTGAGTGCAATGGGAGTTAAATATACTAGTGAGCCCAACTCTAGCACTGTGTAGATGAGGCTAGGTTGTTTTTCGGGTCCATTGTGATGTCAGAGGATTTGTCATAATTGTGTCTCTGAGGTCCAGCATGCTTCCTGGATACAGGTTTCAGAGCCTGCTTGGAGCAGTCTCATAACTCACCCTTCCCAGTTAGCCCATGCTTGACCTTCGCTGCCGTTTTTTGGCTTGTGAATTTCTCTGACTTTCAAACGTTCCAGCAGAGTCTGTCTAAAGACGGACATCATCTTTCATTGTGGATAATTCAGGTGTGATTTCTGTTCACCTTCCATTTTCTGGGTCCTCTTTTTCTTTTCCATAGTATACTCGTCATGGTCTTTCTCAGCTATCTCCCTTAGACATGCTTATCAGTCCGTTCTCCTTCATTCCAAGGGATTAGTTTGTATTTCGTTAATCGCTGTATGTTCTCTAGGGTGAGGTGTGAGTGCTTTCGTGACTCTTGGTTGTTGTCCTTGAATTTGCACCGGTCACTTGTAGGACTCTTGGCTACCCTAGCCTAGGTCAAACTAAGCACTGAGAACACGTGGTCATGTGGGTTGGTTTGACATCCTGAGATCAGAAACTCCAAATTCGAGGTGGTCCTGGCAACCCCCTTCACGGACACAATGTTTCCAAGACAACTTAGACAAATCGGATGAATTCCACTCTCCAGGAAAGATATTTTTCTGTCTCTTTTCCGGATTTGGGAAGTTTCGAACTTGACCCCTGATCCTTGAACGTTCCCCTAGATTCCGTCCAGATACGGGCTTACTTAATTTTTATAGGGTGTGCCATTTGTTTGCCCTACATCCTCTACCCTGGCCTGTTTATTTTTCTTGAAACACAACTGTAAAGTTCTAATTTTCGTGCAACTTCCTTACATATGGTGTCAAAACACATAATCAATAATCCTTCTACGGCAAGAGGTAGGGGGAGAGAATTTCGATGGAGGCAAACAGAGCACACTAGCCTGGGAGGGCAGCCTTCACGAAGGAACGAAGCCCTGTGGAAGAGGGTGCTTTTCAGCACCCTTGTAGAGCACTTCCAAACAAAGAGACATACCCCAAGCGTGACAGGGCTCCATTCCTTCAAGGCTTCCAAGACATCTCTTGGGACACATTACCATGTGCCCAGTGGGCCCACGTGACACCAGAGCTTCGGAAAAAGAGACTGACCTTCAAAGAATGCTATGGGCCTTGGAAAGGAGGCATCGATTCTTCTCTTCAATGTCCTCAAGACATCTTTCTTGACTTTGCATTATGCTTAAGGCACAAGGGCACTGTAGGTGTGATGAACGCCAAGTCCGGCCACTTGTTTCCAATGAAGTTGCAAGCTTGAATCAGCATGACCTCCCCATAGACTTGAATAGATGACAATGTTCTCCTCTCCGTGCCTGTCCCTCTATTCTCACTTGTGGCCTAGGGTTCCTTTCTTATCCCTTGCATCAGACTCTGTTTTATCTCTTCTAGTTTCTGTGCCTGCTTTCTGTTTGCCAAACCTGTTTCTGGGTGTCTGTCCCTTTAATAGCCTAGCCTAGGCCAATCCTCAGACTGTAACCATGCGGCCACCCTGGGGGACATGTTCACCGTGATGTCATAAGCGACCTCAAAATTCGAAGTTGTCCTGACAACCTCCGTGCACACAGAGTTTCACAGCCATCTCAGACCAGTCTGACTCCTCACCCTGTCTAGGTAGGATAGTTTTCCTTTTTCTGCAATTGTTGTCAGTTTCTATCTTTCTCCTTGAACTTCGAAAGGGCTCCTACATTCTCTCTAGACACTGGTTTCACTCCTGTAAGATTATCCTGGGTTTTATCTCTTATATCTTGGGTAGATGGCAAAATGGGTGGACCTTACCCAGAAAAAGTCCTGGACTCCCTCACAAGTTGAAGTTGCCCAGGGAATGTTCTGATGCACAATGATGGTGTCATCTCGTGGCACTCTGCCAATTCCACCTTGGCAGGTCACAAGTTTTCCTTCCTTCTGCCTTTGGGAAGTGTACCAGATACTTCCATAGATTGTAATATTCTTATGGTTCCTTTTCTTGTGCGTATTGATAACGTATCCTCACAATTGCTGCTTATTTGTGATCTCTGCCCGCACCATACCATGAAATCTATATTTCCTAACACTACTAATGTGATATGCACTCGTAATGTGAAACAGTGAGGCCCGGGCCGCCCAAGCGGAATGTGGGCACTTACCTGCTCCACCACAGGGCCGGCCCTGAATTGTACTTTTGGACCAACCTTTTGCCTGAACTTGGGAAGACGTGGGCCTGTTTGGATTATTCGTGAAGGTGATTAGTAATAACATCATGGACGGTAACATTTTCCGTTCGTTCATGGGTTTAGGACTGATCATGTTCTCTTCGTAGTATTCCTCTTCACCTATTTGGAATGGTCTGCCTTTCTGTAGCATCTGTAAGCATTTGGAGGTGATTTTCCATCCTTGGAAGTTCACCTTCTGTAAACTCTTTCCGCCCCCAAAGCTTTATGACATCATTCTGGACCCCTTTTTGGATTTTTGATTTGAGGTGAATTTATAGCCATGACCCTGCATTAGAACGTACTATAACTTCCAGATTCACGTCCTCATTGCTTTAGACTTCTGTGTAGCTTACATCATCTTCACCAGTGTAAGACTAATCACAGGCCCTCACCACACACTTGTGCCTAATCTTCTCTTTCACCCTCCGTCACCGCCCCTCTTTGCCTCTGGGAGCCCGCATACAAATGTTCAGTGCCACCTGTTGGTTAGTGCTTGCTTTTTCTTCTCCTTGTAAGTGAGATTCTATGGTATTTGAATTTCTCCCTGGGGCTTGTTACACTTCCCCTAAAACCCTCACAGCCATTCTGGTGGTCACAAATGGCTGGATTGCATCATTTGTTCCGGCTGAGTGGTATACCATTGTGTGGCTATAGACCATCTTCCTTCTCCAATCATCCCTTGCTGGACACCAGGGTGCTTTCCAAGTCTTGGATATCCGGAGTAAGACTGTGGTGAACACAGCCATGCACATGTCTTTATGCGGTAGTCTTTCTGACTGTTTTGGATAAGCAAGCGGCAGATTAATAGCTGGGTCATACGGGACATGGATACTTAAACTTCTGAGGCAGTTCCACACCTTTGGCATCGTGGCTGCACCGGGTTACACTCCCACCAGCAGTGCAGGAGGCTTCCCTTCTCTCCACCTCCTCTCTGACTCTTGTTATTTCCTGTCTGCTTCCTTCTAGCCATGCTGACCACAGTGAGCTGCCATGGCCTTGCAGTTTGGATTTGCATTTTCCTGAGACTTCATGATGGTGAACAAGTTTTCATGCACCTACTGGCCCTCTTTCTGTCTTCTTCGGAGAAATCTCTGCTTCCATCTTTTGACCAGGTTTTCATTGGCTTGTTTTTTTTCTTGTGGAGACGTGCGAGTTGATTGTATCTTTGGGCTTTTCACCCCTTGTCCGATGTGTGGTTTGCAAACATCCTCTCCCAATTGTTGTGGTGTCTTAGTATTCAGTTGATGGTTTCCTTGAGTGGGCAGAAGTGTGTGCATTTGATGTGGTCCCGTTTGTTTCTTGTTTCCTTTGTTGCCCTTGCCCAGTCAGACATGCTTCTTCCAAATAGGCGGCTCAGACAGATGGCAAAGAGCACTCTGCCTAGGTCTTCTCCTACAAGGTTCACGGTTTCAAGTCTGCCATTCAAGGCTTTAATCCATTTCAGGTGGTGTGTGTGCCAGGTGTAACATCATGGTGTACTCTCGTTGTGTTCCACGTGGCTGTGCAGGCTTCCCAGCACCGTTTATTGTAGAGACTCTCCTTCCTCCGCTGTCTCCACTTGGCTCCCTGGTCCAAAATGGGCTGTCCATGTAAGTTTGAGTTGGGCTCTGGGCTCTCAATTGTTTTGCATGGGTCTTCATGCCTGTTTTGGGGCCCAGACTGTGCCGTTTCGGTACCTAGCGCTTCGTCCTCTATGTTGAAATCAGAAATTGTGACACGTGCTGCTTTGTTCGTTTTCCTGAGGATTCCTTTGCCTAGTCAGGGTCTCGTGTTGCTGGCTAGAAACTTTAGGATTCTCTCTTCTTCTCTGTGGCAAATACTGCTGCAACTTTGACTGGGATTGCATGGAATCCAGAGATTCCTTACTGCGGTATGAACCTTTCAAGTGTGTTAATCCTTCCATTCCTCGATCCCTCGATATCTTTTTTTTTCTTGTGTCTTCTTGAGTTTCTTTCCCCAAAGGTTTGCTAGTTTTTGAATTAACATAGAATTCACCTGTTTTGCTAAGGTTATTCACAGAGATCCTATTCTTCGTAATGGCAAGCTCCTGTTTTTTTGTTTTTTTTTTCCTTAGCTTCAGTTTTTCTGTTCTTTGCAACTTTTAATTGGTTTTGTTTTGGCACAAGTGCATTGCTGTGCTCACATCTGCTGGCAATGCTCCTGTATTTGCTGTGGAAGTCTGGCCCTGTCCAACGTCCCTTCCCATCTGCCTCTACTCTACCTCGGACGCCTGCACCAGAACAACTGAAGCAGTGGTGAGGAGGCCCAAACCGAGGATTCCACCCAGCCCATACTGGGCCACAGACCCAGAAGGTGCGGACCTCACCACTGCACCACCGGCCGGCCACTTACATGTTCAGTGGCAACGTGCAGTTGAGTGCAATGGGAGTTAAATATACTAGTGAGCCCAACTCTAGCACTGTGTAGATGAGGCTAGGTTGTTTTTCGGGTCCATTGTGATGTCAGAGGATTTGTCATAATTGTGTCTCTGAGGTCCAGCATGCTTCCTGGATACAGGTTTCAGAGCCTGCTTGGAGCAGTCTCATAACTCACCCTTCCCAGTTAGCCCATGCTTGACCTTCGCTGCCGTTTTTTGGCTTGTGAATTTCTCTGACTTTCAAACGTTCCAGCAGAGTCTGTCTAAAGACGGACATCATCTTTCATTGTGGATAATTCAGGTGTGATTTCTGTTCACCTTCCATTTTCTGGGTCCTCTTTTTCTTTTCCATAGTATACTCGTCATGGTCTTTCTCAGCTATCTCCCTTAGACATGCTTATCAGTCCGTTCTCCTTCATTCCAAGGGATTAGTTTGTATTTCGTTAATCGCTGTATGTTCTCTAGGGTGAGGTGTGAGTGCTTTCGTGACTCTTGGTTGTTGTCCTTGAATTTGCACCGGTCACTTGTAGGACTCTTGGCTACCCTAGCCTAGGTCAAACTAAGCACTGAGAACACGTGGTCATGTGGGTTGGTTTGACATCCTGAGATCAGAAACTCCAAATTCGAGGTGGTCCTGGCAACCCCCTTCACGGACACAATGTTTCCAAGACAACTTAGACAAATCGGATGAATTCCACTCTCCAGGAAAGATATTTTTCTGTCTCTTTTCCGGATTTGGGAAGTTTCGAACTTGACCCCTGATCCTTGAACGTTCCCCTAGATTCCGTCCAGATACGGGCTTACTTAATTTTTATAGGGTGTGCCATTTGTTTGCCCTACATCCTCTACCCTGGCCTGTTTATTTTTCTTGAAACACAACTGTAAAGTTCTAATTTTCGTGCAACTTCCTTACATATGGTGTCAAAACACATAATCAATAATCCTTCTACGGCAAGAGGTAGGGGGAGAGAATTTCGATGGAGGCAAACAGAGCACACTAGCCTGGGAGGGCAGCCTTCACGAAGGAACGAAGCCCTGTGGAAGAGGGTGCTTTTCAGCACCCTTGTAGAGCACTTCCAAACAAAGAGACATACCCCAAGCGTGACAGGGCTCCATTCCTTCAAGGCTTCCAAGACATCTCTTGGGACACATTACCATGTGCCCAGTGGGCCCACGTGACACCAGAGCTTCGGAAAAAGAGACTGACCTTCAAAGAATGCTATGGGCCTTGGAAAGGAGGCATCGATTCTTCTCTTCAATGTCCTCAAGACATCTTTCTTGACTTTGCATTATGCTTAAGGCACAAGGGCACTGTAGGTGTGATGAACGCCAAGTCCGGCCACTTGTTTCCAATGAAGTTGCAAGCTTGAATCAGCATGACCTCCCCATAGACTTGAATAGATGACAATGTTCTCCTCTCCGTGCCTGTCCCTCTATTCTCACTTGTGGCCTAGGGTTCCTTTCTTATCCCTTGCATCAGACTCTGTTTTATCTCTTCTAGTTTCTGTGCCTGCTTTCTGTTTGCCAAACCTGTTTCTGGGTGTCTGTCCCTTTAATAGCCTAGCCTAGGCCAATCCTCAGACTGTAACCATGCGGCCACCCTGGGGGACATGTTCACCGTGATGTCATAAGCGACCTCAAAATTCGAAGTTGTCCTGACAACCTCCGTGCACACAGAGTTTCACAGCCATCTCAGACCAGTCTGACTCCTCACCCTGTCTAGGTAGGATAGTTTTCCTTTTTCTGCAATTGTTGTCAGTTTCTATCTTTCTCCTTGAACTTCGAAAGGGCTCCTACATTCTCTCTAGACACTGGTTTCACTCCTGTAAGATTATCCTGGGTTTTATCTCTTATATCTTGGGTAGATGGCAAAATGGGTGGACCTTACCCAGAAAAAGTCCTGGACTCCCTCACAAGTTGAAGTTGCCCAGGGAATGTTCTGATGCACAATGATGGTGTCATCTCGTGGCACTCTGCCAATTCCACCTTGGCAGGTCACAAGTTTTCCTTCCTTCTGCCTTTGGGAAGTGTACCAGATACTTCCATAGATTGTAATATTCTTATGGTTCCTTTTCTTGTGCGTATTGATAACGTATCCTCACAATTGCTGCTTATTTGTGATCTCTGCCCGCACCATACCATGAAATCTATATTTCCTAACACTACTAATGTGATATGCACTCGTAATGTGAAACAGTGAGGCCCGGGCCGCCCAAGCGGAATGTGGGCACTTACCTGCTCCACCACAGGGCCGGCCCTGAATTGTACTTTTGGACCAACCTTTTGCCTGAACTTGGGAAGACGTGGGCCTGTTTGGATTATTCGTGAAGGTGATTAGTAATAACATCATGGACGGTAACATTTTCCGTTCGTTCATGGGTTTAGGACTGATCATGTTCTCTTCGTAGTATTCCTCTTCACCTATTTGGAATGGTCTGCCTTTCTGTAGCATCTGTAAGCATTTGGAGGTGATTTTCCATCCTTGGAAGTTCACCTTCTGTAAACTCTTTCCGCCCCCAAAGCTTTATGACATCATTCTGGACCCCTTTTTGGATTTTTGATTTGAGGTGAATTTATAGCCATGACCCTGCATTAGAACGTACTATAACTTCCAGATTCACGTCCTCATTGCTTTAGACTTCTGTGTAGCTTACATCATCTTCACCAGTGTAAGACTAATCACAGGCCCTCACCACACACTTGTGCCTAATCTTCTCTTTCACCCTCCGTCACCGCCCCTCTTTGCCTCTGGGAGCCCGCATACAAATGTTCAGTGCCACCTGTTGGTTAGTGCTTGCTTTTTCTTCTCCTTGTAAGTGAGATTCTATGGTATTTGAATTTCTCCCTGGGGCTTGTTACACTTCCCCTAAAACCCTCACAGCCATTCTGGTGGTCACAAATGGCTGGATTGCATCATTTGTTCCGGCTGAGTGGTATACCATTGTGTGGCTATAGACCATCTTCCTTCTCCAATCATCCCTTGCTGGACACCAGGGTGCTTTCCAAGTCTTGGATATCCGGAGTAAGACTGTGGTGAACACAGCCATGCACATGTCTTTATGCGGTAGTCTTTCTGACTGTTTTGGATAAGCAAGCGGCAGATTAATAGCTGGGTCATACGGGACATGGATACTTAAACTTCTGAGGCAGTTCCACACCTTTGGCATCGTGGCTGCACCGGGTTACACTCCCACCAGCAGTGCAGGAGGCTTCCCTTCTCTCCACCTCCTCTCTGACTCTTGTTATTTCCTGTCTGCTTCCTTCTAGCCATGCTGACCACAGTGAGCTGCCATGGCCTTGCAGTTTGGATTTGCATTTTCCTGAGACTTCATGATGGTGAACAAGTTTTCATGCACCTACTGGCCCTCTTTCTGTCTTCTTCGGAGAAATCTCTGCTTCCATCTTTTGACCAGGTTTTCATTGGCTTGTTTTTTTTCTTGTGGAGACGTGCGAGTTGATTGTATCTTTGGGCTTTTCACCCCTTGTCCGATGTGTGGTTTGCAAACATCCTCTCCCAATTGTTGTGGTGTCTTAGTATTCAGTTGATGGTTTCCTTGAGTGGGCAGAAGTGTGTGCATTTGATGTGGTCCCGTTTGTTTCTTGTTTCCTTTGTTGCCCTTGCCCAGTCAGACATGCTTCTTCCAAATAGGCGGCTCAGACAGATGGCAAAGAGCACTCTGCCTAGGTCTTCTCCTACAAGGTTCACGGTTTCAAGTCTGCCATTCAAGGCTTTAATCCATTTCAGGTGGTGTGTGTGCCAGGTGTAACATCATGGTGTACTCTCGTTGTGTTCCATGTGGCTGTGCAGGCTTCCCAGCACCGTTTATTGTAGAGACTCTCCTTCCTCCGCTGTCTCCACTTGGCTCCCTGGTCCAAAATGGGCTGTCCATGTAAGTTTGAGTTGGGCTCTGGGCTCTCAATTGTTTTGCATGGGTCTTCATGCCTGTTTTGGGGCCCAGACTGTGCCGTTTCGGTACCTAGCGCTTCGTCCTCTATGTTGAAATCAGAAATTGTGACACGTGCTGCTTTGTTCGTTTTCCTGAGGATTCCTTTGCCTAGTCAGGGTCTCGTGTTGCTGGCTAGAAACTTTAGGATTCTCTCTTCTTCTCTGTGGCAAATACTGCTGCAACTTTGACTGGGATTGCATGGAATCCAGAGATTCCTTACTGCGGTATGAACCTTTCAAGTGTGTTAATCCTTCCATTCCTCGATCCCTCGATATCTTTTTTTTTCTTGTGTCTTCTTGAGTTTCTTTCCCCAAAGGTTTGCTAGTTTTTGAATTAACATAGAATTCACCTGTTTTGCTAAGGTTATTCACAGAGATCCTATTCTTCGTAATGGCAAGCTCCTGTTTTTTTGTTTTTTTTTTTCCTTAGCTTCAGTTTTTCTGTTCTTTGCAACTTTTAATTGGTTTTGTTTTGGCACAAGTGCATTGCTGTGCTCACATCTGCTGGCAATGCTCCTGTATTTGCTGTGGAAGTCTGGCCCTGTCCAACGTCCCTTCCCTTCTGCCTCTACTCTACCTCGGACGCCTGCACCAGAACAACTGAAGCAGTGGTGAGGAGGCCCAAACCGAGGATTCCACCCAGCCCATACTGGGCCACAGACCCAGAAGGTGCGGACCTCACCACTGCACCACCGGCCGGCCACTTACATGTTCAGTGGCAACGTGCAGTTGAGTGCAACGGGAGTTAAATATACTAGTGAGCCCAACTCTAGCACTGTGTAGATGAGGCTAGGTTGTTTTTCGGGTCCATTGTGATGTCAGAGGATTTGTCATAATTGTGTCTCTGAGGTCCAGCATGCTTCCTGGATACAGGTTTCAGAGCCTGCTTGGAGCAGTCTCATAACTCACCCTTCCCAGTTAGCCCATGCTTGACCTTCGCTGCCGTTTTTTGGCTTGTGAATTTCTCTGACTTTCAAACGTTCCAGCAGAGTCTGTCTAAAGACGGACATCATCTTTCATTGTGGATAATTCAGGTGTGATTTCTGTTCACCTTCCATTTTCTGGGTCCTCTTTTTCTTTTCCATAGTATACTCGTCATGGTCTTTCTCAGCTATCTCCCTTAGACATGCTTATCAGTCCGTTCTCCTTCATTCCGAGGGATTAGTTTGTATTTCGTTAATCGCTGTATGTTCTCTAGGGTGAGGTGTGAGTGCTTTCGTGACTCTTGGTTGTTGTCCTTGAATTTGCACCGGTCACTTGTAGGACTCTTGGCTACCCTAGCCTAGGTCAAACTAAGCACTGAGAACACGTGGTCATGTGGGTTGGTTTGACATCCTGAGATCAGAAACTCCAAATTCGAGGTGGTCCTGGCAACCCCCTTCACGGACACAATGTTTCCAAGACAACTTAGACAAATCGGATGAATTCCACTCTCCAGGAAAGATATTTTTCTGTCTCTTTTCCGGATTTGGGAAGTTTCGAACTTGACCCCTGATCCTTGAACGTTCCCCTAGATTCCGTCCAGATACGGGCTTACTTAATTTTTATAGGGTGTGCCATTTGTTTGCCCTACATCCTCTACCCTGGCCTGTTTATTTTTCTTGAAACACAACTGTAAAGTTCTAATTTTCGTGCAACTTCCTTACATATGGTGTCAAAACACATAATCAATAATCCTTCTACGGCAAGAGGTAGGGGGAGAGAATTTCGATGGAGGCAAACAGAGCACACTAGCCTGGGAGGGCAGCCTTCACGAAGGAACGAAGCCCTGTGGAAGAGGGTGCTTTTCAGCACCCTTGTAGAGCACTTCCAAACAAAGAGACATACCCCAAGCGTGACAGGGCTCCATTCCTTCAAGGTTTCCAAGACATCTCTTGGGACACATTACCATGTGCCCAGTGGGCCCACGTGACACCAGAGCTTCGGAAAAAGAGACTGACCTTCAAAGAATGCTATGGGCCTTGGAAAGGAGGCATCGATTCTTCTCTTCAATGTCCTCAAGACATCTTTCTTGACTTTGCATTATGCTTAAGGCACAAGGGCACTGTAGGTGTGATGAACGCCAAGTCCGGCCACTTGTTTCCAATGAAGTTGCAAGCTTGAATCAGCATGACCTCCCCATAGACTTGAATAGATGACAATGTTCTCCTCTCCGTGCCTGTCCCTCTATTCTCACTTGTGGCCTAGGGTTCCTTTCTTATCCCTTGCATCAGACTCTGTTTTATCTCTTCTAGTTTCTGTGCCTGCTTTCTGTTTGCCAAACCTGTTTCTGGGTGTCTGTCCCTTTAATAGCCTAGCCTAGGCCAATCCTCAGACTGTAACCATGCGGCCACCCTGGGGGACATGTTCACCGTGATGTCATAAGTGACCTCAAAATTCGAAGTTGTCCTGACAACCTCCGTGCACACAGAGTTTCACAGCCATCTCAGACCAGTCTGACTCCTCACCCTGTCTAGGTAGGATAGTTTTCCTTTTTCTGCAATTGTTGTCAGTTTCTATCTTTCTCCTTGAACTTCGAAAGGGCTCCTACATTCTCTCTAGACACTGGTTTCACTCCTGTAAGATTATCCTGGGTTTTATCTCTTATATCTTGGGTAGATGGCAAAATGGGTGGACCTTACCCAGAAAAAGTCCTGGACTCCCTCACAAGTTGAAGTTGCCCAGGGAATGTTCTGATGCACAATGATGGTGTCATCTCGTGGCACTCTGCCAATTCCACCTTGGCAGGTCACAAGTTTTCCTTCCTTCTGCCTTTGGGAAGTGTACCAGATACTTCCATAGATTGTAATATTCTTATGGTTCCTTTTCTTGTGCGTATTGATAACGTATCCTCACAATTGCTGCTTATTTATGATCTCTGCCCGCACCATACCATGAAATCTATATTTCCTAACACTACTAATGTGATATGCACTCGTAATGTGAAACAGTGAGGCCCGGGCCGCCCAAGCGGAATGTGGGCACTTACCTGCTCCACCACAGGGCCGGCCCTGAATTGTACTTTTGGACCAACCTTTTGCCTGAACTTGGGAAGACGTGGGCCTGTTTGGATTATTCGTGAAGGTGATTAGTAATAACATCATGGACGGTAACATTTTCCGTTCGTTCATGGGTTTAGGACTGATCATGTTCTCTTCGTAGTATTCCTCTTCACCTATTTGGAATGGTCTGCCTTTCTGTAGCATCTGTAAGCATTTGGAGGTGATTTTCCATCCTTGGAAGTTCACCTTCTGTAAACTCTTTCCGCCCCCAAAGCTTTATGACATCATTCTGGACCCCTTTTTGGATTTTTGATTTGAGGTGAATTTATAGCCATGACCCTGCATTAGAACGTACTATAACTTCCAGATTCACGTCCTCATTGCTTTAGACTTCTGTGTAGCTTACATCATCTTCACCAGTGTAAGACTAATCACAGGCCCTCACCACACACTTGTGCCTAATCTTCTCTTTCACCCTCCGTCACCGCCCCTCTTTGCCTCTGGGAGCCCGCATACAAATGTTCAGTGCCACCTGTTGGTTAGTGCTTGCTTTTTCTTCTCCTTGTAAGTGAGATTCTATGGTATTTGAATTTCTCCCTGGGGCTTGTTACACTTCCCCTAAAACCCTCACAGCCATTCTGGTGGTCACAAATGGCTGGATTGCATCATTTGTTCCGGCTGAGTGGTATACCATTGTGTGGCTATAGACCATCTTCCTTCTCCAATCATCCCTTGCTGGACACCAGGGTGCTTTCCAAGTCTTGGATATCCGGAGTAAGACTGTGGTGAACACAGCCATGCACATGTCTTTATGCGGTAGTCTTTCTGACTGTTTTGGATAAGCAAGCGGCAGATTAATAGCTGGGTCATACGGGACATGGATACTTAAACTTCTGAGGCAGTTCCACACCTTTGGCATCGTGGCTGCACCGGGTTACACTCCCACCAGCAGTGCAGGAGGCTTCCCTTCTCTCCACCTCCTCTCTGACACTTGTTATTTCCTGTCTGCTTCCTTCTAGCCATGCTGACCACAGTGAGCTGCCATGGCCTTGCAGTTTGGATTTGCATTTTCCTGAGACTTCATGATGGTGAACAAGTTTTCATGCACCTACTGGCCCTCTTTCTGTCTTCTTCGGAGAAATCTCTGCTTCCATCTTTTGACCAGGTTTTCATTGGCTTGTTTTTTTTCTTGTGGAGACGTGCGAGTTGATTGTATCTTTGGGCTTTTCACCCCTTGTCCGATGTGTGGTTTGCAAACATCCTCTCCCAATCGTTGTGGTGTCTTAGTATTCAGTTGATGGTTTCCTTGAGTGGGCAGAAGTGTGTGCATTTGATGTGGTCCCGTTTGTTTCTTGTTTCCTTTGTTGCCCTTGCCCAGTCAGACATGCTTCTTCCAAATAGGCGGCTCAGACAGATGGCAAAGAGCACTCTGCCTAGGTCTTCTCCTACAAGGTTCACGGTTTCAAGTCTGCCATTCAAGGCTTTAATCCATTTCAGGTGGTGTGTGTGCCAGGTGTAACATCATGGTGTACTCTCGTTGTGTTCCATGTGGCTGTGCAGGCTTCCCAGCACCGTTTATTGTAGAGACTCTCCTTCCTCCGCTGTCTCCACTTGGCTCCCTGGTCCAAAATGGGCTGTCCATGTAAGTTTGAGTTGGGCTCTGGGCTCTCAATTGTTTTGCATGGGTCTTCATGCCTGTTTTGGGGCCCAGACTGTGCCGTTTCGGTACCTAGCGCTTCGTCCTCTATGTTGAAATCAGAAATTGTGACACGTGCTGCTTTGTTCGTTTTCCTGAGGATTCCTTTGCCTAGTCAGGGTCTCGTGTTGCTGGCTAGAAACTTTAGGATTCTCTCTTCTTCTCTGTGGCAAATACTGCTGCAACTTTGACTGGGATTGCATGGAATCCAGAGATTCCTTACTGCGGTATGAACCTTTCAAGTGTGTTAATCCTTCCATTCCTCGATCCCTCGATATCTTTTTTTTTCTTGTGTCTTCTTGAGTTTCTTTCCCCAAAGGTTTGCTAGTTTTTGAATTAACATAGAATTCACCTGTTTTGCTAAGGTTATTCACAGAGATCCTATTCTTCGTAATGGCAAGCTCCTGTTTTTTTGTTTTTTTTTTTCCTTAGCTTCAGTTTTTCTGTTCTTTGCAACTTTTAATTGGTTTTGTTTTGGCACAAGTGCATTGCTGTGCTCACATCTGCTGGCAATGCTCCTGTATTTGCTGTGGAAGTCTGGCCCTGTCCAACGTCCCTTCCCTTCTGCCTCTACTCTACCTCGGACGCCTGCACCAGAACAACTGAAGCAGTGGTGAGGAGGCCCAAACCGAGGATTCCACCCAGCCCATACTGGGCCACAGACCCAGAAGGTGCGGACCTCACCACTGCACCACCGGCCGGCCACTTACATGTTCAGTGGCAACGTGCAGTTGAGTGCAATGGGAGTTAAATATACTAGTGAGCCCAACTCTAGCACTGTGTAGATGAGGCTAGGTTGTTTTTCGGGTCCATTGTGATGTCAGAGGATTTGTCATAATTGTGTCTCTGAGGTCCAGCATGCTTCCTGGATACAGGTTTCAGAGCCTGCTTGGAGCAGTCTCATAACTCACCCTTCCCAGTTAGCCCATGCTTGACCTTCGCTGCCGTTTTTTGGCTTGTGAATTTCTCTGACTTTCAAACGTTCCAGCAGAGTCTGTCTAAAGACGGACATCATCTTTCATTGTGGATAATTCAGGTGTGATTTCTGTTCACCTTCCATTTTCTGGGTCCTCTTTTTCTTTTCCATAGTATACTCGTCATGGTCTTTCTCAGCTATCTCCCTTAGACATGCTTATCAGTCCGTTCTCCTTCATTCCAAGGGATTAGTTTGTATTTCGTTAATCGCTGTATGTTCTCTAGGGTGAGGTGTGAGTGCTTTCGTGACTCTTGGTTGTTGTCCTTGAATTTGCACCGGTCACTTGTAGGACTCTTGGCTACCCTAGCCTAGGTCAAACTAAGCACTGAGAACACGTGGTCATGTGGGTTGGTTTGACATCCTGAGATCAGAAACTCCAAATTCGAGGTGGTCCTGGCAACCCCCTTCACGGACACAATGTTTCCAAGACAACTTAGACAAATCGGATGAATTCCACTCTCCAGGAAAGATATTTTTCTGTCTCTTTTCCGGATTTGGGAAGTTTCGAACTTGACCCCTGATCCTTGAACGTTCCCCTAGATTCCGTCCAGATACGGGCTTACTTAATTTTTATAGGGTGTGCCATTTGTTTGCCCTACATCCTCTACCCTGGCCTGTTTATTTTTCTTGAAACACAACTGTAAAGTTCTAATTTTCGTGCAACTTCCTTACATATGGTGTCAAAACACATAATCAATAATCCTTCTACGGCAAGAGGTAGGGGGAGAGAATTTCGATGGAGGCAAACAGAGCACACTAGCCTGGGAGGGCAGCCTTCACGAAGGAACGAAGCCCTGTGGAAGAGGGTGCTTTTCAGCACCCTTGTAGAGCACTTCCAAACAAAGAGACATACCCCAAGCGTGACAGGGCTCCATTCCTTCAAGGCTTCCAAGACATCTCTTGGGACACATTACCATGTGCCCAGTGGGCCCACGTGACACCAGAGCTTCGGAAAAAGAGACTGACCTTCAAAGAATGCTATGGGCCTTGGAAAGGAGGCATCGATTCTTCTCTTCAATGTCCTCAAGACATCTTTCTTGACTTTGCATTATGCTTAAGGCACAAGGGCACTGTAGGTGTGATGAACGCCAAGTCCGGCCACTTGTTTCCAATGAAGTTGCAAGCTTGAATCAGCATGACCTCCCCATAGACTTGAATAGATGACAATGTTCTCCTCTCCGTGCCTGTCCCTCTATTCTCACTTGTGGCCTAGGGTTCCTTTCTTATCCCTTGCATCAGACTCTGTTTTATCTCTTCTAGTTTCTGTGCCTGCTTTCTGTTTGCCAAACCTGTTTCTGGGTATCTGTCCCTTTAATAGCCTAGCCTAGGCCAATCCTCAGACTGTAACCATGCGGCCACCCTGGGGGACATGTTCACCGTGATGTCATAAGCGACCTCAAAATTCGAAGTTGTCCTGACAACCTCCGTGCACACAGAGTTTCACAGCCATCTCAGACCAGTCTGACTCCTCACCCTGTCTAGGTAGGATAGTTTTCCTTTTTCTGCAATTGTTGTCAGTTTCTATCTTTCTCCTTGAACTTCGAAAGGGCTCCTACATTCTCTCTAGACACTGGTGTCACTCCTGTAAGATTATCCTGGGTTTTATCTCTTATATCTTGGGTAGATGGCAAAATGGGTGGACCTTACCCAGAAAAAGTCCTGGACTCCCTCACAAGTTGAAGTTGCCCAGGGAATGTTCTGATGCACAATGATGGTGTCATCTCGTGGCACTCTGCCAATTCCACCTTGGCAGGTCACAAGTTTTCCTTCCTTCTGCCTTTGGGAAGTGTACCAGATACTTCCATAGATTGTAATATTCTTATGGTTCCTTTTCTTGTGCGTATTGATAACGTATCCTCACAATTGCTGCTTATTTGTGATCTCTGCCCGCACCATACCATGAAATCTATATTTCCTAACACTACTAATGTGATATGCACTCGTAATGTGAAACAGTGAGGCCCGGGCCGCCCAAGCGGAATGTGGGCACTTACCTGCTCCACCACAGGGCCGGCCCTGAATTGTACTTTTGGACCAACCTTTTGCCTGAACTTGGGAAGACGTGGGCCTGTTTGGATTATTCGTGAAGGTGATTAGTAATAACATCATGGACGGTAACATTTTCCGTTCGTTCATGGGTTTAGGACTGATCATGTTCCCTTCGTAGTATTCCTCTTCACCTATTTGGAATGGTCTGCCTTTCTGTAGCATCTGTAAGCATTTGGAGGTGATTTTCCATCCTTGGAAGTTCACCTTCTGTAAACTCTTTCCGCCCCCAAAGCTTTATGACATCATTCTGGACCCCTTTTTGGATTTTTGATTTGAGGTGAATTTATAGCCATGACCCTGCATTAGAACGTACTATAACTTCCAGATTCACGTCCTCATTGCTTTAGACTTCTGTGTAGCTTACATCATCTTCACCAGTGTAAGACTAATCACAGGCCCTCACCACACACTTGTGCCTAATCTTCTCTTTCACCCTCCGTCACCGCCCCTCTTTGCCTCTGGGAGCCCGCATACAAATGTTCAGTGCCACCTGTTGGTTAGTGCTTGCTTTTTCTTCTCCTTGTAAGTGAGATTCTATGGTATTTGAATTTCTCCCTGGGGCTTGTTACACTTCCCCTAAAACCCTCACAGCCATTCTGGTGGTCACAAATGGCTGGATTGCATCATTTGTTCCGGCTGAGTGGTATACCATTGTGTGGCTATAGCCCATCTTCCTTCTCCAATCATCCCTTGCTGGACACCAGGGTGCTTTCCAAGTCTTGGATATCCGGAGTAAGACTGTGGTGAACACAGCCATGCACATGTCTTTATGCGGTAGTCTTTCTGACTGTTTTGGATAAGCAAGCGGCAGATTAATAGCTGGGTCATACGGGACATGGATACTTAAACTTCTGAGGCAGTTCCACACCTTTGGCATCGTGGCTGCACCGGGTTACACTCCCACCAGCAGTGCAGGAGGCTTCCCTTCTCTCCACCTCCTCTCTGACACTTGTTATTTCCTGTCTGCTTCCTTCTAGCCATGCTGACCACAGTGAGCTGCCATGGCCTTGCAGTTTGGATTTGCATTTTCCTGAGACTTCATGATGGTGAACAAGTTTTCATGCACCTACTGGCCCTCTTTCTGTCTTCTTCGGAGAAATCTCTGCTTCCATCTTTTGACCAGGTTTTCATTGGCTTGTTTTTTTTCTTGTGGAGACGTGCGAGTTGATTGTATCTTTGGGCTTTTCACCCCTTGTCCGATGTGTGGTTTGCAAACATCCTCTCCCAATCGTTGTGGTGTCTTAGTATTCAGTTGATGGTTTCCTTGAGTGGGCAGAAGTGTGTGCATTTGATGTGGTCCCGTTTGTTTCTTGTTTCCTTTGTTGCCCTTGCCCAGTCAGACATGCTTCTTCCAAATAGGCGGCTCAGACAGATGGCAAAGAGCACTCTGCCTAGGTCTTCTCCTACAAGGTTCACGGTTTCAAGTCTGCCATTCAAGGCTTTAATCCATTTCAGGTGGTGTGTGTGCCAGGTGTAACATCATGGTGTACTCTCGTTGTGTTCCATGTGGCTGTGCAGGCTTCCCAGCACCGTTTATTGTAGAGACTCTCCTTCCTCCGCTGTCTCCACTTGGCTCCCTGGTCCAAAATGGGCTGTCCATGTAAGTTTGAGTTGGGCTCTGGGCTCTCAATTGTTTTGCATGGGTCTTCATGCCTGTTTTGGGGCCCAGACTGTGCCGTTTCGGTACCTAGCGCTTCGTCCTCTATGTTGAAATCAGAAATTGTGACACGTGCTGCTTTGTTCGTTTTCCTGAGGATTCCTTTGCCTAGTCAGGGTCTCGTGTTGCTGGCTAGAAACTTTAGGATTCTCTCTTCTTCTCTGTGGCAAATACTGCTGCAACTTTGACTGGGATTGCATGGAATCCAGAGATTCCTTACTGCGGTATGAACCTTTCAAGTGTGTTAATCCTTCCATTCCTCGATCCCTCGATATCTTTTTTTTTCTTGTGTCTTCTTGAGTTTCTTTCCCCAAAGGTTTGCTAGTTTTTGAATTAACATAGAATTCACCTGTTTTGCTAAGGTTATTCACAGAGATCCTATTCTTCGTAATGGCAAGCTCCTGTTTTTTTGTTTTTTTTTTTCCTTAGCTTCAGTTTTTCTGTTCTTTGCAACTTTTAATTGGTTTTGTTTTGGCACAAGTGCATTGCTGTGCTCACATCTGCTGGCAATGCTCCTGTATTTGCTGTGGAAGTCTGGCCCTGTCCAACGTCCCTTCCCTTCTGCCTCTACTCTACCTCGGACGCCTGCACCAGAACAACTGAAGCAGTGGTGAGGAGGCCCAAACCGAGGATTCCACCCAGCCCATACTGGGCCACAGACCCAGAAGGTGCGGACCTCACCACTGCACCACCGGCCGGCCACTTACATGTTCAGTGGCAACGTGCAGTTGAGTGCAATGGGAGTTAAATATACTAGTGAGCCCAACTCTAGCACTGTGTAGATGAGGCTAGGTTGTTTTTCGGGTCCATTGTGATGTCAGAGGATTTGTCATAATTGTGTCTCTGAGGTCCAGCATGCTTCCTGGATACAGGTTTCAGAGCCTGCTTGGAGCAGTCTCATAACTCACCCTTCCCAGTTAGCCCATGCTTGACCTTCGCTGCCGTTTTTTGGCTTGTGAATTTCTCTGACTTTCAAACGTTCCAGCAGAGTCTGTCTAAAGACGGACATCATCTTTCATTGTGGATAATTCAGGTGTGATTTCTGTTCACCTTCCATTTTCTGGGTCCTCTTTTTCTTTTCCATAGTATACTCGTCATGGTCTTTCTCAGCTATCTCCCTTAGACATGCTTATCAGTCCGTTCTCCTTCATTCCAAGGGATTAGTTTGTATTTCGTTAATCGCTGTATGTTCTCTAGGGTGAGGTGTGAGTGCTTTCGTGACTCTTGGTTGTTGTCCTTGAATTTGCACCGGTCACTTGTAGGACTCTTGGCTACCCTAGCCTAGGTCAAACTAAGCACTGAGAACACGTGGTCATGTGGGTTGGTTTGACATCCTGAGATCAGAAACTCCAAATTCGAGGTGGTCCTGGCAACCCCCTTCACGGACACAATGTTTCCAAGACAACTTAGACAAATCGGATGAATTCCACTCTCCAGGAAAGATATTTTTCTGTCTCTTTTCCGGATTTGGGAAGTTTCGAACTTGACCCCTGATCCTTGAACGTTCCCCTAGATTCCGTCCAGATACGGGCTTACTTAATTTTTATAGGGTGTGCCATTTGTTTGCCCTACATCCTCTACCCTGGCCTGTTTATTTTTCTTGAAACACAACTGTAAAGTTCTAATTTTCGTGCAACTTCCTTACATATGGTGTCAAAACACATAATCAATAATCCTTCTACGGCAAGAGGTAGGGGGAGAGAATTTCGATGGAGGCAAACAGAGCACACTAGCCTGGGAGGGCAGCCTTCACGAAGGAACGAAGCCCTGTGGAAGAGGGTGCTTTTCAGCACCCTTGTAGAGCACTTCCAAACAAAGAGACATACCCCAAGCGTGACAGGGCTCCATTCCTTCAAGGCTTCCAAGACATCTCTTGGGACACATTACCATGTGCCCAGTGGGCCCACGTGACACCAGAGCTTCGGAAAAAGAGACTGACCTTCAAAGAATGCTATGGGCCTTGGAAAGGAGGCATCGATTCTTCTCTTCAATGTCCTCAAGACATCTTTCTTGACTTTGCATTATGCTTAAGGCACAAGGGCACTGTAGGTGTGATGAACGCCAAGTCCGGCCACTTGTTTCCAATGAAGTTGCAAGCTTGAATCAGCATGACCTCCCCATAGACTTGAATAGATGACAATGTTCTCCTCTCCGTGCCTGTCCCTCTATTCTCACTTGTGGCCTAGGGTTCCTTTCTTATCCCTTGCATCAGACTCTGTTTTATCTCTTCTAGTTTCTGTGCCTGCTTTCTGTTTGCCAAACCTGTTTCTGGGTATCTGTCCCTTTAATAGCCTAGCCTAGGCCAATCCTCAGACTGTAACCATGCGGCCACCCTGGGGGACATGTTCACCGTGATGTCATAAGCGACCTCAAAATTCGAAGTTGTCCTGACAACCTCCGTGCACACAGAGTTTCACAGCCATCTCAGACCAGTCTGACTCCTCACCCTGTCTAGGTAGGATAGTTTTCCTTTTTCTGCAATTGTTGTCAGTTTCTATCTTTCTCCTTGAACTTCGAAAGGGCTCCTACATTCTCTCTAGACACTGGTGTCACTCCTGTAAGATTATCCTGGGTTTTATCTCTTATATCTTGGGTAGATGGCAAAATGGGTGGACCTTACCCAGAAAAAGTCCTGGACTCCCTCACAAGTTGAAGTTGCCCAGGGAATGTTCTGATGCACAATGATGGTGTCATCTCGTGGCACTCTGCCAATTCCACCTTGGCAGGTCACAAGTTTTCCTTCCTTCTGCCTTTGGGAAGTGTACCAGATACTTCCATAGATTGTAATATTCTTATGGTTCCTTTTCTTGTGCGTATTGATAACGTATCCTCACAATTGCTGCTTATTTGTGATCTCTGCCCGCACCATACCATGAAATCTATATTTCCTAACACTACTAATGTGATATGCACTCGTAATGTGAAACAGTGAGGCCCGGGCCGCCCAAGCGGAATGTGGGCACTTACCTGCTCCACCACAGGGCCGGCCCTGAATTGTACTTTTGGACCAACCTTTTGCCTGAACTTGGGAAGACGTGGGCCTGTTTGGATTATTCGTGAAGGTGATTAGTAATAACATCATGGACGGTAACATTTTCCGTTCGTTCATGGGTTTAGGACTGATCATGTTCTCTTCGTAGTATTCCTCTTCACCTATTTGGAATGGTCTGCCTTTCTGTAGCATCTGTAAGCATTTGGAGGTGATTTTCCATCCTTGGAAGTTCACCTTCCGTAAACTCTTTCCGCCCCCAAAGCTTTATGACATCATTCTGGACCCCTTTTTGGATTTTTGATTTGAGGTGAATTTATAGCCATGACCCTGCATTAGAACGTACTATAACTTCCAGATTCACGTCCTCATTGCTTTAGACTTCTGTGTAGCTTACATCATCTTCACCAGTGTAAGACTAATCACAGGCCCTCACCACACACTTGTGCCTAATCTTCTCTTTCACCCTCCGTCACCGCCCCTCTTTGCCTCTGGGAGCCCGCATACAAATGTTCAGTGCCACCTGTTGGTTAGTGCTTGCTTTTTCTTCTCCTTGTAAGTGAGATTCTATGGTATTTGAATTTCTCCCTGGGGCTTGTTACACTTCCCCTAAAACCCTCACAGCCATTCTGGTGGTCACAAACGGCTGGATTGCATCATTTGTTCCGGCTGAGTGGTATACCATTGTGTGGCTATAGCCCATCTTCCTTCTCCAATCATCCCTTGCTGGACACCAGGGTGCTTTCCAAGTCTTGGATATCCGGAGTAAGACTGTGGTGAACACAGCCATGCACATGTCTTTATGCGGTAGTCTTTCTGACTGTTTTGGATAAGCAAGCGGCAGATTAATAGCTGGGTCATACGGGACATGGATACTTAAACTTCTGAGGCAGTTCCACACCTTTGGCATCGTGGCTGCACCGGGTTACACTCCCACCAGCAGTGCAGGAGGCTTCCCTTCTCTCCACCTCCTCTCTGACTCTTGTTATTTCCTGTCTGCTTCCTTCTAGCCATGCTGACCACAGTGAGCTGCCATGGCCTTGCAGTTTGGATTTGCATTTTCCTGAGACTTAATGATGGTGAACAAGTTTTCATGCACCTACTGGCCCTCTTTCTGTCTTCTTCGGAGAAATCTCTGCTTCCATCTTTTGACCAGGTTTTCATTGGCTTGTTTTTTTTCTTGTGGAGACGTGCGAGTTGATTGTATCTTTGGGCTTTTCACCCCTTGTCCGATGTGTGGTTTGCAAACATCCTCTCCCAATCGTTGTGGTGTCTTAGTATTCAGTTGATGGTTTCCTTGAGTGGGCAGAAGTGTGTGCATTTGATGTGGTCCCGTTTGTTTCTTGTTTCCTTTGTTGCCCTTGCCCAGTCAGACATGCTTCTTCCAAATAGGCGGCTCAGACAGATGGCAAAGAGCACTCTGCCTAGGTCTTCTCCTACAAGGTTCACGGTTTCAAGTCTGCCATTCAAGGCTTTAATCCATTTCAGGTGGTGTGTGTGCCAGGTGTAACATCATGGTGTACTCTCGTTGTGTTCCATGTGGCTGTGCAGGCTTCCCAGCACCGTTTATTGTAGAGACTCTCCTTCCTCCGCTGTCTCCACTTGGCTCCCTGGTCCAAAATGGGCTGTCCATGTAAGTTTGAGTTGGGCTCTGGGCTCTCAATTGTTTTGCATGGGTCTTCATGCCTGTTTTGGGGCCCAGACTGTGCCGTTTCGGTACCTAGCGCTTCGTCCTCTATGTTGAAATCAGAAATTGTGACACGTGCTGCTTTGTTCGTTTTCCTGAGGATTCCTTTGCCTAGTCAGGGTCTCGTGTTGCTGGCTAGAAACTTTAGGATTCTCTCTTCTTCTCTGTGGCAAATACTGCTGCAACTTTGACTGGGATTGCATGGAATCCAGAGATTCCTTACTGCGGTATGAACCTTTCAAGTGTGTTAATCCTTCCATTCCTCGATCCCTCGATATCTTTTTTTTTCTTGTGTCTTCTTGAGTTTCTTTCCCCAAAGGTTTGCTAGTTTTTGAATTAACATAGAATTCACCTGTTTTGCTAAGGTTATTCACAGAGATCCTATTCTTCGTAATGGCAAGCTCCTGTTTTTTTGTTTTTTTTTTTCCTTAGCTTCAGTTTTTCTGTTCTTTGCAACTTTTAATTGGTTTTGTTTTGGCACAAGTGCATTGCTGTGCTCACATCTGCTGGCAATGCTCCTGTATTTGCTGTGGAAGTCTGGCCCTGTCCAACGTCCCTTCCCTTCTGCCTCTACTCTACCTCGGACGCCTGCACCAGAACAACTGAAGCAGTGGTGAGGAGGCCCAAACCGAGGATTCCACCCAGCCCATACTGGGCCACAGACCCAGAAGGTGCGGACCTCACCACTGCACCACCGGCCGGCCACTTACATGTTCAGTGGCAACGTGCAGTTGAGTGCAACGGGAGTTAAATATACTAGTGAGCCCAACTCTAGCACTGTGTAGATGAGGCTAGGTTGTTTTTCGGGTCCATTGTGATGTCAGAGGATTTGTCATAATTGTGTCTCTGAGGTCCAGCATGCTTCCTGGATACAGGTTTCAGAGCCTGCTTGGAGCAGTCTCATAACTCACCCTTCCCAGTTAGCCCATGCTTGACCTTCGCTGCCGTTTTTTGGCTTGTGAATTTCTCTGACTTTCAAACGTTCCAGCAGAGTCTGTCTAAAGACGGACATCATCTTTCATTGTGGATAATTCAGGTGTGATTTCTGTTCACCTTCCATTTTCTGGGTCCTCTTTTTCTTTTCCATAGTATACTCGTCATGGTCTTTCTCAGCTATCTCCCTTAGACATGCTTATCAGTCCGTTCTCCTTCATTCCAAGGGATTAGTTTGTATTTCGTTAATCGCTGTATGTTCTCTAGGGTGAGGTGTGAGTGCTTTCGTGACTCTTGGTTGTTGTCCTTGAATTTGCACCGGTCACTTGTAGGACTCTTGGCTACCCTAGCCTAGGTCAAACTAAGCACTGAGAACACGTGGTCATGTGGGTTGGTTTGACATCCTGAGATCAGAAACTCCAAATTCGAGGTGGTCCTGGCAACCCCCTTCACGGACACAATGTTTCCAAGACAACTTAGACAAATCGGATGAATTCCACTCTCCAGGAAAGATATTTTTCTGTCTCTTTTCCGGATTTGGGAAGTTTCGAACTTGACCCCTGATCCTTGAACGTTCCCCTAGATTCCGTCCAGATACGGGCTTACTTAATTTTTATAGGGTGTGCCATTTGTTTGCCCTACATCCTCTACCCTGGCCTGTTTATTTTTCTTGAAACACAACTGTAAAGTTCTAATTTTCGTGCAACTTCCTTACATATGGTGTCAAAACACATAATCAATAATCCTTCTACGGCAAGAGGTAGGGGGAGAGAATTTCGATGGAGGCAAACAGAGCACACTAGCCTGGGAGGGCAGCCTTCACGAAGGAACGAAGCCCTGTGGAAGAGGGTGCTTTTCAGCACCCTTGTAGAGCACTTCCAAACAAAGAGACATACCCCAAGCGTGACAGGGCTCCATTCCTTCAAGGCTTCCAAGACATCTCTTGGGACACATTACCATGTGCCCAGTGGGCCCACGTGACACCAGAGCTTCGGAAAAAGAGACTGACCTGCAAAGAATGCTATGGGCCTTGGAAAGGAGGCATCGATTCTTCTCTTCAATGTCCTCAAGACATCTTTCTTGACTTTGCATTATGCTTAAGGCACAAGGGCACTGTAGGTGTGATGAACGCCAAGTCCGGCCACTTGTTTCCAATGAAGTTGCAAGCTTGAATCAGCATGACCTCCCCATAGACTTGAATAGATGACAATGTTCTCCTCTCCGTGCCTGTCCCTCTATTCTCACTTGTGGCCTAGGGTTCCTTTCTTATCCCTTGCATCAGACTCTGTTTTATCTCTTCTAGTTTCTGTGCCTGCTTTCTGTTTGCCAAACCTGTTTCTGGGTATCTGTCCCTTTAATAGCCTAGCCTAGGCCAATCCTCAGACTGTAACCATGCGGCCACCCTGGGGGACATGTTCACCGTGATGTCATAAGCGACCTCAAAATTCGAAGTTGTCCTGACAACCTCCGTGCACACAGAGTTTCACAGCCATCTCAGACCAGTCTGACTCCTCACCCTGTCTAGGTAGGATAGTTTTCCTTTTTCTGCAATTGTTGTCAGTTTCTATCTTTCTCCTTGAACTTCGAAAGGGCTCCTACATTCTCTCTAGACACTGGTTTCACTCCTGTAAGATTATCCTGGGTTTTATCTCTTATATCTTGGGTAGATGGCAAAATGGGTGGACCTTACCCAGAAAAAGTCCTGGACTCCCTCACAAGTTGAAGTTGCCCAGGGAATGTTCTGATGCACAATGATGGTGTCATCTCGTGGCACTCTGCCAATTCCACCTTGGCAGGTCACAAGTTTTCCTTCCTTCTGCCTTTGGGAAGTGTACCAGATACTTCCATAGATTGTAATATTCTTATGGTTCCTTTTCTTGTGCGTATTGATAACGTATCCTCACAATTGCTGCTTATTTATGATCTCTGCCCGCACCATACCATGAAATCTATATTTCCTAACACTACTAATGTGATATGCACTCGTAATGTGAAACAGTGAGGCCCGGGCCGCCCAAGCGGAATGTGGGCACTTACCTGCTCCACCACAGGGCCGGCCCTGAATTGTACTTTTGGACCAACCTTTTGCCTGAACTTGGGAAGACGTGGGCCTGTTTGGATTATTCGTGAAGGTGATTAGTAATAACATCATGGACGGTAACATTTTCCGTTCGTTCATGGGTTTAGGACTGATCATGTTCTCTTCGTAGTATTCCTCTTCACCTATTTGGAATGGTCTGCCTTTCTGTAGCATCTGTAAGCATTTGGAGGTGATTTTCCATCCTTGGAAGTTCACCTTCTGTAAACTCTTTCCGCCCCCAAAGCTTTATGACATCATTCTGGACCCCTTTTTGGATTTTTGATTTGAGGTGAATTTATAGCCATGACCCTGCATTAGAACGTACTATAACTTCCAGATTCACGTCCTCATTGCTTTAGACTTCTGTGTAGCTTACATCATCTTCACCAGTGTAAGACTAATCACAGGCCCTCACCACACACTTGTGCCTAATCTTCTCTTTCACCCTCCGTCACCGCCCCTCTTTGCCTCTGGGAGCCCGCATACAAATGTTCAGTGCCACCTGTTGGTTAGTGCTTGCTTTTTCTTCTCCTTGTAAGTGAGATTCTATGGTATTTGAATTTCTCCCTGGGGCTTGTTACACTTCCCCTAAAACCCTCACAGCCATTCTGGTGGTCACAAATGGCTGGATTGCATCATTTGTTCCGGCTGAGTGGTATACCATTGTGTGGCTATAGACCATCTTCCTTCTCCAATCATCCCTTGCTGGACACCAGGGTGCTTTCCAAGTCTTGGATATCCGGAGTAAGACTGTGGTGAACACAGCCATGCACATGTCTTTATGCGGTAGTCTTTCTGACTTTTTTGGATAAGCAAGCGTCAGATTAATAGCTGGGTCATACGGGACATGGATACTTAAACTTCTGAGGCAGTTCCACACCTTTGGCATCATGGCTGCACCGGGTTACACTCCCACCAGCAGTGCAGGAGGCTTCCCTTCTCTCCACCTCCTCTCTGACACTTGTTATTTCCTGTCTGCTTCCTTCTAGCCATGCTGACCACAGTGAGCTGCCATGGCCTTGCAGTTTGGATTTGCATTTTCCTGAGACTTAATGATGGTGAACAAGTTTTCATGCACCTACTGGCCCTCTTTCTGTCTTCTTCGGAGAAATCTCTGCTTCCATCTTTTGACCAGGTTTTCATTGGCTTGTTTTTTTTCTTGTGGAGACGTGCGAGTTGATTGTATCTTTGGGCTTTTCACCCCTTGTCCGATGTGTGGTTTGCAAACATCCTCTCCCAATCGTTGTGGTGTCTTAGTATTCAGTTGATGGTTTCCTTGAGTGGGCAGAAGTGTGTGCATTTGATGTGGTCCCGTTTGTTTCTTGTTTCCTTTGTTGCCCTTGCCCAGTCAGACATGCTTCTTCCAAATAGGCGGCTCAGACAGATGGCAAAGAGCACTCTGCCTAGGTCTTCTCCTACAAGGTTCACGGTTTCAAGTCTGCCATTCAAGGCTTTAATCCATTTCAGGTGGTGTGTGTGCCAGGTGTAACATCATGGTGTACTCTCGTTGTGTTCCATGTGGCTGTGCAGGCTTCCCAGCACCGTTTATTGTAGAGACTCTCCTTCCTCCGCTGTCTCCACTTGGCTCCCTGGTCCAAAATGGGCTGTCCATGTAAGTTTGAGTTGGGCTCTGGGCTCTCAATTGTTTTGCATGGGTCTTCATGCCTGTTTTGGGGCCCAGACTGTGCCGTTTCGGTACCTAGCGCTTCGTCCTCTATGTTGAAATCAGAAATTGTGACACGTGCTGCTTTGTTCGTTTTCCTGAGGATTCCTTTGCCTAGTCAGGGTCTCGTGTTGCTGGCTAGAAACTTTAGGATTCTCTCTTCTTCTCTGTGGCAAATACTGCTGCAACTTTGACTGGGATTGCATGGAATCCAGAGATTCCTTACTGCGGTATGAACCTTTCAAGTGTGTTAATCCTTCCATTCCTCGATCCCTCGATATCTTTTTTTTTCTTGTGTCTTCTTGAGTTTCTTTCCCCAAAGGTTTGCTAGTTTTTGAATTAACATAGAATTCACCTGTTTTGCTAAGGTTATTCACAGAGATCCTATTCTTCGTAATGGCAAGCTCCTGTTTTTTTGTTTTTTTTTTTCCTTAGCTTCAGTTTTTCTGTTCTTTGCAACTTTTAATTGGTTTTGTTTTGGCACAAGTGCATTGCTGTGCTCACATCTGCTGGCAATGCTCCTGTATTTGCTGTGGAAGTCTGGCCCTGTCCAACGTCCCTTCCCTTCTGCCTCTACTCTACCTCGGACGCCTGCACCAGAACAACTGAAGCAGTGGTGAGGAGGCCCAAACCGAGGATTCCACCCAGCCCATACTGGGCCACAGACCCAGAAGGTGCGGACCTCACCACTGCACCACCGGCCGGCCACTTACATGTTCAGTGGCAACGTGCAGTTGAGTGCAATGGGAGTTAAATATACTAGTGAGCCCAACTCTAGCACTGTGTAGATGAGGCTAGGTTGTTTTTCGGGTCCATTGTGATGTCAGAGGATTTGTCATAATTGTGTCTCTGAGGTCCAGCATGCTTCCTGGATACAGGTTTCAGAGCCTGCTTGGAGCAGTCTCATAACTCACCCTTCCCAGTTAGCCCATGCTTGACCTTCGCTGCCGTTTTTTGGCTTGTGAATTTCTCTGACTTTCAAACGTTCCAGCAGAGTCTGTCTAAAGACGGACATCATCTTTCATTGTGGATAATTCAGGTGTGATTTCTGTTCACCTTCCATTTTCTGGGTCCTCTTTTTCTTTTCCATAGTATACTCGTCATGGTCTTTCTCAGCTATCTCCCTTAGACATGCTTATCAGTCCGTTCTCCTTCATTCCAAGGGATTAGTTTGTATTTCGTTAATCGCTGTATGTTCTCTAGGGTGAGGTGTGAGTGCTTTCGTGACTCTTGGTTGTTGTCCTTGAATTTGCACCGGTCACTTGTAGGACTCTTGGCTACCCTAGCCTAGGTCAAACTAAGCACTGAGAACACGTGGTCATGTGGGTTGGTTTGACATCCTGAGATCAGAAACTCCAAATTCGAGGTGGTCCTGGCAACCCCCTTCACGGACACAATGTTTCCAAGACAACTTAGACAAATCGGATGAATTCCACTCTCCAGGAAAGATATTTTTCTGTCTCTTTTCCGGATTTGGGAAGTTTCGAACTTGACCCCTGATCCTTGAACGTTCCCCTAGATTCCGTCCAGATACGGGCTTACTTAATTTTTATAGGGTGTGCCATTTGTTTGCCCTACATCCTCTACCCTGGCCTGTTTATTTTTCTTGAAACACAACTGTAAAGTTCTAATTTTCGTGCAACTTCCTTTCATATGGTGTCAAAACACATAATCAATAATCCTTCTACGGCAAGAGGTAGGGGGAGAGAATTTCGATGGAGGCAAACAGAGCACACTAGCCTGGGAGGGCAGCCTTCACGAAGGAACGAAGCCCTGTGGAAGAGGGTGCTTTTCAGCACCCTTGTAGAGCACTTCCAAACAAAGAGACATACCCCAAGCGTGACAGGGCTCCATTCCTTCAAGGCTTCCAAGACATCTCTTGGGACACATTACCATGTGCCCAGTGGGCCCACGTGACACCAGAGCTTCGGAAAAAGAGACTGACCTTCAAAGAATGCTATGGGCCTTGGAAAGGAGGCATCGATTCTTCTCTTCAATGTCCTCAAGACATCTTTCTTGACTTTGCATTATGCTTAAGGCACAAGGGCACTGTAGGTGTGATGAACGCCAAGTCCGGCCACTTGTTTCCAATGAAGTTGCAAGCTTGAATCAGCATGACCTCCCCATAGACTTGAATAGATGACAATGTTCTCCTCTCCGGACTGTCCCTCTATTCTCACTTGTGGCCTAGGGTTCCTTTCTTATCCCTTGCATCAGACTCTGTTTTATCTCTTCTAGTTTCTGTGCCTGCTTTCTGTTTGCCAAACCTGTTTCTGGGTATCTGTCCCTTTAATAGCCTAGCCTAGGCCAATCCTCAGACTGTAACCATGCGGCCACCCTGGGGGACATGTTCACCGTGATGTCATAAGCGACCTCAAAATTCGAAGTTGTCCTGACAACCTCCGTGCACACAGAGTTTCACAGCCATCTCAGACCAGTCTGACTCCTCACCCTGTCTAGGTAGGATAGTTTTCCTTTTTCTGCAATTGTTGTCAGTTTCTATCTTTCTCCTTGAACTTCGAAAGGGCTCCTACATTCTCTCTAGACACTGGTTTCACTCCTGTAAGATTATCCTGGGTTTTATCTCTTATATCTTGGGTAGATGGCAAAATGGGTGGACCTTACCCAGAAAAAGTCCTGGACTCCCTCACAAGTTGAAGTTGCCCAGGGAATGTTCTGATGCACAATGATGGTGTCATCTCGTGGCACTCTGCCAATTCCACCTTGGCAGGTCACAAGTTTTCCTTCCTTCTGCCTTTGGGAAGTGTACCAGATACTTCCATAGATTGTAATATTCTTATGGTTCCTTTTCTTGTGCGTATTGATAACGTATCCTCACAATTGCTGCTTATTTATGATCTCTGCCCGCACCATACCATGAAATCTATATTTCCTAACACTACTAATGTGATATGCACTCGTAATGTGAAACAGTGAGGCCCGGGCCGCCCAAGCGGAATGTGGGCACTTACCTGCTCCACCACAGGGCCGGCCCTGAATTGTACTTTTGGACCAACCTTTTGCCTGAACTTGGGAAGACGTGGGCCTGTTTGGATTATTCGTGAAGGTGATTAGTAATAACATCATGGACGGTAACATTTTCCGTTCGTTCATGGGTTTAGGACTGATCATGTTCTCTTCGTAGTATTCCTCTTCACCTATTTGGAATGGTCTGCCTTTCTGTAGCATCTGTAAGCATTTGGAGGTGATTTTCCATCCTTGGAAGTTCACCTTCCGTAAACTCTTTCCGCCCCCAAAGCTTTATGACATCATTCTGGACCCCTTTTTGGATTTTTGATTTGAGGTGAATTTATAGCCATGACCCTGCATTAGAACGTACTATAACTTCCAGATTCACATCCTCATTGCTTTAGACTTCTGTGTAGCTTACATCATCTTCACCAGTGTAAGACTAATCACAGGCCCTCACCACACACTTGTGCCTAATCTTCTCTTTCACCCTCCGTCACCGCCCCTCTTTGCCTCTGGGAGCCCGCATACAAATGTTCAGTGCCACCTGTTGGTTAGTGCTTGCTTTTTCTTCTCCTTGTAAGTGAGATTCTATGGTATTTGAATTTCTCCCTGGGGCTTGTTACACTTCCCCTAAAACCCTCACAGCCATTCTGGTGGTCACAAATGGCTGGATTGCATCATTTGTTCCGGCTGAGTGGTATACCATTGTGTGGCTATAGCCCATCTTCCTTCTCCAATCATCCCTTGCTGGACACCAGGGTGCTTTCCAAGTCTTGGATATCCGGAGTAAGACTGTGGTGAACACAGCCATGCACATGTCTTTATGCGGTAGTCTTTCTGACTGTTTTGGATAAGCAAGCGGCAGATTAATAGCTGGGTCATACGGGACATGGATACTTAAACTTCTGAGGCAGTTCCACACCTTTGGCATCGTGGCTGCACCGGGTTACACTCCCACCAGCAGTGCAGGAGGCTTCCCTTCTCTCCACCTCCTCTCTGACACTTGTTATTTCCTGTCTGCTTCCTTCTAGCCATGCTGACCACAGTGAGCTGCCATGGCCTTGCAGTTTGGATTTGCATTTTCCTGAGACTTAATGATGGTGAACAAGTTTTCATGCACCTACTGGCCCTCTTTCTGTCTTCTTCGGAGAAATCTCTGCTTCCATCTTTTGACCAGGTTTTCATTGGCTTGTTTTTTTTCTTGTGGAGACGTGCGAGTTGATTGTATCTTTGGGCTTTTCACCCCTTGTCCGATGTGTGGTTTGCAAACATCCTCTCCCAATCGTTGTGGTGTCTTAGTATTCAGTTGATGGTTTCCTTGAGTGGGCAGAAGTGTGTGCATTTGATGTGGTCCCGTTTGTTTCTTGTTTCCTTTGTTGCCCTTGCCCAGTCAGACATGCTTCTTCCAAATAGGCGGCTCAGACAGATGGCAAAGAGCACTCTGCCTAGGTCTTCTCCTACAAGGTTCACGGTTTCAAGTCTGCCATTCAAGGCTTTAATCCATTTCAGGTGGTGTGTGTGCCAGGTGTAACATCATGGTGTACTCTCGTTGTGTTCCATGTGGCTGTGCAGGCTTCCCAGCACCGTTTATTGTAGAGACTCTCCTTCCTCCGCTGTCTCCACTTGGCTCCCTGGTCCAAAATGGGCTGTCCATGTAAGTTTGAGTTGGGCTCTGGGCTCTCAATTGTTTTGCATGGGTCTTCATGCCTGTTTTGGGGCCCAGACTGTGCCGTTTCGGTACCTAGCGCTTCGTCCTCTATGTTGAAATCAGAAATTGTGACACGTGCTGCTTTGTTCGTTTTCCTGAGGATTCCTTTGCCTAGTCAGGGTCTCGTGTTGCTGGCTAGAAACTTTAGGATTCTCTCTTCTTCTCTGTGGCAAATACTGCTGCAACTTTGACTGGGATTGCATGGAATCCAGAGATTCCTTACTGCGGTATGAACCTTTCAAGTGTGTTAATCCTTCCATTCCTCGATCCCTCGATATCTTTTTTTTTCTTGTGTCTTCTTGAGTTTCTTTCCCCAAAGGTTTGCTAGTTTTTGAATTAACATAGAATTCACCTGTTTTGCTAAGGTTATTCACAGAGATCCTATTCTTCGTAATGGCAAGCTCCTGTTTTTTTGTTTTTTTTTTTCCTTAGCTTCAGTTTTTCTGTTCTTTGCAACTTTTAATTGGTTTTGTTTTGGCACAAGTGCATTGCTGTGCTCACATCTGCTGGCAATGCTCCTGTATTTGCTGTGGAAGTCTGGCCCTGTCCAACGTCCCTTCCCTTCTGCCTCTACTCTACCTCGGACGCCTGCACCAGAACAACTGAAGCAGTGGTGAGGAGGCCCAAACCGAGGATTCCACCCAGCCCATACTGGGCCACAGACCCAGAAGGTGCGGACCTCACCACTGCACCACCGGCCGGCCACTTACATGTTCAGTGGCAACGTGCAGTTGAGTGCAACGGGAGTTAAATATACTAGTGAGCCCAACTCTAGCACTGTGTAGATGAGGCTAGGTTGTTTTTCGGGTCCATTGTGATGTCAGAGGATTTGTCATAATTGTGTCTCTGAGGTCCAGCATGCTTCCTGGATACAGGTTTCAGAGCCTGCTTGGAGCAGTCTCATAACTCACCCTTCCCAGTTAGCCCATGCTTGACCTTCGCTGCCGTTTTTTGGCTTGTGAATTTCTCTGACTTTCAAACGTTCCAGCAGAGTCTGTCTAAAGACGGACATCATCTTTCATTGTGGATAATTCAGGTGTGATTTCTGTTCACCTTCCATTTTCTGGGTCCTCTTTTTCTTTTCCATAGTATACTCGTCATGGTCTTTCTCAGCTATCTCCCTTAGACATGCTTATCAGTCCGTTCTCCTTCATTCCAAGGGATTAGTTTGTATTTCGTTAATCGCTGTATGTTCTCTAGGGTGAGGTGTGAGTGCTTTCGTGACTCTTGGTTGTTGTCCTTGAATTTGCACCGGTCACTTGTAGGACTCTTGGCTACCCTAGCCTAGGTCAAACTAAGCACTGAGAACACGTGGTCATGTGGGTTGGTTTGACATCCTGAGATCAGAAACTCCAAATTCGAGGTGGTCCTGGCAACCCCCTTCACGGACACAATGTTTCCAAGACAACTTAGACAAATCGGATGAATTCCACTCTCCAGGAAAGATATTTTTCTGTCTCTTTTCCGGATTTGGGAAGTTTCGAACTTGACCCCTGATCCTTGAACGTTCCCCTAGATTCCGTCCAGATACGGGCTTACTTAATTTTTATAGGGTGTGCCATTTGTTTGCCCTACATCCTCTACCCTGGCCTGTTTATTTTTCTTGAAACACAACTGTAAAGTTCTAATTTTCGTGCAACTTCCTTACATATGGTGTCAAAACACATAATCAATAATCCTTCTACGGCAAGAGGTAGGGGGAGAGAATTTCGATGGAGGCAAACAGAGCACACTAGCCTGGGAGGGCAGCCTTCACGAAGGAACGAAGCCCTGTGGAAGAGGGTGCTTTTCAGCACCCTTGTAGAGCACTTCCAAACAAAGAGACATACCCCAAGCGTGACAGGGCTCCATTCCTTCAAGGCTTCCAAGACATCTCTTGGGACACATTACCATGTGCCCAGTGGGCCCACGTGACACCAGAGCTTCGGAAAAAGAGACTGACCTGCAAAGAATGCTATGGGCCTTGGAAAGGAGGCATCGATTCTTCTCTTCAATGTCCTCAAGACATCTTTCTTGACTTTGCATTATGCTTAAGGCACAAGGGCACTGTAGGTGTGATGAACGCCAAGTCCGGCCACTTGTTTCCAATGAAGTTGCAAGCTTGAATCAGCATGACCTCCCCATAGACTTGAATAGATGACAATGTTCTCCTCTCCGTGCCTGTCCCTCTATTCTCACTTGTGGCCTAGGGTTCCTTTCTTATCCCTTGCATCAGACTCTGTTTTATCTCTTCTAGTTTCTGTGCCTGCTTTCTGTTTGCCAAACCTGTTTCTGGGTATCTGTCCCTTTAATAGCCTAGCCTAGGCCAATCCTCAGACTGTAACCATGCGGCCACCCTGGGGGACATGTTCACCGTGATGTCATAAGCGACCTCAAAATTCGAAGTTGTCCTGACAACCTCCGTGCACACAGAGTTTCACAGCCATCTCAGACCAGTCTGACTCCTCACCCTGTCTAGGTAGGATAGTTTTCCTTTTTCTGCAATTGTTGTCAGTTTCTATCTTTCTCCTTGAACTTCGAAAGGGCTCCTACATTCTCTCTAGACACTGGTTTCACTCCTGTAAGATTATCCTGGGTTTTATCTCTTATATCTTGGGTAGATGGCAAAATGGGTGGACCTTACCCAGAAAAAGTCCTGGACTCCCTCACAAGTTGAAGTTGCCCAGGGAATGTTCTGATGCACAATGATGGTGTCATCTCGTGGCACTCTGCCAATTCCACCTTGGCAGGTCACAAGTTTTCCTTCCTTCTGCCTTTGGGAAGTGTACCAGATACTTCCATAGATTGTAATATTCTTATGGTTCCTTTTCTTGTGCGTATTGATAACGTATCCTCACAATTGCTGCTTATTTATGATCTCTGCCCGCACCATACCATGAAATCTATATTTCCTAACACTACTAATGTGATATGCACTCGTAATGTGAAACAGTGAGGCCCGGGCCGCCCAAGCGGAATGTGGGCACTTACCTGCTCCACCACAGGGCCGGCCCTGAATTGTACTTTTGGACCAACCTTTTGCCTGAACTTGGGAAGACGTGGGCCTGTTTGGATTATTCGTGAAGGTGATTAGTAATAACATCATGGACGGTAACATTTTCCGTTCGTTCATGGGTTTAGGACTGATCATGTTCTCTTCGTAGTATTCCTCTTCACCTATTTGGAATGGTCTGCCTTTCTGTAGCATCTGTAAGCATTTGGAGGTGATTTTCCATCCTTGGAAGTTCACCTTCTGTAAACTCTTTCCGCCCCCAAAGCTTTATGACATCATTCTGGACCCCTTTTTGGATTTTTGATTTGAGGTGAATTTATAGCCATGACCCTGCATTAGAACGTACTATAACTTCCAGATTCACGTCCTCATTGCTTTAGACTTCTGTGTAGCTTACATCATCTTCACCAGTGTAAGACTAATCACAGGCCCTCACCACACACTTGTGCCTAATCTTCTCTTTCACCCTCCGTCACCGCCCCTCTTTGCCTCTGGGAGCCCGCATACAAATGTTCAGTGCCACCTGTTGGTTAGTGCTTGCTTTTTCTTCTCCTTGTAAGTGAGATTCTATGGTATTTGAATTTCTCCCTGGGGCTTGTTACACTTCCCCTAAAACCCTCACAGCCATTCTGGTGGTCACAAATGGCTGGATTGCATCATTTGTTCCGGCTGAGTGGTATACCATTGTGTGGCTATAGACCATCTTCCTTCTCCAATCATCCCTTGCTGGACACCAGGGTGCTTTCCAAGTCTTGGATATCCGGAGTAAGACTGTGGTGAACACAGCCATGCGCATGTCTTTATGCGGTAGTCTTTCTGACTGTTTTGGATAAGCAAGCGGCAGATTAATAGCTGGGTCATACGGGACATGGATACTTAAACTTCTGAGGCAGTTCCACACCTTTGGCATCGTGGCTGCACCGGGTTACACTCCCACCAGCAGTGCAGGAGGCTTCCCTTCTCTCCACCTCCTCTCTGACACTTGTTATTTCCTGTCTGCTTCCTTCTAGCCATGCTGACCACAGTGAGCTGCCATGGCCTTGCAGTTTGGATTTGCATTTTCCTGAGACTTAATGATGGTGAACAAGTTTTCATGCACCTACTGGCCCTCTTTCTGTCTTCTTCGGAGAAATCTCTGCTTCCATCTTTTGACCAGGTTTTCATTGGCTTGTTTTTTTTCTTGTGGAGACGTGCGAGTTGATTGTATCTTTGGGCTTTTCACCCCTTGTCCGATGTGTGGTTTGCAAACATCCTCTCCCAATCGTTGTGGTGTCTTAGTATTCAGTTGATGGTTTCCTTGAGTGGGCAGAAGTGTGTGCATTTGATGTGGTCCCGTTTGTTTCTTGTTTCCTTTGTTGCCCTTGCCCAGTCAGACATGCTTCTTCCAAATAGGCGGCTCAGACAGATGGCAAAGAGCACTCTGCCTAGGTCTTCTCCTACAAGGTTCACGGTTTCAAGTCTGCCATTCAAGGCTTTAATCCATTTCAGGTGGTGTGTGTGCCAGGTGTAACATCATGGTGTACTCTCGTTGTGTTCCATGTGGCTGTGCAGGCTTCCCAGCACCGTTTATTGTAGAGACTCTCCTTCCTCCGCTGTCTCCACTTGGCTCCCTGGTCCAAAATGGGCTGTCCATGTAAGTTTGAGTTGGGCTCTGGGCTCTCAATTGTTTTGCATGGGTCTTCATGCCTGTTTTGGGGCCCAGACTGTGCCGTTTCGGTACCTAGCGCTTCGTCCTCTATGTTGAAATCAGAAATTGTGACACGTGCTGCTTTGTTCGTTTTCCTGAGGATTCCTTTGCCTAGTCAGGGTCTCGTGTTGCTGGCTAGAAACTTTAGGATTCTCTCTTCTTCTCTGTGGCAAATACTGCTGCAACTTTGACTGGGATTGCATGGAATCCAGAGATTCCTTACTGCGGTATGAACCTTTCAAGTGTGTTAATCCTTCCATTCCTCGATCCCTCGATATCTTTTTTTTTCTTGTGTCTTCTTGAGTTTCTTTCCCCAAAGGTTTGCTAGTTTTTGAATTAACATAGAATTCACCTGTTTTGCTAAGGTTATTCACAGAGATCCTATTCTTCGTAATGGCAAGCTCCTGTTTTTTTGTTTTTTTTTTTCCTTAGCTTCAGTTTTTCTGTTCTTTGCAACTTTTAATTGGTTTTGTTTTGGCACAAGTGCATTGCTGTGCTCACATCTGCTGGCAATGCTCCTGTATTTGCTGTGGAAGTCTGGCCCTGTCCAACGTCCCTTCCCATCTGCCTCTACTCTACCTCGGACGCCTGCACCAGAACAACTGAAGCAGTGGTGAGGAGGCCCAAACCGAGGATTCCACCCAGCCCATACTGGGCCACAGACCCAGAAGGTGCGGACCTCACCACTGCACCACCGGCCGGCCACTTACATGTTCAGTGGCAACGTGCAGTTGAGTGCAACGGGAGTTAAATATACTAGTGAGCCCAACTCTAGCACTGTGTAGATGAGGCTAGGTTGTTTTTCGGGTCCATTGTGATGTCAGAGGATTTGTCATAATTGTGTCTCTGAGGTCCAGCATGCTTCCTGGATACAGGTTTCAGAGCCTGCTTGGAGCAGTCTCATAACTCACCCTTCCCAGTTAGCCCATGCTTGACCTTCGCTGCCGTTTTTTGGCTTGTGAATTTCTCTGACTTTCAAACGTTCCAGCAGAGTCTGTCTAAAGACGGACATCATCTTTCATTGTGGATAATTCAGGTGTGATTTCTGTTCACCTTCCATTTTCTGGGTCCTCTTTTTCTTTTCCATAGTATACTCGTCATGGTCTTTCTCAGCTATCTCCCTTAGACATGCTTATCAGTCCGTTCTCCTTCATTCCAAGGGATTAGTTTGTATTTCGTTAATCGCTGTATGTTCTCTAGGGTGAGGTGTGAGTGCTTTCGTGACTCTTGGTTGTTGTCCTTGAATTTGCACCGGTCACTTGTAGGACTCTTGGCTACCCTAGCCTAGGTCAAACTAAGCACTGAGAACACGTGGTCATGTGGGTTGGTTTGACATCCTGAGATCAGAAACTCCAAATTCGAGGTGGTCCTGGCAACCCCCTTCACGGACACAATGTTTCCAAGACAACTTAGACAAATCGGATGAATTCCACTCTCCAGGAAAGATATTTTTCTGTCTCTTTTCCGGATTTGGGAAGTTTCGAACTTGACCCCTGATCCTTGAACGTTCCCCTAGATTCCGTCCAGATACGGGCTTACTTAATTTTTATAGGGTGTGCCATTTGTTTGCCCTACATCCTCTACCCTGGCCTGTTTATTTTTCTTGAAACACAACTGTAAAGTTCTAATTTTCGTGCAACTTCCTTACATATGGTGTCAAAACACATAATCAATAATCCTTCTACGGCAAGAGGTAGGGGGAGAGAATTTCGATGGAGGCAAACAGAGCACACTAGCCTGGGAGGGCAGCCTTCACGAAGGAACGAAGCCCTGTGGAAGAGGGTGCTTTTCAGCACCCTTGTAGAGCACTTCCAAACAAAGAGACATACCCCAAGCGTGACAGGGCTCCATTCCTTCAAGGCTTCCAAGACATCTCTTGGGACACATTACCATGTGCCCAGTGGGCCCACGTGACACCAGAGCTTCGGAAAAAGAGACTGACCTGCAAAGAATGCTATGGGCCTTGGAAAGGAGGCATCGATTCTTCTCTTCAATGTCCTCAAGACATCTTTCTTGACTTTGCATTATGCTTAAGGCACAAGGGCACTGTAGGTGTGATGAACGCCAAGTCCGGCCACTTGTTTCCAATGAAGTTGCAAGCTTGAATCAGCATGACCTCCCCATAGACTTGAATAGATGACAATGTTCTCCTCTCCGTGCCTGTCCCTCTATTCTCACTTGTGGCCTAGGGTTCCTTTCTTATCCCTTGCATCAGACTCTGTTTTATCTCTTCTAGTTTCTGTGCCTGCTTTCTGTTTGCCAAACCTGTTTCTGGGTATCTGTCCCTTTAATAGCCTAGCCTAGGCCAATCCTCAGACTGTAACCATGCGGCCACCCTGGGGGACATGTTCACCGTGATGTCATAAGCGACCTCAAAATTCGAAGTTGTCCTGACAACCTCCGTGCACACAGAGTTTCACAGCCATCTCAGACCAGTCTGACTCCTCACCCTGTCTAGGTAGGATAGTTTTCCTTTTTCTGCAATTGTTGTCAGTTTCTATCTTTCTCCTTGAACTTCGAAAGGGCTCCTACATTCTCTCTAGACACTGGTTTCACTCCTGTAAGATTATCCTGGGTTTTATCTCTTATATCTTGGGTAGATGGCAAAATGGGTGGACCTTACCCAGAAAAAGTCCTGGACTCCCTCACAAGTTGAAGTTGCCCAGGGAATGTTCTGATGCACAATGATGGTGTCATCTCGTGGCACTCTGCCAATTCCACCTTGGCAGGTCACAAGTTTTCCTTCCTTCTGCCTTTGGGAAGTGTACCAGATACTTCCATAGATTGTAATATTCTTATGGTTCCTTTTCTTGTGCGTATTGATAACGTATCCTCACAATTGCTGCTTATTTATGATCTCTGCCCGCACCATACCATGAAATCTATATTTCCTAACACTACTAATGTGATATGCACTCGTAATGTGAAACAGTGAGGCCCGGGCCGCCCAAGCGGAATGTGGGCACTTACCTGCTCCACCACAGGGCCGGCCCTGAATTGTACTTTTGGACCAACCTTTTGCCTGAACTTGGGAAGACGTGGGCCTGTTTGGATTATTCGTGAAGGTGATTAGTAATAACATCATGGACGGTAACATTTTCCGTTCGTTCATGGGTTTAGGACTGATCATGTTCTCTTCGTAGTATTCCTCTTCACCTATTTGGAATGGTCTGCCTTTCTGTAGCATCTGTAAGCATTTGGAGGTGATTTTCCATCCTTGGAAGTTCACCTTCTGTAAACTCTTTCCGCCCCCAAAGCTTTATGACATCATTCTGGACCCCTTTTTGGATTTTTGATTTGAGGTGAATTTATAGCCATGACCCTGCATTAGAACGTACTATAACTTCCAGATTCACGTCCTCATTGCTTTAGACTTCTGTGTAGCTTACATCATCTTCACCAGTGTAAGACTAATCACAGGCCCTCACCACACACTTGTGCCTAATCTTCTCTTTCACCCTCCGTCACCGCCCCTCTTTGCCTCTGGGAGCCCGCATACAAATGTTCAGTGCCACCTGTTGGTTAGTGCTTGCTTTTTCTTCTCCTTGTAAGTGAGATTCTATGGTATTTGAATTTCTCCCTGGGGCTTGTTACACTTCCCCTAAAACCCTCACAGCCATTCTGGTGGTCACAAATGGCTGGATTGCATCATTTGTTCCGGCTGAGTGGTATACCATTGTGTGGCTATAGACCATCTTCCTTCTCCAATCATCCCTTGCTGGACACCAGGGTGCTTTCCAAGTCTTGGATATCCGGAGTAAGACTGTGGTGAACACAGCCATGCGCATGTCTTTATGCGGTAGTCTTTCTGACTGTTTTGGATAAGCAAGCGGCAGATTAATAGCTGGGTCATACGGGACATGGATACTTAAACTTCTGAGGCAGTTCCACACCTTTGGCATCGTGGCTGCACCGGGTTACACTCCCACCAGCAGTGCAGGAGGCTTCCCTTCTCTCCACCTCCTCTCTGACACTTGTTATTTCCTGTCTGCTTCCTTCTAGCCATGCTGACCACAGTGAGCTGCCATGGCCTTGCAGTTTGGATTTGCATTTTCCTGAGACTTAATGATGGTGAACAAGTTTTCATGCACCTACTGGCCCTCTTTCTGTCTTCTTCGGAGAAATCTCTGCTTCCATCTTTTGACCAGGTTTTCATTGGCTTGTTTTTTTTCTTGTGGAGACGTGCGAGTTGATTGTATCTTTGGGCTTTTCACCCCTTGTCCGATGTGTGGTTTGCAAACATCCTCTCCCAATCGTTGTGGTGTCTTAGTATTCAGTTGATGGTTTCCTTGAGTGGGCAGAAGTGTGTGCATTTGATGTGGTCCCGTTTGTTTCTTGTTTCCTTTGTTGCCCTTGCCCAGTCAGACATGCTTCTTCCAAATAGGCGGCTCAGACAGATGGCAAAGAGCACTCTGCCTAGGTCTTCTCCTACAAGGTTCACGGTTTCAAGTCTGCCATTCAAGGCTTTAATCCATTTCAGGTGGTGTGTGTGCCAGGTGTAACATCATGGTGTACTCTCGTTGTGTTCCATGTGGCTGTGCAGGCTTCCCAGCACCGTTTATTGTAGAGACTCTCCTTCCTCCGCTGTCTCCACTTGGCTCCCTGGTCCAAAATGGGCTGTCCATGTAAGTTTGAGTTGGGCTCTGGGCTCTCAATTGTTTTGCATGGGTCTTCATGCCTGTTTTGGGGCCCAGACTGTGCCGTTTCGGTACCTAGCGCTTCGTCCTCTATGTTGAAATCAGAAATTGTGACACGTGCTGCTTTGTTCGTTTTCCTGAGGATTCCTTTGCCTAGTCAGGGTCTCGTGTTGCTGGCTAGAAACTTTAGGATTCTCTCTTCTTCTCTGTGGCAAATACTGCTGCAACTTTGACTGGGATTGCATGGAATCCAGAGATTCCTTACTGCGGTATGAACCTTTCAAGTGTGTTAATCCTTCCATTCCTCGATCCCTCGATATCTTTTTTTTTCTTGTGTCTTCTTGAGTTTCTTTCCCCAAAGGTTTGCTAGTTTTTGAATTAACATAGAATTCACCTGTTTTGCTAAGGTTATTCACAGAGATCCTATTCTTCGTAATGGCAAGCTCCTGTTTTTTTGTTTTTTTTTTTCCTTAGCTTCAGTTTTTCTGTTCTTTGCAACTTTTAATTGGTTTTGTTTTGGCACAAGTGCATTGCTGTGCTCACATCTGCTGGCAATGCTCCTGTATTTGCTGTGGAAGTCTGGCCCTGTCCAACGTCCCTTCCCTTCTGCCTCTACTCTACCTCGGACGCCTGCACCAGAACAACTGAAGCAGTGGTGAGGAGGCCCAAACCGAGGATTCCACCCAGCCCATACTGGGCCACAGACCCAGAAGGTGCGGACCTCACCACTGCACCACCGGCCGGCCACTTACATGTTCAGTGGCAACGTGCAGTTGAGTGCAATGGGAGTTAAATATACTAGTGAGCCCAACTCTAGCACTGTGTAGATGAGGCTAGGTTGTTTTTCGGGTCCATTGTGATGTCAGAGGATTTGTCATAATTGTGTCTCTGAGGTCCAGCATGCTTCCTGGATACAGGTTTCAGAGCCTGCTTGGAGCAGTCTCATAACTCACCCTTCCCAGTTAGCCCATGCTTGACCTTCGCTGCCGTTTTTTGGCTTGTGAATTTCTCTGACTTTCAAACGTTCCAGCAGAGTCTGTCTAAAGACGGACATCATCTTTCATTGTGGATAATTCAGGTGTGATTTCTGTTCACCTTCCATTTTCTGGGTCCTCTTTTTCTTTTCCATAGTATACTCGTCATGGTCTTTCTCAGCTATCTCCCTTAGACATGCTTATCAGTCCGTTCTCCTTCATTCCAAGGGATTAGTTTGTATTTCGTTAATCGCTGTATGTTCTCTAGGGTGAGGTGTGAGTGCTTTCGTGACTCTTGGTTGTTGTCCTTGAATTTGCACCGGTCACTTGTAGGACTCTTGGCTACCCTAGCCTAGGTCAAACTAAGCACTGAGAACACGTGGTCATGTGGGTTGGTTTGACATCCTGAGATCAGAAACTCCAAATTCGAGGTGGTCCTGGCAACCCCCTTCACGGACACAATGTTTCCAAGACAACTTAGACAAATCGGATGAATTCCACTCTCCAGGAAAGATATTTTTCTGTCTCTTTTCCGGATTTGGGAAGTTTCGAACTTGACCCCTGATCCTTGAACGTTCCCCTAGATTCCGTCCAGATACGGGCTTACTTAATTTTTATAGGGTGTGCCATTTGTTTGCCCTACATCCTCTACCCTGGCCTGTTTATTTTTCTTGAAACACAACTGTAAAGTTCTAATTTTCGTGCAACTTCCTTACATATGGTGTCAAAACACATAATCAATAATCCTTCTACGGCAAGAGGTAGGGGGAGAGAATTTCGATGGAGGCAAACAGAGCACACTAGCCTGGGAGGGCAGCCTTCACGAAGGAACGAAGCCCTGTGGAAGAGGGTGCTTTTCAGCACCCTTGTAGAGCACTTCCAAACAAAGAGACATACCCCAAGCGTGACAGGGCTCCATTCCTTCAAGGCTTCCAAGACATCTCTTGGGACACATTACCATGTGCCCAGTGGGCCCACGTGACACCAGAGCTTCGGAAAAAGAGACTGACCTGCAAAGAATGCTATGGGCCTTGGAAAGGAGGCATCGATTCTTCTCTTCAATGTCCTCAAGACATCTTTCTTGACTTTGCATTATGCTTAAGGCACAAGGGCACTGTAGGTGTGATGAACGCCAAGTCCGGCCACTTGTTTCCAATGAAGTTGCAAGCTTGAATCAGCATGACCTCCCCATAGACTTGAATAGATGACAATGTTCTCCTCTCCGTGCCTGTCCCTCTATTCTCACTTGTGGCCTAGGGTTCCTTTCTTATCCCTTGCATCAGACTCTGTTTTATCTCTTCTAGTTTCTGTGCCTGCTTTCTGTTTGCCAAACCTGTTTCTGGGTATCTGTCCCTTTAATAGCCTAGCCTAGGCCAATCCTCAGACTGTAACCATGCGGCCACCCTGGGGGACATGTTCACCGTGATGTCATAAGCGACCTCAAAATTCGAAGTTGTCCTGACAACCTCCGTGCACACAGAGTTTCACAGCCATCTCAGACCAGTCTGACTCCTCACCCTGTCTAGGTAGGATAGTTTTCCTTTTTCTGCAATTGTTGTCAGTTTCTATCTTTCTCCTTGAACTTCGAAAGGGCTCCTACATTCTCTCTAGACACTGGTTTCACTCCTGTAAGATTATCCTGGGTTTTATCTCTTATATCTTGGGTAGATGGCAAAATGGGTGGACCTTACCCAGAAAAAGTCCTGGACTCCCTCACAAGTTGAAGTTGCCCAGGGAATGTTCTGATGCACAATGATGGTGTCATCTCGTGGCACTCTGCCAATTCCACCTTGGCAGGTCACAAGTTTTCCTTCCTTCTGCCTTTGGGAAGTGTACCAGATACTTCCATAGATTGTAATATTCTTATGGTTCCTTTTCTTGTGCGTATTGATAACGTATCCTCACAATTGCTGCTTATTTATGATCTCTGCCCGCACCATACCATGAAATCTATATTTCCTAACACTACTAATGTGATATGCACTCGTAATGTGAAACAGTGAGGCCCGGGCCGCCCAAGCGGAATGTGGGCACTTACCTGCTCCACCACAGGGCCGGCCCTGAATTGTACTTTTGGACCAACCTTTTGCCTGAACTTGGGAAGACGTGGGCCTGTTTGGATTATTCGTGAAGGTGATTAGTAATAACATCATGGACGGTAACATTTTCCGTTCGTTCATGGGTTTAGGACTGATCATGTTCTCTTCGTAGTATTCCTCTTCACCTATTTGGAATGGTCTGCCTTTCTGTAGCATCTGTAAGCATTTGGAGGTGATTTTCCATCCTTGGAAGTTCACCTTCTGTAAACTCTTTCCGCCCCCAAAGCTTTATGACATCATTCTGGACCCCTTTTTGGATTTTTGATTTGAGGTGAATTTATAGCCATGACCCTGCATTAGAACGTACTATAACTTCCAGATTCACGTCCTCATTGCTTTAGACTTCTGTGTAGCTTACATCATCTTCACCAGTGTAAGACTAATCACAGGCCCTCACCACACACTTGTGCCTAATCTTCTCTTTCACCCTCCGTCACCGCCCCTCTTTGCCTCTGGGAGCCCGCATACAAATGTTCAGTGCCACCTGTTGGTTAGTGCTTGCTTTTTCTTCTCCTTGTAAGTGAGATTCTATGGTATTTGAATTTCTCCCTGGGGCTTGTTACACTTCCCCTAAAACCCTCACAGCCATTCTGGTGGTCACAAATGGCTGGATTGCATCATTTGTTCCGGCTGAGTGGTATACCATTGTGTGGCTATAGACCATCTTCCTTCTCCAATCATCCCTTGCTGGACACCAGGGTGCTTTCCAAGTCTTGGATATCCGGAGTAAGACTGTGGTGAACACAGCCATGCGCATGTCTTTATGCGGTAGTCTTTCTGACTGTTTTGGATAAGCAAGCGGCAGATTAATAGCTGGGTCATACGGGACATGGATACTTAAACTTCTGAGGCAGTTCCACACCTTTGGCATCGTGGCTGCACCGGGTTACACTCCCACCAGCAGTGCAGGAGGCTTCCCTTCTCTCCACCTCCTCTCTGACACTTGTTATTTCCTGTCTGCTTCCTTCTAGCCATGCTGACCACAGTGAGCTGCCATGGCCTTGCAGTTTGGATTTGCATTTTCCTGAGACTTAATGATGGTGAACAAGTTTTCATGCACCTACTGGCCCTCTTTCTGTCTTCTTCGGAGAAATCTCTGCTTCCATCTTTTGACCAGGTTTTCATTGGCTTGTTTTTTTTCTTGTGGAGACGTGCGAGTTGATTGTATCTTTGGGCTTTTCACCCCTTGTCCGATGTGTGGTTTGCAAACATCCTCTCCCAATCGTTGTGGTGTCTTAGTATTCAGTTGATGGTTTCCTTGAGTGGGCAGAAGTGTGTGCATTTGATGTGGTCCCGTTTGTTTCTTGTTTCCTTTGTTGCCCTTGCCCAGTCAGACATGCTTCTTCCAAATAGGCGGCTCAGACAGATGGCAAAGAGCACTCTGCCTAGGTCTTCTCCTACAAGGTTCACGGTTTCAAGTCTGCCATTCAAGGCTTTAATCCATTTCAGGTGGTGTGTGTGCCAGGTGTAACATCATGGTGTACTCTCGTTGTGTTCCATGTGGCTGTGCAGGCTTCCCAGCACCGTTTATTGTAGAGACTCTCCTTCCTCCGCTGTCTCCACTTGGCTCCCTGGTCCAAAATGGGCTGTCCATGTAAGTTTGAGTTGGGCTCTGGGCTCTCAATTGTTTTGCATGGGTCTTCATGCCTGTTTTGGGGCCCAGACTGTGCCGTTTCGGTACCTAGCGCTTCGTCCTCTATGTTGAAATCAGAAATTGTGACACGTGCTGCTTTGTTCGTTTTCCTGAGGATTCCTTTGCCTAGTCAGGGTCTCGTGTTGCTGGCTAGAAACTTTAGGATTCTCTCTTCTTCTCTGTGGCAAATACTGCTGCAACTTTGACTGGGATTGCATGGAATCCAGAGATTCCTTACTGCGGTATGAACCTTTCAAGTGTGTTAATCCTTCCATTCCTCGATCCCTCGATATCTTTTTTTTTCTTGTGTCTTCTTGAGTTTCTTTCCCCAAAGGTTTGCTAGTTTTTGAATTAACATAGAATTCACCTGTTTTGCTAAGGTTATTCACAGAGATCCTATTCTTCGTAATGGCAAGCTCCTGTTTTTTTGTTTTTTTTTTTCCTTAGCTTCAGTTTTTCTGTTCTTTGCAACTTTTAATTGGTTTTGTTTTGGCACAAGTGCATTGCTGTGCTCACATCTGCTGGCAATGCTCCTGTATTTGCTGTGGAAGTCTGGCCCTGTCCAACGTCCCTTCCCTTCTGCCTCTACTCTACCTCGGACGCCTGCACCAGAACAACTGAAGCAGTGGTGAGGAGGCCCAAACCGAGGATTCCACCCAGCCCATACTGGGCCACAGACCCAGAAGGTGCGGACCTCACCACTGCACCACCGGCCGGCCACTTACATGTTCAGTGGCAACGTGCAGTTGAGTGCAATGGGAGTTAAATATACTAGTGAGCCCAACTCTAGCACTGTGTAGATGAGGCTAGGTTGTTTTTCGGGTCCATTGTGATGTCAGAGGATTTGTCATAATTGTGTCTCTGAGGTCCAGCATGCTTCCTGGATACAGGTTTCAGAGCCTGCTTGGAGCAGTCTCATAACTCACCCTTCCCAGTTAGCCCATGCTTGACCTTCGCTGCCGTTTTTTGGCTTGTGAATTTCTCTGACTTTCAAACGTTCCAGCAGAGTCTGTCTAAAGACGGACATCATCTTTCATTGTGGATAATTCAGGTGTGATTTCTGTTCACCTTCCATTTTCTGGGTCCTCTTTTTCTTTTCCATAGTATACTCGTCATGGTCTTTCTCAGCTATCTCCCTTAGACATGCTTATCAGTCCGTTCTCCTTCATTCCAAGGGATTAGTTTGTATTTCGTTAATCGCTGTATGTTCTCTAGGGTGAGGTGTGAGTGCTTTCGTGACTCTTGGTTGTTGTCCTTGAATTTGCACCGGTCACTTGTAGGACTCTTGGCTACCCTAGCCTAGGTCAAACTAAGCACTGAGAACACGTGGTCATGTGGGTTGGTTTGACATCCTGAGATCAGAAACTCCAAATTCGAGGTGGTCCTGGCAACCCCCTTCACGGACACAATGTTTCCAAGACAACTTAGACAAATCGGATGAATTCCACTCTCCAGGAAAGATATTTTTCTGTCTCTTTTCCGGATTTGGGAAGTTTCGAACTTGACCCCTGATCCTTGAACGTTCCCCTAGATTCCGTCCAGATACGGGCTTACTTAATTTTTATAGGGTGTGCCATTTGTTTGCCCTACATCCTCTACCCTGGCCTGTTTATTTTTCTTGAAACACAACTGTAAAGTTCTAATTTTCGTGCAACTTCCTTACATATGGTGTCAAAACACATAATCAATAATCCTTCTACGGCAAGAGGTAGGGGGAGAGAATTTCGATGGAGGCAAACAGAGCACACTAGCCTGGGAGGGCAGCCTTCACGAAGGAACGAAGCCCTGTGGAAGAGGGTGCTTTTCAGCACCCTTGTAGAGCACTTCCAAACAAAGAGACATACCCCAAGCGTGACAGGGCTCCATTCCTTCAAGGCTTCCAAGACATCTCTTGGGACACATTACCATGTGCCCAGTGGGCCCACGTGACACCAGAGCTTCGGAAAAAGAGACTGACCTGCAAAGAATGCTATGGGCCTTGGAAAGGAGGCATCGATTCTTCTCTTCAATGTCCTCAAGACATCTTTCTTGACTTTGCATTATGCTTAAGGCACAAGGGCACTGTAGGTGTGATGAACGCCAAGTCCGGCCACTTGTTTCCAATGAAGTTGCAAGCTTGAATCAGCATGACCTCCCCATAGACTTGAATAGATGACAATGTTCTCCTCTCCGTGCCTGTCCCTCTATTCTCACTTGTGGCCTAGGGTTCCTTTCTTATCCCTTGCATCAGACTCTGTTTTATCTCTTCTAGTTTCTGTGCCTGCTTTCTGTTTGCCAAACCTGTTTCTGGGTATCTGTCCCTTTAATAGCCTAGCCTAGGCCAATCCTCAGACTGTAACCATGCGGCCACCCTGGGGGACATGTTCACCGTGATGTCATAAGCGACCTCAAAATTCGAAGTTGTCCTGACAACCTCCGTGCACACAGAGTTTCACAGCCATCTCAGACCAGTCTGACTCCTCACCCTGTCTAGGTAGGATAGTTTTCCTTTTTCTGCAATTGTTGTCAGTTTCTATCTTTCTCCTTGAACTTCGAAAGGGCTCCTACATTCTCTCTAGACACTGGTTTCACTCCTGTAAGATTATCCTGGGTTTTATCTCTTATATCTTGGGTAGATGGCAAAATGGGTGGACCTTACCCAGAAAAAGTCCTGGACTCCCTCACAAGTTGAAGTTGCCCAGGGAATGTTCTGATGCACAATGATGGTGTCATCTCGTGGCACTCTGCCAATTCCACCTTGGCAGGTCACAAGTTTTCCTTCCTTCTGCCTTTGGGAAGTGTACCAGATACTTCCATAGATTGTAATATTCTTATGGTTCCTTTTCTTGTGCGTATTGATAACGTATCCTCACAATTGCTGCTTATTTATGATCTCTGCCCGCACCATACCATGAAATCTATATTTCCTAACACTACTAATGTGATATGCACTCGTAATGTGAAACAGTGAGGCCCGGGCCGCCCAAGCGGAATGTGGGCACTTACCTGCTCCACCACAGGGCCGGCCCTGAATTGTACTTTTGGACCAACCTTTTGCCTGAACTTGGGAAGACGTGGGCCTGTTTGGATTATTCGTGAAGGTGATTAGTAATAACATCATGGACGGTAACATTTTCCGTTCGTTCATGGGTTTAGGACTGATCATGTTCTCTTCGTAGTATTCCTCTTCACCTATTTGGAATGGTCTGCCTTTCTGTAGCATCTGTAAGCATTTGGAGGTGATTTTCCATCCTTGGAAGTTCACCTTCTGTAAACTCTTTCCGCCCCCAAAGCTTTATGACATCATTCTGGACCCCTTTTTGGATTTTTGATTTGAGGTGAATTTATAGCCATGACCCTGCATTAGAACGTACTATAACTTCCAGATTCACGTCCTCATTGCTTTAGACTTCTGTGTAGCTTACATCATCTTCACCAGTGTAAGACTAATCACAGGCCCTCACCACACACTTGTGCCTAATCTTCTCTTTCACCCTCCGTCACCGCCCCTCTTTGCCTCTGGGAGCCCGCATACAAATGTTCAGTGCCACCTGTTGGTTAGTGCTTGCTTTTTCTTCTCCTTGTAAGTGAGATTCTATGGTATTTGAATTTCTCCCTGGGGCTTGTTACACTTCCCCTAAAACCCTCACAGCCATTCTGGTGGTCACAAATGGCTGGATTGCATCATTTGTTCCGGCTGAGTGGTATACCATTGTGTGGCTATAGACCATCTTCCTTCTCCAATCATCCCTTGCTGGACACCAGGGTGCTTTCCAAGTCTTGGATATCCGGAGTAAGACTGTGGTGAACACAGCCATGCACATGTCTTTATGCGGTAGTCTTTCTGACTGTTTTGGATAAGCAAGCGTCAGATTAATAGCTGGGTCATACGGGACATGGATACTTAAACTTCTGAGGCAGTTCCACACCTTTGGCATCATGGCTGCACCGGGTTACACTCCCACCAGCAGTGCAGGAGGCTTCCCTTCTCTCCACCTCCTCTCTGACACTTGTTATTTCCTGTCTGCTTCCTTCTAGCCATGCTGACCACAGTGAGCTGCCATGGCCTTGCAGTTTGGATTTGCATTTTCCTGAGACTTAATGATGGTGAACAAGTTTTCATGCACCTACTGGCCCTCTTTCTGTCTTCTTCGGAGAAATCTCTGCTTCCATCTTTTGACCAGGTTTTCATTGGCTTGTTTTTTTTCTTGTGGAGACGTGCGAGTTGATTGTATCTTTGGGCTTTTCACCCCTTGTCCGATGTGTGGTTTGCAAACATCCTCTCCCAATCGTTGTGGTGTCTTAGTATTCAGTTGATGGTTTCCTTGAGTGGGCAGAAGTGTGTGCATTTGATGTGGTCCCGTTTGTTTCTTGTTTCCTTTGTTGCCCTTGCCCAGTCAGACATGCTTCTTCCAAATAGGCGGCTCAGACAGATGGCAAAGAGCACTCTGCCTAGGTCTTCTCCTACAAGGTTCACGGTTTCAAGTCTGCCATTCAAGGCTTTAATCCATTTCAGGTGGTGTGTGTGCCAGGTGTAACATCATGGTGTACTCTCGTTGTGTTCCATGTGGCTGTGCAGGCTTCCCAGCACCGTTTATTGTAGAGACTCTCCTTCCTCCGCTGTCTCCACTTGGCTCCCTGGTCCAAAATGGGCTGTCCATGTAAGTTTGAGTTGGGCTCTGGGCTCTCAATTGTTTTGCATGGGTCTTCATGCCTGTTTTGGGGCCCAGACTGTGCCGTTTCGGTACCTAGCGCTTCGTCCTCTATGTTGAAATCAGAAATTGTGACACGTGCTGCTTTGTTCGTTTTCCTGAGGATTCCTTTGCCTAGTCAGGGTCTCGTGTTGCTGGCTAGAAACTTTAGGATTCTCTCTTCTTCTCTGTGGCAAATACTGCTGCAACTTTGACTGGGATTGCATGGAATCCAGAGATTCCTTACTGCGGTATGAACCTTTCAAGTGTGTTAATCCTTCCATTCCTCGATCCCTCGATATCTTTTTTTTTCTTGTGTCTTCTTGAGTTTCTTTCCCCAAAGGTTTGCTAGTTTTTGAATTAACATAGAATTCACCTGTTTTGCTAAGGTTATTCACAGAGATCCTATTCTTCGTAATGGCAAGCTCCTGTTTTTTTGTTTTTTTTTTTCCTTAGCTTCAGTTTTTCTGTTCTTTGCAACTTTTAATTGGTTTTGTTTTGGCACAAGTGCATTGCTGTGCTCACATCTGCTGGCAATGCTCCTGTATTTGCTGTGGAAGTCTGGCCCTGTCCAACGTCCCTTCCCTTCTGCCTCTACTCTACCTCGGACGCCTGCACCAGAACAACTGAAGCAGTGGTGAGGAGGCCCAAACCGAGGATTCCACCCAGCCCATACTGGGCCACAGACCCAGAAGGTGCGGACCTCACCACTGCACCACCGGCCGGCCACTTACATGTTCAGTGGCAACGTGCAGTTGAGTGCAATGGGAGTTAAATATACTAGTGAGCCCAACTCTAGCACTGTGTAGATGAGGCTAGGTTGTTTTTCGGGTCCATTGTGATGTCAGAGGATTTGTCATAATTGTGTCTCTGAGGTCCAGCATGCTTCCTGGATACAGGTTTCAGAGCCTGCTTGGAGCAGTCTCATAACTCACCCTTCCCAGTTAGCCCATGCTTGACCTTCGCTGCCGTTTTTTGGCTTGTGAATTTCTCTGACTTTCAAACGTTCCAGCAGAGTCTGTCTAAAGACGGACATCATCTTTCATTGTGGATAATTCAGGTGTGATTTCTGTTCACCTTCCATTTTCTGGGTCCTCTTTTTCTTTTCCATAGTATACTCGTCATGGTCTTTCTCAGCTATCTCCCTTAGACATGCTTATCAGTCCGTTCTCCTTCATTCCAAGGGATTAGTTTGTATTTCGTTAATCGCTGTATGTTCTCTAGGGTGAGGTGTGAGTGCTTTCGTGACTCTTGGTTGTTGTCCTTGAATTTGCACCGGTCACTTGTAGGACTCTTGGCTACCCTAGCCTAGGTCAAACTAAGCACTGAGAACACGTGGTCATGTGGGTTGGTTTGACATCCTGAGATCAGAAACTCCAAATTCGAGGTGGTCCTGGCAACCCCCTTCACGGACACAATGTTTCCAAGACAACTTAGACAAATCGGATGAATTCCACTCTCCAGGAAAGATATTTTTCTGTCTCTTTTCCGGATTTGGGAAGTTTCGAACTTGACCCCTGATCCTTGAACGTTCCCCTAGATTCCGTCCAGATACGGGCTTACTTAATTTTTATAGGGTGTGCCATTTGTTTGCCCTACATCCTCTACCCTGGCCTGTTTATTTTTCTTGAAACACAACTGTAAAGTTCTAATTTTCGTGCAACTTCCTTTCATATGGTGTCAAAACACATAATCAATAATCCTTCTACGGCAAGAGGTAGGGGGAGAGAATTTCGATGGAGGCAAACAGAGCACACTAGCCTGGGAGGGCAGCCTTCACGAAGGAACGAAGCCCTGTGGAAGAGGGTGCTTTTCAGCACCCTTGTAGAGCACTTCCAAACAAAGAGACATACCCCAAGCGTGACAGGGCTCCATTCCTTCAAGGCTTCCAAGACATCTCTTGGGACACATTACCATGTGCCCAGTGGGCCCACGTGACACCAGAGCTTCGGAAAAAGAGACTGACCTTCAAAGAATGCTATGGGCCTTGGAAAGGAGGCATCGATTCTTCTCTTCAATGTCCTCAAGACATCTTTCTTGACTTTGCATTATGCTTAAGGCACAAGGGCACTGTAGGTGTGATGAACGCCAAGTCCGGCCACTTGTTTCCAATGAAGTTGCAAGCTTGAATCAGCATGACCTCCCCATAGACTTGAATAGATGACAATGTTCTCCTCTCCGGACTGTCCCTCTATTCTCACTTGTGGCCTAGGGTTCCTTTCTTATCCCTTGCATCAGACTCTGTTTTATCTCTTCTAGTTTCTGTGCCTGCTTTCTGTTTGCCAAACCTGTTTCTGGGTATCTGTCCCTTTAATAGCCTAGCCTAGGCCAATCCTCAGACTGTAACCATGCGGCCACCCTGGGGGACATGTTCACCGTGATGTCATAAGCGACCTCAAAATTCGAAGTTGTCCTGACAACCTCCGTGCACACAGAGTTTCACAGCCATCTCAGACCAGTCTGACTCCTCACCCTGTCTAGGTAGGATAGTTTTCCTTTTTCTGCAATTGTTGTCAGTTTCTATCTTTCTCCTTGAACTTCGAAAGGGCTCCTACATTCTCTCTAGACACTGGTTTCACTCCTGTAAGATTATCCTGGGTTTTATCTCTTATATCTTGGGTAGATGGCAAAATGGGTGGACCTTACCCAGAAAAAGTCCTGGACTCCCTCACAAGTTGAAGTTGCCCAGGGAATGTTCTGATGCACAATGATGGTGTCATCTCGTGGCACTCTGCCAATTCCACCTTGGCAGGTCACAAGTTTTCCTTCCTTCTGCCTTTGGGAAGTGTACCAGATACTTCCATAGATTGTAATATTCTTATGGTTCCTTTTCTTGTGCGTATTGATAACGTATCCTCACAATTGCTGCTTATTTATGATCTCTGCCCGCACCATACCATGAAATCTATATTTCCTAACACTACTAATGTGATATGCACTCGTAATGTGAAACAGTGAGGCCCGGGCCGCCCAAGCGGAATGTGGGCACTTACCTGCTCCACCACAGGGCCGGCCCTGAATTGTACTTTTGGACCAACCTTTTGCCTGAACTTGGGAAGACGTGGGCCTGTTTGGATTATTCGTGAAGGTGATTAGTAATAACATCATGGACGGTAACATTTTCCGTTCGTTCATGGGTTTAGGACTGATCATGTTCTCTTCGTAGTATTCCTCTTCACCTATTTGGAATGGTCTGCCTTTCTGTAGCATCTGTAAGCATTTGGAGGTGATTTTCCATCCTTGGAAGTTCACCTTCCGTAAACTCTTTCCGCCCCCAAAGCTTTATGACATCATTCTGGACCCCTTTTTGGATTTTTGATTTGAGGTGAATTTATAGCCATGACCCTGCATTAGAACGTACTATAACTTCCAGATTCACATCCTCATTGCTTTAGACTTCTGTGTAGCTTACATCATCTTCACCAGTGTAAGACTAATCACAGGCCCTCACCACACACTTGTGCCTAATCTTCTCTTTCACCCTCCGTCACCGCCCCTCTTTGCCTCTGGGAGCCCGCATACAAATGTTCAGTGCCACCTGTTGGTTAGTGCTTGCTTTTTCTTCTCCTTGTAAGTGAGATTCTATGGTATTTGAATTTCTCCCTGGGGCTTGTTACACTTCCCCTAAAACCCTCACAGCCATTCTGGTGGTCACAAATGGCTGGATTGCATCATTTGTTCCGGCTGAGTGGTATACCATTGTGTGGCTATAGCCCATCTTCCTTCTCCAATCATCCCTTGCTGGACACCAGGGTGCTTTCCAAGTCTTGGATATCCGGAGTAAGACTGTGGTGAACACAGCCATGCACATGTCTTTATGCGGTAGTCTTTCTGACTGTTTTGGATAAGCAAGCGGCAGATTAATAGCTGGGTCATACGGGACATGGATACTTAAACTTCTGAGGCAGTTCCACACCTTTGGCATCGTGGCTGCACCGGGTTACACTCCCACCAGCAGTGCAGGAGGCTTCCCTTCTCTCCACCTCCTCTCTGACACTTGTTATTTCCTGTCTGCTTCCTTCTAGCCATGCTGACCACAGTGAGCTGCCATGGCCTTGCAGTTTGGATTTGCATTTTCCTGAGACTTCATGATGGTGAACAAGTTTTCATGCACCTACTGGCCCTCTTTCTGTCTTCTTCGGAGAAATCTCTGCTTCCATCTTTTGACCAGGTTTTCATTGGCTTGTTTTTTTTCTTGTGGAGACGTGCGAGTTGATTGTATCTTTGGGCTTTTCACCCCTTGTCCGATGTGTGGTTTGCAAACATCCTCTCCCAATCGTTGTGGTGTCTTAGTATTCAGTTGATGGTTTCCTTGAGTGGGCAGAAGTGTGTGCATTTGATGTGGTCCCGTTTGTTTCTTGTTTCCTTTGTTGCCCTTGCCCAGTCAGACATGCTTCTTCCAAATAGGCGGCTCAGACAGATGGCAAAGAGCACTCTGCCTAGGTCTTCTCCTACAAGGTTCACGGTTTCAAGTCTGCCATTCAAGGCTTTAATCCATTTCAGGTGGTGTGTGTGCCAGGTGTAACATCATGGTGTACTCTCGTTGTGTTCCATGTGGCTGTGCAGGCTTCCCAGCACCGTTTATTGTAGAGACTCTCCTTCCTCCGCTGTCTCCACTTGGCTCCCTGGTCCAAAATGGGCTGTCCATGTAAGTTTGAGTTGGGCTCTGGGCTCTCAATTGTTTTGCATGGGTCTTCATGCCTGTTTTGGGGCCCAGACTGTGCCGTTTCGGTACCTAGCGCTTCGTCCTCTATGTTGAAATCAGAAATTGTGACACGTGCTGCTTTGTTCGTTTTCCTGAGGATTCCTTTGCCTAGTCAGGGTCTCGTGTTGCTGGCTAGAAACTTTAGGATTCTCTCTTCTTCTCTGTGGCAAATACTGCTGCAACTTTGACTGGGATTGCATGGAATCCAGAGATTCCTTACTGCGGTATGAACCTTTCAAGTGTGTTAATCCTTCCATTCCTCGATCCCTCGATATCTTTTTTTTTCTTGTGTCTTCTTGAGTTTCTTTCCCCAAAGGTTTGCTAGTTTTTGAATTAACATAGAATTCACCTGTTTTGCTAAGGTTATTCACAGAGATCCTATTCTTCGTAATGGCAAGCTCCTGTTTTTTTGTTTTTTTTTTCCTTAGCTTCAGTTTTTCTGTTCTTTGCAACTTTTAATTGGTTTTGTTTTGGCACAAGTGCATTGCTGTGCTCACATCTGCTGGCAATGCTCCTGTATTTGCTGTGGAAGTCTGGCCCTGTCCAACGTCCCTTCCCATCTGCCTCTACTCTACCTCGGACGCCTGCACCAGAACAACTGAAGCAGTGGTGAGGAGGCCCAAACCGAGGATTCCACCCAGCCCATACTGGGCCACAGACCCAGAAGGTGCGGACCTCACCACTGCACCACCGGCCGGCCACTTACATGTTCAGTGGCAACGTGCAGTTGAGTGCAACGGGAGTTAAATATACTAGTGAGCCCAACTCTAGCACTGTGTAGATGAGGCTAGGTTGTTTTTCGGGTCCATTGTGATGTCAGAGGATTTGTCATAATTGTGTCTCTGAGGTCCAGCATGCTTCCTGGATACAGGTTTCAGAGCCTGCTTGGAGCAGTCTCATAACTCACCCTTCCCAGTTAGCCCATGCTTGACCTTCGCTGCCGTTTTTTGGCTTGTGAATTTCTCTGACTTTCAAACGTTCCAGCAGAGTCTGTCTAAAGACGGACATCATCTTTCATTGTGGATAATTCAGGTGTGATTTCTGTTCACCTTCCATTTTCTGGGTCCTCTTTTTCTTTTCCATAGTATACTCGTCATGGTCTTTCTCAGCTATCTCCCTTAGACATGCTTATCAGTCCGTTCTCCTTCATTCCGAGGGATTAGTTTGTATTTCGTTAATCGCTGTATGTTCTCTAGGGTGAGGTGTGAGTGCTTTCGTGACTCTTGGTTGTTGTCCTTGAATTTGCACCGGTCACTTGTAGGACTCTTGGCTACCCTAGCCTAGGTCAAACTAAGCACTGAGAACACGTGGTCATGTGGGTTGGTTTGACATCCTGAGATCAGAAACTCCAAATTCGAGGTGGTCCTGGCAACCCCCTTCAGGGACACAATGTTTCCAAGACAACTTAGACAAATCGGATGAATTCCACTCTCCAGGAAAGATATTTTTCTGTCTCTTTTCCGTATTTGGGAAGTTTCGAACTTGACCCCTGATCCTTGAACGTTCCCCTAGATTCCGTCCAGATACGGGCTTACTTAATTTTTATAGGGTGTGCCATTTGTTTGCCCTACATCCTCTACCCTGGCCTGTTTATTTTTCTTGAAACACAACTGTAAAGTTCTAATTTTCGTGCAACTTCCTTACATATGGTGTCAAAACACATAATCAATAATCCTTCTACGGCAAGAGGTAGGGGGAGAGAATTTCGATGGAGGCAAACAGAGCACACTAGCCTGGGAGGGCAGCCTTCACGAAGGAACGAAGCCCTGTGGAAGAGGGTGCTTTTCAGCACCCTTGTAGAGCACTTCCAAACAAAGAGACATACCCCAAGCGTGACAGGGCTCCATTCCTTCAAGGCTTCCAAGACATCTCTTGGGACACATTACCATGTGCCCAGTGGGCCCACGTGACACCAGAGCTTCGGAAAAAGAGACTGACCTGCAAAGAATGCTATGGGCCTTGGAAAGGAGGCATCGATTCTTCTCTTCAATGTCCTCAAGACATCTTTCTTGACTTTGCATTATGCTTAAGGCACAAGGGCACTGTAGGTGTGATGAACGCCAAGTCCGGCCACTTGTTTCCAATGAAGTTGCAAGCTTGAATCAGCATGACCTCCCCATAGACTTGAATAGATGACAATGTTCTCCTCTCCGTGCCTGTCCCTCTATTCTCACTTGTGGCCTAGGGTTCCTTTCTTATCCCTTGCATCAGACTCTGTTTTATCTCTTCTAGTTTCTGTGCCTGCTTTCTGTTTGCCAAACCTGTTTCTGGGTATCTGTCCCTTTAATAGCCTAGCCTAGGCCAATCCTCAGACTGTAACCATGCGGCCACCCTGGGGGACATGTTCACCGTGATGTCATAAGCGACCTCAAAATTCGAAGTTGTCCTGACAACCTCCGTGCACACAGAGTTTCACAGCCATCTCAGACCAGTCTGACTCCTCACCCTGTCTAGGTAGGATAGTTTTCCTTTTTCTGCAATTGTTGTCAGTTTCTATCTTTCTCCTTGAACTTCGAAAGGGCTCCTACATTCTCTCTAGACACTGGTTTCACTCCTGTAAGATTATCCTGGGTTTTATCTCTTATATCTTGGGTAGATGGCAAAATGGGTGGACCTTACCCAGAAAAAGTCCTGGACTCCCTCACAAGTTGAAGTTGCCCAGGGAATGTTCTGATGCACAATGATGGTGTCATCTCGTGGCACTCTGCCAATTCCACCTTGGCAGGTCACAAGTTTTCCTTCCTTCTGCCTTTGGGAAGTGTACCAGATACTTCCATAGATTGTAATATTCTTATGGTTCCTTTTCTTGTGCGTATTGATAACGTATCCTCACAATTGCTGCTTATTTGTGATCTCTGCCCGCACCATACCATGAAATCTATATTTCCTAACACTACTAATGTGATATGCACTCGTAATGTGAAACAGTGAGGCCCGGGCCGCCCAAGCGGAATGTGGGCACTTACCTGCTCCACCACAGGGCCGGCCCTGAATTGTACTTTTGGACCAACCTTTTGCCTGAACTTGGGAAGACGTGGGCCTGTTTGGATTATTCGTGAAGGTGATTAGTAATAACATCATGGACGGTAACATTTTCCGTTCGTTCATGGGTTTAGGACTGATCATGTTCCCTTCGTAGTATTCCTCTTCACCTATTTGGAATGGTCTGCCTTTCTGTAGCATCTGTAAGCATTTGGAGGTGATTTTCCATCCTTGGAAGTTCACCTTCCGTAAACTCTTTCCGCCCCCAAAGCTTTATGACATCATTCTGGACCCCTTTTTGGATTTTTGATTTGAGGTGAATTTATAGCCATGACCCTGCATTAGAACGTACTATAACTTCCAGATTCACGTCCTCATTGCTTTAGACTTCTGTGTAGCTTACATCATCTTCACCAGTGTAAGACTAATCACAGGCCCTCACCACACACTTGTGCCTAATCTTCTCTTTCACCCTCCGTCACCGCCCCTCTTTGCCTCTGGGAGCCCGCATACAAATGTTCAGTGCCACCTGTTGGTTAGTGCTTGCTTTTTCTTCTCCTTGTAAGTGAGATTCTATGGTATTTGAATTTCTCCCTGGGGCTTGTTACACTTCCCCTAAAACCCTCACAGCCATTCTGGTGGTCACAAACGGCTGGATTGCATCATTTGTTCCGGCTGAGTGGTATACCATTGTGTGGCTATAGCCCATCTTCCTTCTCCAATCATCCCTTGCTGGACACCAGGGTGCTTTCCAAGTCTTGGATATCCGGAGTAAGACTGTGGTGAACACAGCCATGCACATGTCTTTATGCGGTAGTCTTTCTGACTGTTTTGGATAAGCAAGCGTCAGATTAATAGCTGGGTCATACGGGACATGGATACTTAAACTTCTGAGGCAGTTCCACACCTTTGGCATCGTGGCTGCACCGGGTTACACTCCCACCAGCAGTGCAGGAGGCTTCCCTTCTCTCCACCTCCTCTCTGACACTTGTTATTTCCTGTCTGCTTCCTTCTAGCCATGCTGACCACAGTGAGCTGCCATGGCCTTGCAGTTTGGATTTGCATTTTCCTGAGACTTCATGATGGTGAACAAGTTTTCATGCACCTACTGGCCCTCTTTCTGTCTTCTTCGGAGAAATCTCTGCTTCCATCTTTTGACCAGGTTTTCATTGGCTTGTTTTTTTTCTTGTGGAGACGTGCGAGTTGATTGTATCTTTGGGCTTTTCACCCCTTGTCCGATGTGTGGTTTGCAAACATCCTCTCCCAATCGTTGTGGTGTCTTAGTATTCAGTTGATGGTTTCCTTGAGTGGGCAGAAGTGTGTGCATTTGATGTGGTCCCGTTTGTTTCTTGTTTCCTTTGTTGCCCTTGCCCAGTCAGACATGCTTCTTCCAAATAGGCGGCTCAGACAGATGGCAAAGAGCACTCTGCCTAGGTCTTCTCCTACAAGGTTCACGGTTTCAAGTCTGCCATTCAAGGCTTTAATCCATTTCAGGTGGTGTGTGTGCCAGGTGTAACATCATGGTGTACTCTCGTTGTGTTCCATGTGGCTGTGCAGGCTTCCCAGCACCGTTTATTGTAGAGACTCTCCTTCCTCCGCTGTCTCCACTTGGCTCCCTGGTCCAAAATGGGCTGTCCATGTAAGTTTGAGTTGGGCTCTGGGCTCTCAATTGTTTTGCATGGGTCTTCATGCCTGTTTTGGGGCCCAGACTGTGCCGTTTCGGTACCTAGCGCTTCGTCCTCTATGTTGAAATCAGAAATTGTGACACGTGCTGCTTTGTTCGTTTTCCTGAGGATTCCTTTGCCTAGTCAGGGTCTCGTGTTGCTGGCTAGAAACTTTAGGATTCTCTCTTCTTCTCTGTGGCAAATACTGCTGCAACTTTGACTGGGATTGCATGGAATCCAGAGATTCCTTACTGCGGTATGAACCTTTCAAGTGTGTTAATCCTTCCATTCCTCGATCCCTCGATATCTTTTTTTTTCTTGTGTCTTCTTGAGTTTCTTTCCCCAAAGGTTTGCTAGTTTTTGAATTAACATAGAATTCACCTGTTTTGCTAAGGTTATTCACAGAGATCCTATTCTTCGTAATGGCAAGCTCCTGTTTTTTTGTTTTTTTTTTTCCTTAGCTTCAGTTTTTCTGTTCTTTGCAACTTTTAATTGGTTTTGTTTTGGCACAAGTGCATTGCTGTGCTCACATCTGCTGGCAATGCTCCTGTATTTGCTGTGGAAGTCTGGCCCTGTCCAACGTCCCTTCCCTTCTGCCTCTACTCTACCTCGGACGCCTGCACCAGAACAACTGAAGCAGTGGTGAGGAGGCCCAAACCGAGGATTCCACCCAGCCCATACTGGGCCACAGACCCAGAAGGTGCGGACCTCACCACTGCACCACCGGCCGGCCACTTACATGTTCAGTGGCAACGTGCAGTTGAGTGCAACGGGAGTTAAATATACTAGTGAGCCCAACTCTAGCACTGTGTAGATGAGGCTAGGTTGTTTTTCGGGTCCATTGTGATGTCAGAGGATTTGTCATAATTGTGTCTCTGAGGTCCAGCATGCTTCCTGGATACAGGTTTCAGAGCCTGCTTGGAGCAGTCTCATAACTCACCCTTCCCAGTTAGCCCATGCTTGACCTTCGCTGCCGTTTTTTGGCTTGTGAATTTCTCTGACTTTCAAACGTTCCAGCAGAGTCTGTCTAAAGACGGACATCATCTTTCATTGTGGATAATTCAGGTGTGATTTCTGTTCACCTTCCATTTTCTGGGTCCTCTTTTTCTTTTCCATAGTATACTCGTCATGGTCTTTCTCAGCTATCTCCCTTAGACATGCTTATCAGTCCGTTCTCCTTCATTCCAAGGGATTAGTTTGTATTTCGTTAATCGCTGTATGTTCTCTAGGGTGAGGTGTGAGTGCTTTCGTGACTCTTGGTTGTTGTCCTTGAATTTGCACCGGTCACTTGTAGGACTCTTGGCTACCCTAGCCTAGGTCAAACTAAGCACTGAGAACACGTGGTCATGTGGGTTGGTTTGACATCCTGAGATCAGAAACTCCAAATTCGAGGTGGTCCTGGCAACCCCCTTCACGGACACAATGTTTCCAAGACAACTTAGACAAATCGGATGAATTCCACTCTCCAGGAAAGATATTTTTCTGTCTCTTTTCCGGATTTGGGAAGTTTCGAACTTGACCCCTGATCCTTGAACGTTCCCCTAGATTCCGTCCAGATACGGGCTTACTTAATTTTTATAGGGTGTGCCATTTGTTTGCCCTACATCCTCTACCCTGGCCTGTTTATTTTTCTTGAAACACAACTGTAAAGTTCTAATTTTCGTGCAACTTCCTTACATATGGTGTCAAAACACATAATCAATAATCCTTCTACGGCAAGAGGTAGGGGGAGAGAATTTCGATGGAGGCAAACAGAGCACACTAGCCTGGGAGGGCAGCCTTCACGAAGGAACGAAGCCCTGTGGAAGAGGGTGCTTTTCAGCACCCTTGTAGAGCACTTCCAAACAAAGAGACATACCCCAAGCGTGACAGGGCTCCATTCCTTCAAGGCTTCCAAGACATCTCTTGGGACACATTACCATGTGCCCAGTGGGCCCACGTGACACCAGAGCTTCGGAAAAAGAGACTGACCTGCAAAGAATGCTATGGGCCTTGGAAAGGAGGCATCGATTCTTCTCTTCAATGTCCTCAAGACATCTTTCTTGACTTTGCATTATGCTTAAGGCACAAGGGCACTGTAGGTGTGATGAACGCCAAGTCCGGCCACTTGTTTCCAATGAAGTTGCAAGCTTGAATCAGCATGACCTCCCCATAGACTTGAATAGATGACAATGTTCTCCTCTCCGTGCCTGTCCCTCTATTCTCACTTGTGGCCTAGGGTTCCTTTCTTATCCCTTGCATCAGACTCTGTTTTATCTCTTCTAGTTTCTGTGCCTGCTTTCTGTTTGCCAAACCTGTTTCTGGGTATCTGTCCCTTTAATAGCCTAGCCTAGGCCAATCCTCAGACTGTAACCATGCGGCCACCCTGGGGGACATGTTCACCGTGATGTCATAAGCGACCTCAAAATTCGAAGTTGTCCTGACAACCTCCGTGCACACAGAGTTTCACAGCCATCTCAGACCAGTCTGACTCCTCACCCTGTCTAGGTAGGATAGTTTTCCTTTTTCTGCAATTGTTGTCAGTTTCTATCTTTCTCCTTGAACTTCGAAAGGGCTCCTACATTCTCTCTAGACACTGGTTTCACTCCTGTAAGATTATCCTGGGTTTTATCTCTTATATCTTGGGTAGATGGCAAAATGGGTGGACCTTACCCAGAAAAAGTCCTGGACTCCCTCACAAGTTGAAGTTGCCCAGGGAATGTTCTGATGCACAATGATGGTGTCATCTCGTGGCACTCTGCCAATTCCACCTTGGCAGGTCACAAGTTTTCCTTCCTTCTGCCTTTGGGAAGTGTACCAGATACTTCCATAGATTGTAATATTCTTATGGTTCCTTTTCTTGTGCGTATTGATAACGTATCCTCACAATTGCTGCTTATTTATGATCTCTGCCCGCACCATACCATGAAATCTATATTTCCTAACACTACTAATGTGATATGCACTCGTAATGTGAAACAGTGAGGCCCGGGCCGCCCAAGCGGAATGTGGGCACTTACCTGCTCCACCACAGGGCCGGCCCTGAATTGTACTTTTGGACCAACCTTTTGCCTGAACTTGGGAAGACGTGGGCCTGTTTGGATTATTCGTGAAGGTGATTAGTAATAACATCATGGACGGTAACATTTTCCGTTCGTTCATGGGTTTAGGACTGATCATGTTCCCTTCGTAGTATTCCTCTTCACCTATTTGGAATGGTCTGCCTTTCTGTAGCATCTGTAAGCATTTGGAGGTGATTTTCCATCCTTGGAAGTTCACCTTCTGTAAACTCTTTCCGCCCCCAAAGCTTTATGACATCATTCTGGACCCCTTTTTGGATTTTTGATTTGAGGTGAATTTATAGCCATGACCCTGCATTAGAACGTACTATAACTTCCAGATTCACGTCCTCATTGCTTTAGACTTCTGTGTAGCTTACATCATCTTCACCAGTGTAAGACTAATCACAGGCCCTCACCACACACTTGTGCCTAATCTTCTCTTTCACCCTCCGTCACCGCCCCTCTTTGCCTCTGGGAGCCCGCATACAAATGTTCAGTGCCACCTGTTGGTTAGTGCTTGCTTTTTCTTCTCCTTGTAAGTGAGATTCTATGGTATTTGAATTTCTCCCTGGGGCTTGTTACACTTCCCCTAAAACCCTCACAGCCATTCTGGTGGTCACAAACGGCTGGATTGCATCATTTGTTCCGGCTGAGTGGTATACCATTGTGTGGCTATAGCCCATCTTCCTTCTCCAATCATCCCTTGCTGGACACCAGGGTGCTTTCCAAGTCTTGGATATCCGGAGTAAGACTGTGGTGAACACAGCCATGCACATGTCTTTATGCGGTAGTCTTTCTGACTGTTTTGGATAAGCAAGCGGCAGATTAATAGCTGGGTCATACGGGACATGGATACTTAAACTTCTGAGGCAGTTCCACACCTTTGGCATCGTGGCTGCACCGGGTTACACTCCCACCAGCAGTGCAGGAGGCTTCCCTTCTCTCCACCTCCTCTCTGACACTTGTTATTTCCTGTCTGCTTCCTTCTAGCCATGCTGACCACAGTGAGCTGCCATGGCCTTGCAGTTTGGATTTGCATTTTCCTGAGACTTCATGATGGTGAACAAGTTTTCATGCACCTACTGGCCCTCTTTCTGTCTTCTTCGGAGAAATCTCTGCTTCCATCTTTTGACCAGGTTTTCATTGGCTTGTTTTTTTTCTTGTGGAGACGTGCGAGTTGATTGTATCTTTGGGCTTTTCACCCCTTGTCCGATGTGTGGTTTGCAAACATCCTCTCCCAATCGTTGTGGTGTCTTAGTATTCAGTTGATGGTTTCCTTGAGTGGGCAGAAGTGTGTGCATTTGATGTGGTCCCGTTTGTTTCTTGTTTCCTTTGTTGCCCTTGCCCAGTCAGACATGCTTCTTCCAAATAGGCGGCTCAGACAGATGGCAAAGAGCACTCTGCCTAGGTCTTCTCCTACAAGGTTCACGGTTTCAAGTCTGCCATTCAAGGCTTTAATCCATTTCAGGTGGTGTGTGTGCCAGGTGTAACATCATGGTGTACTCTCGTTGTGTTCCATGTGGCTGTGCAGGCTTCCCAGCACCGTTTATTGTAGAGACTCTCCTTCCTCCGCTGTCTCCACTTGGCTCCCTGGTCCAAAATGGGCTGTCCATGTAAGTTTGAGTTGGGCTCTGGGCTCTCAATTGTTTTGCATGGGTCTTCATGCCTGTTTTGGGGCCCAGACTGTGCCGTTTCGGTACCTAGCGCTTCGTCCTCTATGTTGAAATCAGAAATTGTGACACGTGCTGCTTTGTTCGTTTTCCTGAGGATTCCTTTGCCTAGTCAGGGTCTCGTGTTGCTGGCTAGAAACTTTAGGATTCTCTCTTCTTCTCTGTGGCAAATACTGCTGCAACTTTGACTGGGATTGCATGGAATCCAGAGATTCCTTACTGCGGTATGAACCTTTCAAGTGTGTTAATCCTTCCATTCCTCGATCCCTCGATATCTTTTTTTTTCTTGTGTCTTCTTGAGTTTCTTTCCCCAAAGGTTTGCTAGTTTTTGAATTAACATAGAATTCACCTGTTTTGCTAAGGTTATTCACAGAGATCCTATTCTTCGTAATGGCAAGCTCCTGTTTTTTTGTTTTTTTTTTCCTTAGCTTCAGTTTTTCTGTTCTTTGCAACTTTTAATTGGTTTTGTTTTGGCACAAGTGCATTGCTGTGCTCACATCTGCTGGCAATGCTCCTGTATTTGCTGTGGAAGTCTGGCCCTGTCCAACGTCCCTTCCCATCTGCCTCTACTCTACCTCGGACGCCTGCACCAGAACAACTGAAGCAGTGGTGAGGAGGCCCAAACCGAGGATTCCACCCAGCCCATACTGGGCCACAGACCCAGAAGGTGCGGACCTCACCACTGCACCACCGGCCGGCCACTTACATGTTCAGTGGCAACGTGCAGTTGAGTGCAATGGGAGTTAAATATACTAGTGAGCCCAACTCTAGCACTGTGTAGATGAGGCTAGGTTGTTTTTCGGGTCCATTGTGATGTCAGAGGATTTGTCATAATTGTGTCTCTGAGGTCCAGCATGCTTCCTGGATACAGGTTTCAGAGCCTGCTTGGAGCAGTCTCATAACTCACCCTTCCCAGTTAGCCCATGCTTGACCTTCGCTGCCGTTTTTTGGCTTGTGAATTTCTCTGACTTTCAAACGTTCCAGCAGAGTCTGTCTAAAGACGGACATCATCTTTCATTGTGGATAATTCAGGTGTGATTTCTGTTCACCTTCCATTTTCTGGGTCCTCTTTTTCTTTTCCATAGTATACTCGTCATGGTCTTTCTCAGCTATCTCCCTTAGACATGCTTATCAGTCCGTTCTCCTTCATTCCAAGGGATTAGTTTGTATTTCGTTAATCGCTGTATGTTCTCTAGGGTGAGGTGTGAGTGCTTTCGTGACTCTTGGTTGTTGTCCTTGAATTTGCACCGGTCACTTGTAGGACTCTTGGCTACCCTAGCCTAGGTCAAACTAAGCACTGAGAACACGTGGTCATGTGGGTTGGTTTGACATCCTGAGATCAGAAACTCCAAATTCGAGGTGGTCCTGGCAACCCCCTTCACGGACACAATGTTTCCAAGACAACTTAGACAAATCGGATGAATTCCACTCTCCAGGAAAGATATTTTTCTGTCTCTTTTCCGGATTTGGGAAGTTTCGAACTTGACCCCTGATCCTTGAACGTTCCCCTAGATTCCGTCCAGATACGGGCTTACTTAATTTTTATAGGGTGTGCCATTTGTTTGCCCTACATCCTCTACCCTGGCCTGTTTATTTTTCTTGAAACACAACTGTAAAGTTCTAATTTTCGTGCAACTTCCTTACATATGGTGTCAAAACACATAATCAATAATCCTTCTACGGCAAGAGGTAGGGGGAGAGAATTTCGATGGAGGCAAACAGAGCACACTAGCCTGGGAGGGCAGCCTTCACGAAGGAACGAAGCCCTGTGGAAGAGGGTGCTTTTCAGCACCCTTGTAGAGCACTTCCAAACAAAGAGACATACCCCAAGCGTGACAGGGCTCCATTCCTTCAAGGCTTCCAAGACATCTCTTGGGACACATTACCATGTGCCCAGTGGGCCCACGTGACACCAGAGCTTCGGAAAAAGAGACTGACCTTCAAAGAATGCTATGGGCCTTGGAAAGGAGGCATCGATTCTTCTCTTCAATGTCCTCAAGACATCTTTCTTGACTTTGCATTATGCTTAAGGCACAAGGGCACTGTAGGTGTGATGAACGCCAAGTCCGGCCACTTGTTTCCAATGAAGTTGCAAGCTTGAATCAGCATGACCTCCCCATAGACTTGAATAGATGACAATGTTCTCCTCTCCGTGCCTGTCCCTCTATTCTCACTTGTGGCCTAGGGTTCCTTTCTTATCCCTTGCATCAGACTCTGTTTTATCTCTTCTAGTTTCTGTGCCTGCTTTCTGTTTGCCAAACCTGTTTCTGGGTATCTGTCCCTTTAATAGCCTAGCCTAGGCCAATCCTCAGACTGTAACCATGCGGCCACCCTGGGGGACATGTTCACCGTGATGTCATAAGCGACCTCAAAATTCGAAGTTGTCCTGACAACCTCCGTGCACACAGAGTTTCACAGCCATCTCAGACCAGTCTGACTCCTCACCCTGTCTAGGTAGGATAGTTTTCCTTTTTCTGCAATTGTTGTCAGTTTCTATCTTTCTCCTTGAACTTCGAAAGGGCTCCTACATTCTCTCTAGACACTGGTTTCACTCCTGTAAGATTATCCTGGGTTTTATCTCTTATATCTTGGGTAGATGGCAAAATGGGTGGACCTTACCCAGAAAAAGTCCTGGACTCCCTCACAAGTTGAAGTTGCCCAGGGAATGTTCTGATGCACAATGATGGTGTCATCTCGTGGCACTCTGCCAATTCCACCTTGGCAGGTCACAAGTTTTCCTTCCTTCTGCCTTTGGGAAGTGTACCAGATACTTCCATAGATTGTAATATTCTTATGGTTCCTTTTCTTGTGCGTATTGATAACGTATCCTCACAATTGCTGCTTATTTATGATCTCTGCCCGCACCATACCATGAAATCTATATTTCCTAACACTACTAATGTGATATGCACTCGTAATGTGAAACAGTGAGGCCCGGGCCGCCCAAGCGGAATGTGGGCACTTACCTGCTCCACCACAGGGCCGGCCCTGAATTGTACTTTTGGACCAACCTTTTGCCTGAACTTGGGAAGACGTGGGCCTGTTTGGATTATTCGTGAAGGTGATTAGTAATAACATCATGGACGGTAACATTTTCCGTTCGTTCATGGGTTTAGGACTGATCATGTTCCCTTCGTAGTATTCCTCTTCACCTATTTGGAATGGTCTGCCTTTCTGTAGCATCTGTAAGCATTTGGAGGTGATTTTCCATCCTTGGAAGTTCACCTTCTGTAAACTCTTTCCGCCCCCAAAGCTTTATGACATCATTCTGGACCCCTTTTTGGATTTTTGATTTGAGGTGAATTTATAGCCATGACCCTGCATTAGAACGTACTATAACTTCCAGATTCACGTCCTCATTGCTTTAGACTTCTGTGTAGCTTACATCATCTTCACCAGTGTAAGACTAATCACAGGCCCTCACCACACACTTGTGCCTAATCTTCTCTTTCACCCTCCGTCACCGCCCCTCTTTGCCTCTGGGAGCCCGCATACAAATGTTCAGTGCCACCTGTTGGTTAGTGCTTGCTTTTTCTTCTCCTTGTAAGTGAGATTCTATGGTATTTGAATTTCTCCCTGGGGCTTGTTACACTTCCCCTAAAACCCTCACAGCCATTCTGGTGGTCACAAACGGCTGGATTGCATCATTTGTTCCGGCTGAGTGGTATACCATTGTGTGGCTATAGCCCATCTTCCTTCTCCAATCATCCCTTGCTGGACACCAGGGTGCTTTCCAAGTCTTGGATATCCGGAGTAAGACTGTGGTGAACACAGCCATGCACATGTCTTTATGCGGTAGTCTTTCTGACTGTTTTGGATAAGCAAGCGGCAGATTAATAGCTGGGTCATACGGGACATGGATACTTAAACTTCTGAGGCAGTTCCACACCTTTGGCATCGTGGCTGCACCGGGTTACACTCCCACCAGCAGTGCAGGAGGCTTCCCTTCTCTCCACCTCCTCTCTGACACTTGTTATTTCCTGTCTGCTTCCTTCTAGCCATGCTGACCACAGTGAGCTGCCATGGCCTTGCAGTTTGGATTTGCATTTTCCTGAGACTTCATGATGGTGAACAAGTTTTCATGCACCTACTGGCCCTCTTTCTGTCTTCTTCGGAGAAATCTCTGCTTCCATCTTTTGACCAGGTTTTCATTGGCTTGTTTTTTTTCTTGTGGAGACGTGCGAGTTGATTGTATCTTTGGGCTTTTCACCCCTTGTCCGATGTGTGGTTTGCAAACATCCTCTCCCAATCGTTGTGGTGTCTTAGTATTCAGTTGATGGTTTCCTTGAGTGGGCAGAAGTGTGTGCATTTGATGTGGTCCCGTTTGTTTCTTGTTTCCTTTGTTGCCCTTGCCCAGTCAGACATGCTTCTTCCAAATAGGCGGCTCAGACAGATGGCAAAGAGCACTCTGCCTAGGTCTTCTCCTACAAGGTTCACGGTTTCAAGTCTGCCATTCAAGGCTTTAATCCATTTCAGGTGGTGTGTGTGCCAGGTGTAACATCATGGTGTACTCTCGTTGTGTTCCATGTGGCTGTGCAGGCTTCCCAGCACCGTTTATTGTAGAGACTCTCCTTCCTCCGCTGTCTCCACTTGGCTCCCTGGTCCAAAATGGGCTGTCCATGTAAGTTTGAGTTGGGCTCTGGGCTCTCAATTGTTTTGCATGGGTCTTCATGCCTGTTTTGGGGCCCAGACTGTGCCGTTTCGGTACCTAGCGCTTCGTCCTCTATGTTGAAATCAGAAATTGTGACACGTGCTGCTTTGTTCGTTTTCCTGAGGATTCCTTTGCCTAGTCAGGGTCTCGTGTTGCTGGCTAGAAACTTTAGGATTCTCTCTTCTTCTCTGTGGCAAATACTGCTGCAACTTTGACTGGGATTGCATGGAATCCAGAGATTCCTTACTGCGGTATGAACCTTTCAAGTGTGTTAATCCTTCCATTCCTCGATCCCTCGATATCTTTTTTTTTCTTGTGTCTTCTTGAGTTTCTTTCCCCAAAGGTTTGCTAGTTTTTGAATTAACATAGAATTCACCTGTTTTGCTAAGGTTATTCACAGAGATCCTATTCTTCGTAATGGCAAGCTCCTGTTTTTTTGTTTTTTTTTTCCTTAGCTTCAGTTTTTCTGTTCTTTGCAACTTTTAATTGGTTTTGTTTTGGCACAAGTGCATTGCTGTGCTCACATCTGCTGGCAATGCTCCTGTATTTGCTGTGGAAGTCTGGCCCTGTCCAACGTCCCTTCCCATCTGCCTCTACTCTACCTCGGACGCCTGCACCAGAACAACTGAAGCAGTGGTGAGGAGGCCCAAACCGAGGATTCCACCCAGCCCATACTGGGCCACAGACCCAGAAGGTGCGGACCTCACCACTGCACCACCGGCCGGCCACTTACATGTTCAGTGGCAACGTGCAGTTGAGTGCAATGGGAGTTAAATATACTAGTGAGCCCAACTCTAGCACTGTGTAGATGAGGCTAGGTTGTTTTTCGGGTCCATTGTGATGTCAGAGGATTTGTCATAATTGTGTCTCTGAGGTCCAGCATGCTTCCTGGATACAGGTTTCAGAGCCTGCTTGGAGCAGTCTCATAACTCACCCTTCCCAGTTAGCCCATGCTTGACCTTCGCTGCCGTTTTTTGGCTTGTGAATTTCTCTGACTTTCAAACGTTCCAGCAGAGTCTGTCTAAAGACGGACATCATCTTTCATTGTGGATAATTCAGGTGTGATTTCTGTTCACCTTCCATTTTCTGGGTCCTCTTTTTCTTTTCCATAGTATACTCGTCATGGTCTTTCTCAGCTATCTCCCTTAGACATGCTTATCAGTCCGTTCTCCTTCATTCCAAGGGATTAGTTTGTATTTCGTTAATCGCTGTATGTTCTCTAGGGTGAGGTGTGAGTGCTTTCGTGACTCTTGGTTGTTGTCCTTGAATTTGCACCGGTCACTTGTAGGACTCTTGGCTACCCTAGCCTAGGTCAAACTAAGCACTGAGAACACGTGGTCATGTGGGTTGGTTTGACATCCTGAGATCAGAAACTCCAAATTCGAGGTGGTCCTGGCAACCCCCTTCACGGACACAATGTTTCCAAGACAACTTAGACAAATCGGATGAATTCCACTCTCCAGGAAAGATATTTTTCTGTCTCTTTTCCGGATTTGGGAAGTTTCGAACTTGACCCCTGATCCTTGAACGTTCCCCTAGATTCCGTCCAGATACGGGCTTACTTAATTTTTATAGGGTGTGCCATTTGTTTGCCCTACATCCTCTACCCTGGCCTGTTTATTTTTCTTGAAACACAACTGTAAAGTTCTAATTTTCGTGCAACTTCCTTACATATGGTGTCAAAACACATAATCAATAATCCTTCTACGGCAAGAGGTAGGGGGAGAGAATTTCGATGGAGGCAAACAGAGCACACTAGCCTGGGAGGGCAGCCTTCACGAAGGAACGAAGCCCTGTGGAAGAGGGTGCTTTTCAGCACCCTTGTAGAGCACTTCCAAACAAAGAGACATACCCCAAGCGTGACAGGGCTCCATTCCTTCAAGGCTTCCAAGACATCTCTTGGGACACATTACCATGTGCCCAGTGGGCCCACGTGACACCAGAGCTTCGGAAAAAGAGACTGACCTGCAAAGAATGCTATGGGCCTTGGAAAGGAGGCATCGATTCTTCTCTTCAATGTCCTCAAGACATCTTTCTTGACTTTGCATTATGCTTAAGGCACAAGGGCACTGTAGGTGTGATGAACGCCAAGTCCGGCCACTTGTTTCCAATGAAGTTGCAAGCTTGAATCAGCATGACCTCCCCATAGACTTGAATAGATGACAATGTTCTCCTCTCCGTGCCTGTCCCTCTATTCTCACTTGTGGCCTAGGGTTCCTTTCTTATCCCTTGCATCAGACTCTGTTTTATCTCTTCTAGTTTCTGTGCCTGCTTTCTGTTTGCCAAACCTGTTTCTGGGTATCTGTCCCTTTAATAGCCTAGCCTAGGCCAATCCTCAGACTGTAACCATGCGGCCACCCTGGGGGACATGTTCACCGTGATGTCATAAGCGACCTCAAAATTCGAAGTTGTCCTGACAACCTCCGTGCACACAGAGTTTCACAGCCATCTCAGACCAGTCTGACTCCTCACCCTGTCTAGGTAGGATAGTTTTCCTTTTTCTGCAATTGTTGTCAGTTTCTATCTTTCTCCTTGAACTTCGAAAGGGCTCCTACATTCTCTCTAGACACTGGTTTCACTCCTGTAAGATTATCCTGGGTTTTATCTCTTATATCTTGGGTAGATGGCAAAATGGGTGGACCTTACCCAGAAAAAGTCCTGGACTCCCTCACAAGTTGAAGTTGCCCAGGGAATGTTCTGATGCACAATGATGGTGTCATCTCGTGGCACTCTGCCAATTCCACCTTGGCAGGTCACAAGTTTTCCTTCCTTCTGCCTTTGGGAAGTGTACCAGATACTTCCATAGATTGTAATATTCTTATGGTTCCTTTTCTTGTGCGTATTGATAACGTATCCTCACAATTGCTGCTTATTTATGATCTCTGCCCGCACCATACCATGAAATCTATATTTCCTAACACTACTAATGTGATATGCACTCGTAATGTGAAACAGTGAGGCCCGGGCCGCCCAAGCGGAATGTGGGCACTTACCTGCTCCACCACAGGGCCGGCCCTGAATTGTACTTTTGGACCAACCTTTTGCCTGAACTTGGGAAGACGTGGGCCTGTTTGGATTATTCGTGAAGGTGATTAGTAATAACATCATGGACGGTAACATTTTCCGTTCGTTCATGGGTTTAGGACTGATCATGTTCCCTTCGTAGTATTCCTCTTCACCTATTTGGAATGGTCTGCCTTTCTGTAGCATCTGTAAGCATTTGGAGGTGATTTTCCATCCTTGGAAGTTCACCTTCCGTAAACTCTTTCCGCCCCCAAAGCTTTATGACATCATTCTGGACCCCTTTTTGGATTTTTGATTTGAGGTGAATTTATAGCCATGACCCTGCATTAGAACGTACTATAACTTCCAGATTCACGTCCTCATTGCTTTAGACTTCTGTGTAGCTTACATCATCTTCACCAGTGTAAGACTAATCACAGGCCCTCACCACACACTTGTGCCTAATCTTCTCTTTCACCCTCCGTCACCGCCCCTCTTTGCCTCTGGGAGCCCGCATACAAATGTTCAGTGCCACCTGTTGGTTAGTGCTTGCTTTTTCTTCTCCTTGTAAGTGAGATTCTATGGTATTTGAATTTCTCCCTGGGGCTTGTTACACTTCCCCTAAAACCCTCACAGCCATTCTGGTGGTCACAAACGGCTGGATTGCATCATTTGTTCCGGCTGAGTGGTATACCATTGTGTGGCTATAGCCCATCTTCCTTCTCCAATCATCCCTTGCTGGACACCAGGGTGCTTTCCAAGTCTTGGATATCCGGAGTAAGACTGTGGTGAACACAGCCATGCACATGTCTTTATGCGGTAGTCTTTCTGACTGTTTTGGATAAGCAAGCGTCAGATTAATAGCTGGGTCATACGGGACATGGATACTTAAACTTCTGAGGCAGTTCCACACCTTTGGCATCGTGGCTGCACCGGGTTACACTCCCACCAGCAGTGCAGGAGGCTTCCCTTCTCTCCACCTCCTCTCTGACACTTGTTATTTCCTGTCTGCTTCCTTCTAGCCATGCTGACCACAGTGAGCTGCCATGGCCTTGCAGTTTGGATTTGCATTTTCCTGAGACTTCATGATGGTGAACAAGTTTTCATGCACCTACTGGCCCTCTTTCTGTCTTCTTCGGAGAAATCTCTGCTTCCATCTTTTGACCAGGTTTTCATTGGCTTGTTTTTTTTCTTGTGGAGACGTGCGAGTTGATTGTATCTTTGGGCTTTTCACCCCTTGTCCGATGTGTGGTTTGCAAACATCCTCTCCCAATCGTTGTGGTGTCTTAGTATTCAGTTGATGGTTTCCTTGAGTGGGCAGAAGTGTGTGCATTTGATGTGGTCCCGTTTGTTTCTTGTTTCCTTTGTTGCCCTTGCCCAGTCAGACATGCTTCTTCCAAATAGGCGGCTCAGACAGATGGCAAAGAGCACTCTGCCTAGGTCTTCTCCTACAAGGTTCACGGTTTCAAGTCTGCCATTCAAGGCTTTAATCCATTTCAGGTGGTGTGTGTGCCAGGTGTAACATCATGGTGTACTCTCGTTGTGTTCCATGTGGCTGTGCAGGCTTCCCAGCACCGTTTATTGTAGAGACTCTCCTTCCTCCGCTGTCTCCACTTGGCTCCCTGGTCCAAAATGGGCTGTCCATGTAAGTTTGAGTTGGGCTCTGGGCTCTCAATTGTTTTGCATGGGTCTTCATGCCTGTTTTGGGGCCCAGACTGTGCCGTTTCGGTACCTAGCGCTTCGTCCTCTATGTTGAAATCAGAAATTGTGACACGTGCTGCTTTGTTCGTTTTCCTGAGGATTCCTTTGCCTAGTCAGGGTCTCGTGTTGCTGGCTAGAAACTTTAGGATTCTCTCTTCTTCTCTGTGGCAAATACTGCTGCAACTTTGACTGGGATTGCATGGAATCCAGAGATTCCTTACTGCGGTATGAACCTTTCAAGTGTGTTAATCCTTCCATTCCTCGATCCCTCGATATCTTTTTTTTTCTTGTGTCTTCTTGAGTTTCTTTCCCCAAAGGTTTGCTAGTTTTTGAATTAACATAGAATTCACCTGTTTTGCTAAGGTTATTCACAGAGATCCTATTCTTCGTAATGGCAAGCTCCTGTTTTTTTGTTTTTTTTTTTCCTTAGCTTCAGTTTTTCTGTTCTTTGCAACTTTTAATTGGTTTTGTTTTGGCACAAGTGCATTGCTGTGCTCACATCTGCTGGCAATGCTCCTGTATTTGCTGTGGAAGTCTGGCCCTGTCCAACGTCCCTTCCCTTCTGCCTCTACTCTACCTCGGACGCCTGCACCAGAACAACTGAAGCAGTGGTGAGGAGGCCCAAACCGAGGATTCCACCCAGCCCATACTGGGCCACAGACCCAGAAGGTGCGGACCTCACCACTGCACCACCGGCCGGCCACTTACATGTTCAGTGGCAACGTGCAGTTGAGTGCAACGGGAGTTAAATATACTAGTGAGCCCAACTCTAGCACTGTGTAGATGAGGCTAGGTTGTTTTTCGGGTCCATTGTGATGTCAGAGGATTTGTCATAATTGTGTCTCTGAGGTCCAGCATGCTTCCTGGATACAGGTTTCAGAGCCTGCTTGGAGCAGTCTCATAACTCACCCTTCCCAGTTAGCCCATGCTTGACCTTCGCTGCCGTTTTTTGGCTTGTGAATTTCTCTGACTTTCAAACGTTCCAGCAGAGTCTGTCTAAAGACGGACATCATCTTTCATTGTGGATAATTCAGGTGTGATTTCTGTTCACCTTCCATTTTCTGGGTCCTCTTTTTCTTTTCCATAGTATACTCGTCATGGTCTTTCTCAGCTATCTCCCTTAGACATGCTTATCAGTCCGTTCTCCTTCATTCCAAGGGATTAGTTTGTATTTCGTTAATCGCTGTATGTTCTCTAGGGTGAGGTGTGAGTGCTTTCGTGACTCTTGGTTGTTGTCCTTGAATTTGCACCGGTCACTTGTAGGACTCTTGGCTACCCTAGCCTAGGTCAAACTAAGCACTGAGAACACGTGGTCATGTGGGTTGGTTTGACATCCTGAGATCAGAAACTCCAAATTCGAGGTGGTCCTGGCAACCCCCTTCACGGACACAATGTTTCCAAGACAACTTAGACAAATCGGATGAATTCCACTCTCCAGGAAAGATATTTTTCTGTCTCTTTTCCGGATTTGGGAAGTTTCGAACTTGACCCCTGATCCTTGAACGTTCCCCTAGATTCCGTCCAGATACGGGCTTACTTAATTTTTATAGGGTGTGCCATTTGTTTGCCCTACATCCTCTACCCTGGCCTGTTTATTTTTCTTGAAACACAACTGTAAAGTTCTAATTTTCGTGCAACTTCCTTACATATGGTGTCAAAACACATAATCAATAATCCTTCTACGGCAAGAGGTAGGGGGAGAGAATTTCGATGGAGGCAAACAGAGCACACTAGCCTGGGAGGGCAGCCTTCACGAAGGAACGAAGCCCTGTGGAAGAGGGTGCTTTTCAGCACCCTTGTAGAGCACTTCCAAACAAAGAGACATACCCCAAGCGTGACAGGGCTCCATTCCTTCAAGGCTTCCAAGACATCTCTTGGGACACATTACCATGTGCCCAGTGGGCCCACGTGACACCAGAGCTTCGGAAAAAGAGACTGACCTGCAAAGAATGCTATGGGCCTTGGAAAGGAGGCATCGATTCTTCTCTTCAATGTCCTCAAGACATCTTTCTTGACTTTGCATTATGCTTAAGGCACAAGGGCACTGTAGGTGTGATGAACGCCAAGTCCGGCCACTTGTTTCCAATGAAGTTGCAAGCTTGAATCAGCATGACCTCCCCATAGACTTGAATAGATGACAATGTTCTCCTCTCCGTGCCTGTCCCTCTATTCTCACTTGTGGCCTAGGGTTCCTTTCTTATCCCTTGCATCAGACTCTGTTTTATCTCTTCTAGTTTCTGTGCCTGCTTTCTGTTTGCCAAACCTGTTTCTGGGTATCTGTCCCTTTAATAGCCTAGCCTAGGCCAATCCTCAGACTGTAACCATGCGGCCACCCTGGGGGACATGTTCACCGTGATGTCATAAGCGACCTCAAAATTCGAAGTTGTCCTGACAACCTCCGTGCACACAGAGTTTCACAGCCATCTCAGACCAGTCTGACTCCTCACCCTGTCTAGGTAGGATAGTTTTCCTTTTTCTGCAATTGTTGTCAGTTTCTATCTTTCTCCTTGAACTTCGAAAGGGCTCCTACATTCTCTCTAGACACTGGTGTCACTCCTGTAAGATTATCCTGGGTTTTATCTCTTATATCTTGGGTAGATGGCAAAATGGGTGGACCTTACCCAGAAAAAGTCCTGGACTCCCTCACAAGTTGAAGTTGCCCAGGGAATGTTCTGATGCACAATGATGGTGTCATCTCGTGGCACTCTGCCAATTCCACCTTGGCAGGTCACAAGTTTTCCTTCCTTCTGCCTTTGGGAAGTGTACCAGATACTTCCATAGATTGTAATATTCTTATGGTTCCTTTTCTTGTGCGTATTGATAACGTATCCTCACAATTGCTGCTTATTTATGATCTCTGCCCGCACCATACCATGAAATCTATATTTCCTAACACTACTAATGTGATATGCACTCGTAATGTGAAACAGTGAGGCCCGGGCCGCCCAAGCGGAATGTGGGCACTTACCTGCTCCACCACAGGGCCGGCCCTGAATTGTACTTTTGGACCAACCTTTTGCCTGAACTTGGGAAGACGTGGGCCTGTTTGGATTATTCGTGAAGGTGATTAGTAATAACATCATGGACGGTAACATTTTCCGTTCGTTCATGGGTTTAGGACTGATCATGTTCTCTTCGTAGTATTCCTCTTCACCTATTTGGAATGGTCTGCCTTTCTGTAGCATCTGTAAGCATTTGGAGGTGATTTTCCATCCTTGGAAGTTCACCTTCTGTAAACTCTTTCCGCCCCCAAAGCTTTATGACATCATTCTGGACCCCTTTTTGGATTTTTGATTTGAGGTGAATTTATAGCCATGACCCTGCATTAGAACGTACTATAACTTCCAGATTCACGTCCTCATTGCTTTAGACTTCTGTGTAGCTTACATCATCTTCACCAGTGTAAGACTAATCACAGGCCCTCACCACACACTTGTGCCTAATCTTCTCTTTCACCCTCCGTCACCGCCCCTCTTTGCCTCTGGGAGCCCGCATACAAATGTTCAGTGCCACCTGTTGGTTAGTGCTTGCTTTTTCTTCTCCTTGTAAGTGAGATTCTATGGTATTTGAATTTCTCCCTGGGGCTTGTTACACTTCCCCTAAAACCCTCACAGCCATTCTGGTGGTCACAAATGGCTGGATTGCATCATTTGTTCCGGCTGAGTGGTATACCATTGTGTGGCTATAGCCCATCTTCCTTCTCCAATCATCCCTTGCTGGACACCAGGGTGCTTTCCAAGTCTTGGATATCAGGAGTAAGACTGTGGTGAACACAGCCATGCACATGTCTTTATGCGGTAGTCTTTCTGACTGTTTTGGATAAGCAAGCGTCAGATTAATAGCTGGGTCATACGGGACATGGATACTTAAACTTCTGAGGCAGTTCCACACCTTTGGCATCGTGGCTGCACCGGGTTACACTCCCACCAGCAGTGCAGGAGGCTTCCCTTCTCTCCACCTCCTCTCTGACACTTGTTATTTCCTGTCTGCTTCCTTCTAGCCATGCTGACCACAGTGAGCTGCCATGGCCTTGCAGTTTGGATTTGCATTTTCCTGAGACTTCATGATGGTGAACAAGTTTTCATGCACCTACTGGCCCTCTTTCTGTCTTCTTCGGAGAAATCTCTGCTTCCATCTTTTGACCAGGTTTTCATTGGCTTGTTTTTTTTCTTGTGGAGACGTGCGAGTTGATTGTATCTTTGGGCTTTTCACCCCTTGTCCGATGTGTGGTTTGCAAACATCCTCTCCCAATCGTTGTGGTGTCTTAGTATTCAGTTGATGGTTTCCTTGAGTGGGCAGAAGTGTGTGCATTTGATGTGGTCCCGTTTGTTTCTTGTTTCCTTTGTTGCCCTTGCCCAGTCAGACATGCTTCTTCCAAATAGGCGGCTCAGACAGGTGGCAAAGAGCACTCTGCCTAGGTCTTCTCCTACAAGGTTCACGGTTTCAAGTCTGCCATTCAAGGCTTTAATCCATTTCAGGTGGTGTGTGTGCCAGGTGTAACATCATGGTGTACTCTCGTTGTGTTCCATGTGGCTGTGCAGGCTTCCCAGCACCGTTTATTGTAGAGACTCTCCTTCCTCCGCTGTCTCCACTTGGCTCCCTGGTCCAAAATGGGCTGTCCATGTAAGTTTGAGTTGGGCTCTGGGCTCTCAATTGTTTTGCATGGGTCTTCATGCCTGTTTTGGGGCCCAGACTGTGCCGTTTCGGTACCTAGCGCTTCGTCCTCTATGTTGAAATCAGAAATTGTGACACGTGCTGCTTTGTTCGTTTTCCTGAGGATTCCTTTGCCTAGTCAGGGTCTCGTGTTGCTGGCTAGAAACTTTAGGATTCTCTCTTCTTCTCTGTGGCAAATACTGCTGCAACTTTGACTGGGATTGCATGGAATCCAGAGATTCCTTACTGCGGTATGAACCTTTCAAGTGTGTTAATCCTTCCATTCCTAGATCCCTCGATATCTTTTTTTTTCTTGTGTCTTCTTGAGTTTCTTTCCCCAAAGGTTTGCTAGTTTTTGAATTAACATAGAATTCACCTGTTTTGCTAAGGTTATTCACAGAGATCCTATTCTTCGTAATGGCAAGCTCCTGTTTTTTTGTTTTTTTTTTTCCTTAGCTTCAGTTTTTCTGTTCTTTGCAACTTTTAATTGGTTTTGTTTTGGCACAAGTGCATTGCTGTGCTCACATCTGCTGGCAATGCTCCTGTATTTGCTGTGGAAGTCTGGCCCTGTCCAACGTCCCTTCCCATCTGCCTCTACTCTACCTCGGACGCCTGCACCAGAACAACTGAAGCAGTGGTGAGGAGGCCCAAACCGAGGATTCCACCCAGCCCATACTGGGCCACAGACCCAGAAGGTGCGGACCTCACCACTGCACCACCGGCCGGCCACTTACATGTTCAGTGGCAACGTGCAGTTGAGTGCAACGGGAGTTAAATATACTAGTGAGCCCAACTCTAGCACTGTGTAGATGAGGCTAGGTTGTTTTTCGGGTCCATTGTGATGTCAGAGGATTTGTCATAATTGTGTCTCTGAGGTCCAGCATGCTTCCTGGATACAGGTTTCAGAGCCTGCTTGGAGCAGTCTCATAACTCACCCTTCCCAGTTAGCCCATGCTTGACCTTCGCTGCCGTTTTTTGGCTTGTGAATTTCTCTGACTTTCAAACGTTCCAGCAGAGTCTGTCTAAAGACGGACATCATCTTTCATTGTGGATAATTCAGGTGTGATTTCTGTTCACCTTCCATTTTCTGGGTCCTCTTTTTCTTTTCCATAGTATACTCGTCATGGTCTTTCTCAGCTATCTCCCTTAGACATGCTTATCAGTCCGTTCTCCTTCATTCCAAGGGATTAGTTTGTATTTCGTTAATCGCTGTATGTTCTCTAGGGTGAGGTGTGAGTGCTTTCGTGACTCTTGGTTGTTGTCCTTGAATTTGCACCGGTCACTTGTAGGACTCTTGGCTACCCTAGCCTAGGTCAAACTAAGCACTGAGAACACGTGGTCATGTGGGTTGGTTTGACATCCTGAGATCAGAAACTCCAAATTCGAGGTGGTCCTGGCAACCCCCTTCACGGACACAATGTTTCCAAGACAACTTAGACAAATCGGATGAATTCCACTCTCCAGGAAAGATATTTTTCTGTCTCTTTTCCGGATTTGGGAAGTTTCGAACTTGACCCCTGATCCTTGAACGTTCCCCTAGATTCCGTCCAGATACGGGCTTACTTAATTTTTATAGGGTGTGCCATTTGTTTGCCCTACATCCTCTACCCTGGCCTGTTTATTTTTCTTGAAACACAACTGTAAAGTTCTAATTTTCGTGCAACTTCCTTACATATGGTGTCAAAACACATAATCAATAATCCTTCTACGGCAAGAGGTAGGGGGAGAGAATTTCGATGGAGGCAAACAGAGCACACTAGCCTGGGAGGGCAGCCTTCACGAAGGAACGAAGCCCTGTGGAAGAGGGTGCTTTTCAGCACCCTTGTAGAGCACTTCCAAACAAAGAGACATACCCCAAGCGTGACAGGGCTCCATTCCTTCAAGGCTTCCAAGACATCTCTTGGGACACATTACCATGTGCCCAGTGGGCCCACGTGACACCAGAGCTTCGGAAAAAGAGACTGACCTGCAAAGAATGCTATGGGCCTTGGAAAGGAGGCATCGATTCTTCTCTTCAATGTCCTCAAGACATCTTTCTTGACTTTGCATTATGCTTAAGGCACAAGGGCACTGTAGGTGTGATGAACGCCAAGTCCGGCCACTTGTTTCCAATGAAGTTGCAAGCTTGAATCAGCATGACCTCCCCATAGACTTGAATAGATGACAATGTTCTCCTCTCCGTGCCTGTCCCTCTATTCTCACTTGTGGCCTAGGGTTCCTTTCTTATCCCTTGCATCAGACTCTGTTTTATCTCTTCTAGTTTCTGTGCCTGCTTTCTGTTTGCCAAACCTGTTTCTGGGTATCTGTCCCTTTAATAGCCTAGCCTAGGCCAATCCTCAGACTGTAACCATGCGGCCACCCTGGGGGACATGTTCACCGTGATGTCATAAGCGACCTCAAAATTCGAAGTTGTCCTGACAACCTCCGTGCACACAGAGTTTCACAGCCATCTCAGACCAGTCTGACTCCTCACCCTGTCTAGGTAGGATAGTTTTCCTTTTTCTGCAATTGTTGTCAGTTTCTATCTTTCTCCTTGAACTTCGAAAGGGCTCCTACATTCTCTCTAGACACTGGTGTCACTCCTGTAAGATTATCCTGGGTTTTATCTCTTATATCTTGGGTAGATGGCAAAATGGGTGGACCTTACCCAGAAAAAGTCCTGGACTCCCTCACAAGTTGAAGTTGCCCAGGGAATGTTCTGATGCACAATGATGGTGTCATCTCGTGGCACTCTGCCAATTCCACCTTGGCAGGTCACAAGTTTTCCTTCCTTCTGCCTTTGGGAAGTGTACCAGATACTTCCATAGATTGTAATATTCTTATGGTTCCTTTTCTTGTGCGTATTGATAGCGTATCCTCACAATTGCTGCTTATTTATGATCTCTGCCCGCACCATACCATGAAATCTATATTTCCTAACACTACTAATGTGATATGCACTCGTAATGTGAAACAGTGAGGCCCGGGCCGCCCAAGCGGAATGTGGGCACTTACCTGCTCCACCACAGGGCCGGCCCTGAATTGTACTTTTGGACCAACCTTTTGCCTGAACTTGGGAAGACGTGGGCCTGTTTGGATTATTCGTGAAGGTGATTAGTAATAACATCATGGACGGTAACATTTTCCGTTCGTTCATGGGTTTAGGACTGATCATGTTCTCTTCGTAGTATTCCTCTTCACCTATTTGGAATGGTCTGCCTTTCTGTAGCATCTGTAAGCATTTGGAGGTGATTTTCCATCCTTGGAAGTTCACCTTCCGTAAACTCTTTCCGCCCCCAAAGCTTTATGACATCATTCTGGACCCCTTTTTGGATTTTTGATTTGAGGTGAATTTATAGCCATGACCCTGCATTAGAACGTACTATAACTTCCAGATTCACGTCCTCATTGCTTTAGACTTCTGTGTAGCTTACATCATCTTCACCAGTGTAAGACTAATCACAGGCCCTCACCACACACTTGTGCCTAATCTTCTCTTTCACCCTCCGTCACCGCCCCTCTTTGCCTCTGGGAGCCCGCATACAAATGTTCAGTGCCACCTGTTGGTTAGTGCTTGCTTTTTCTTCTCCTTGTAAGTGAGATTCTATGGTATTTGAATTTCTCCCTGGGGCTTGTTACACTTCCCCTAAAACCCTCACAGCCATTCTGGTGGTCACAAATGGCTGGATTGCATCATTTGTTCCGGCTGAGTGGTATACCATTGTGTGGCTATAGCCCATCTTCCTTCTCCAATCATCCCTTGCTGGACACCAGGGTGCTTTCCAAGTCTTGGATATCCGGAGTAAGACTGTGGTGAACACAGCCATGCACATGTCTTTATGCGGTAGTCTTTCTGACTGTTTTGGATAAGCAAGCGGCAGATTAATAGCTGGGTCATACGGGACATGGATACTTAAACTTCTGAGGCAGTTCCACACCTTTGGCATCGTGGCTGCACCGGGTTACACTCCCACCAGCAGTGCAGGAGGCTTCCCTTCTCTCCACCTCCTCTCTGACACTTGTTATTTCCTGTCTGCTTCCTTCTAGCCATGCTGACCACAGTGAGCTGCCATGGCCTTGCAGTTTGGATTTGCATTTTCCTGAGACTTCATGATGGTGAACAAGTTTTCATGCACCTACTGGCCCTCTTTCTGTCTTCTTCGGAGAAATCTCTGCTTCCATCTTTTGACCAGGTTTTCATTGGCTTGTTTTTTTTCTTGTGGAGACGTGCGAGTTGATTGTATCTTTGGGCTTTTCACCCCTTGTCCGATGTGTGGTTTGCAAACATCCTCTCCCAATTGTTGTGGTGTCTTAGTATTCAGTTGATGGTTTCCTTGAGTGGGCAGAAGTGTGTGCATTTGATGTGGTCCCGTTTGTTTCTTGTTTCCTTTGTTGCCCTTGCCCAGTCAGACATGCTTCTTCCAAATAGGCGGCTCAGACAGATGGCAAAGAGCACTCTGCCTAGGTCTTCTCCTACAAGGTTCACGGTTTCAAGTCTGCCATTCAAGGCTTTAATCCACTTCAGGTGGTGTGTGTGCCAGGTGTAACATCATGGCGTACTCTCGTTGTGTTCCATGTGGCTGTGCAGGCTTCCCAGCACCGTTTATTGTAGAGACTCTCCTTTCTCCGCTGTCTCCACTTGGCTCCCTGGTCCAAAATGGGCTGTCCATGTAAGTTTGAGTTGGGCTCTGGGCTCTCAATTGTTTTGCATGGGTCTTCATGCCTGTTTTGGGGCCCAGACTGTGCCGTTTCGGTACCTAGCGCTTCGTCCTCTATGTTGAAATCAGAAATTGTGACACGTGCTGCTTTGTTCGTTTTCCTGAGGATTCCTTTGCCTAGTCAGGGTCTCGCGTTGCTGGCTAGAAACTTTAGGATTCTCTCTTCTTCTCTGTGGCAAATACTGCTGCAACTTTGACTGGGATTGCATGGAATCCAGAGATTCCTTACTGCGGTATGAACCTTTCAAGTGTGTTAATCCTTCCATTCCTCGATCCCTCGATATCTTTTTTTTTCTTGTGTCTTCTTGAGTTTCTTTCCCCAAAGGTTTGCTAGTTTTTGAATTAACATAGAATTCACCTGTTTTGCTAAGGTTATTCACAGAGATCCTATTCTTCGTAATGGCAAGCTCCTGTTTTTTTGTTTTTTTTTTTCCTTAGCTTCAGTTTTTCTGTTCTTTGCAACTTTTAATTGGTTTTGTTTTGGCACAAGTGCATTGCTGTGCTCACATCTGCTGGCAATGCTCCTGTATTTGCTGTGGAAGTCTGGCCCTGTCCAACGTCCCTTCCCATCTGCCTCTACTCTACCTCGGACGCCTGCACCAGAACAACTGAAGCAGAGGTGAGGAGGCCCAAACCGAGGATTCCACCCAGACCATACTGGGCCACAGACCCAGAAGGTGCGGACCTCACCACTGCACCACCGGCCGGCCACTTACATGTTCAGTGGCAACGTGCAGTTGAGTGCAATGGGAGTTAAATATACTAGTGAGCCCAACTCTAGCACTGTGTAGATGAGGCTAGGTTGTTTTTCGGGTCCATTGTGATGTCAGAGGATTTGTCATAATTGTGTCTCTGAGGTCCAGCATGCTTCCTGGATACAGGTTTCAGAGCCTGCTTGGAGCAGTCTCATAACTCACCCTTCCCAGTTAGCCCATGCTTGACCTTCGCTGCCGTTTTTTGGCTTGTGAATTTCTCTGACTTTCAAACGTTCCAGCAGAGTCTGTCTAAAGACGGACATCATCTTTCATTGTGGATAATTCAGGTGTGATTTCTGTTCACCTTCCATTTTCTGGGTCCTCTTTTTCTTTTCCATAGTATACTCGTCATGGTCTTTCTCAGCTATCTCCCTTAGACATGCTTATCAGTCCGTTCTCCTTCATTCCAAGGGATTAGTTTGTATTTCGTTAATCGCTGTATGTTCTCTAGGGTGAGGTGTGAGTGCTTTCGTGACTCTTGGTTGTTGTCCTTGAATTTGCACCGGTCACTTGTAGGACTCTTGGCTACCCTAGCCTAGGTCAAACTAAGCACTGAGAACACGTGGTCATGTGGGTTGGTTTGACATCCTGAGATCAGAAACTCCAAATTCGAGGTGGTCCTGGCAACCCCCTTCACGGACACAATGTTTCCAAGACAACTTAGACAAATCGGATGAATTCCACTCTCCAGGAAAGATATTTTTCTGTCTCTTTTCCGGATTTGGGAAGTTTCGAACTTGACCCCTGATCCTTGAACGTTCCCCTAGATTCCGTCCAGATACGGGCTTACTTAATTTTTATAGGGTGTGCCATTTGTTTGCCCTACATCCTCTACCCTGGCCTGTTTATTTTTCTTGAAACACAACTGTAAAGTTCTAATTTTCGTGCAACTTCCTTACATATGGTGTCAAAACACATAATCAATAATCCTTCTACGGCAAGAGGTAGGGGGAGAGAATTTCGATGGAGGCAAACAGAGCACACTAGCCTGGGAGGGCAGCCTTCACGAAGGAACGAAGCCCTGTGGAAGAGGGTGCTTTTCAGCACCCTTGTAGAGCACTTCCAAACAAAGAGACATACCCCAAGCGTGACAGGGCTCCATTCCTTCAAGGCTTCCAAGACATCTCTTGGGACACATTACCATGTGCCCAGTGGGCCCACGTGACACCAGAGCTTCGGAAAAAGAGACTGACCTTCAAAGAATGCTATGGGCCTTGGAAAGGAGGCATCGATTCTTCTCTTCAATGTCCTCAAGACATCTTTCTTGACTTTGCATTATGCTTAAGGCACAAGGGCACTGTAGGTGTGATGAACGCCAAGTCCGGCCACTTGTTTCCAATGAAGTTGCAAGCTTGAATCAGCATGACCTCCCCATAGACTTGAATAGATGACAATGTTCTCCTCTCCGTGCCTGTCCCTCTATTCTCACTTGTGGCCTAGGGTTCCTTTCTTATCCCTTGCATCAGACTCTGTTTTATCTCTTCTAGTTTCTGTGCCTGCTTTCTGTTTGCCAAACCTGTTTCTGGGTATCTGTCCCTTTAATAGCCTAGCCTAGGCCAATCCTCAGACTGTAACCATGCGGCCACCCTGGGGGACATGTTCACCGTGATGTCATAAGCGACCTCAAAATTCGAAGTTGTCCTGACAACCTCCGTGCACACAGAGTTTCACAGCCATCTCAGACCAGTCTGACTCCTCACCCTGTCTAGGTAGGATAGTTTTCCTTTTTCTGCAATTGTTGTCAGTTTCTATCTTTCTCCTTGAACTTCGAAAGGGCTCCTACATTCTCTCTAGACACTGGTGTCACTCCTGTAAGATTATCCTGGGTTTTATCTCTTATATCTTGGGTAGATGGCAAAATGGGTGGACCTTACCCAGAAAAAGTCCTGGACTCCCTCACAAGTTGAAGTTGCCCAGGGAATGTTCTGATGCACAATGATGGTGTCATCTCGTGGCACTCTGCCAATTCCACCTTGGCAGGTCACAAGTTTTCCTTCCTTCTGCCTTTGGGAAGTGTACCAGATACTTCCATAGATTGTAATATTCTTATGGTTCCTTTTCTTGTGCGTATTGATAGCGTATCCTCACAATTGCTGCTTATTTATGATCTCTGCCCGCACCATACCATGAAATCTATATTTCCTAACACTACTAATGTGATATGCACTCGTAATGTGAAACAGTGAGGCCCGGGCCGCCCAAGCGGAATGTGGGCACTTACCTGCTCCACCACAGGGCCGGCCCTGAATTGTACTTTTGGACCAACCTTTTGCCTGAACTTGGGAAGACGTGGGCCTGTTTGGATTATTCGTGAAGGTGATTAGTAATAACATCATGGACGGTAACATTTTCCGTTCGTTCATGGGTTTAGGACTGATCATGTTCTCTTCGTAGTATTCCTCTTCACCTATTTGGAATGGTCTGCCTTTCTGTAGCATCTGTAAGCATTTGGAGGTGATTTTCCATCCTTGGAAGTTCACCTTCCGTAAACTCTTTCCGCCCCCAAAGCTTTATGACATCATTCTGGACCCCTTTTTGGATTTTTGATTTGAGGTGAATTTATAGCCATGACCCTGCATTAGAACGTACTATAACTTCCAGATTCACGTCCTCATTGCTTTAGACTTCTGTGTAGCTTACATCATCTTCACCAGTGTAAGACTAATCACAGGCCCTCACCACACACTTGTGCCTAATCTTCTCTTTCACCCTCCGTCACCGCCCCTCTTTGCCTCTGGGAGCCCGCATACAAATGTTCAGTGCCACCTGTTGGTTAGTGCTTGCTTTTTCTTCTCCTTGTAAGTGAGATTCTATGGTATTTGAATTTCTCCCTGGGGCTTGTTACACTTCCCCTAAAACCCTCACAGCCATTCTGGTGGTCACAAATGGCTGGATTGCATCATTTGTTCCGGCTGAGTGGTATACCATTGTGTGGCTATAGCCCATCTTCCTTCTCCAATCATCCCTTGCTGGACACCAGGGTGCTTTCCAAGTCTTGGATATCCGGAGTAAGACTGTGGTGAACACAGCCATGCACATGTCTTTATGCGGTAGTCTTTCTGACTGTTTTGGATAAGCAAGCGGCAGATTAATAGCTGGGTCATACGGGACATGGATACTTAAACTTCTGAGGCAGTTCCACACCTTTGGCATCGTGGCTGCACCGGGTTACACTCCCACCAGCAGTGCAGGAGGCTTCCCTTCTCTCCACCTCCTCTCTGACACTTGTTATTTCCTGTCTGCTTCCTTCTAGCCATGCTGACCACAGTGAGCTGCCATGGCCTTGCAGTTTGGATTTGCATTTTCCTGAGACTTCATGATGGTGAACAAGTTTTCATGCACCTACTGGCCCTCTTTCTGTCTTCTTCGGAGAAATCTCTGCTTCCATCTTTTGACCAGGTTTTCATTGGCTTGTTTTTTTTCTTGTGGAGACGTGCGAGTTGATTGTATCTTTGGGCTTTTCACCCCTTGTCCGATGTGTGGTTTGCAAACATCCTCTCCCAATTGTTGTGGTGTCTTAGTATTCAGTTGATGGTTTCCTTGAGTGGGCAGAAGTGTGTGCATTTGATGTGGTCCCGTTTGTTTCTTGTTTCCTTTGTTGCCCTTGCCCAGTCAGACATGCTTCTTCCAAATAGGCGGCTCAGACAGATGGCAAAGAGCACTCTGCCTAGGTCTTCTCCTACAAGGTTCACGGTTTCAAGTCTGCCATTCAAGGCTTTAATCCACTTCAGGTGGTGTGTGTGCCAGGTGTAACATCATGGCGTACTCTCGTTGTGTTCCATGTGGCTGTGCAGGCTTCCCAGCACCGTTTATTGTAGAGACTCTCCTTTCTCCGCTGTCTCCACTTGGCTCCCTGGTCCAAAATGGGCTGTCCATGTAAGTTTGAGTTGGGCTCTGGGCTCTCAATTGTTTTGCATGGGTCTTCATGCCTGTTTTGGGGCCCAGACTGTGCCGTTTCGGTACCTAGCGCTTCGTCCTCTATGTTGAAATCAGAAATTGTGACACGTGCTGCTTTGTTCGTTTTCCTGAGGATTCCTTTGCCTAGTCAGGGTCTCGCGTTGCTGGCTAGAAACTTTAGGATTCTCTCTTCTTCTCTGTGGCAAATACTGCTGCAACTTTGACTGGGATTGCATGGAATCCAGAGATTCCTTACTGCGGTATGAACCTTTCAAGTGTGTTAATCCTTCCATTCCTCGATCCCTCGATATCTTTTTTTTTCTTGTGTCTTCTTGAGTTTCTTTCCCCAAAGGTTTGCTAGTTTTTGAATTAACATAGAATTCACCTGTTTTGCTAAGGTTATTCACAGAGATCCTATTCTTCGTAATGGCAAGCTCCTGTTTTTTTGTTTTTTTTTTTCCTTAGCTTCAGTTTTTCTGTTCTTTGCAACTTTTAATTGGTTTTGTTTTGGCACAAGTGCATTGCTGTGCTCACATCTGCTGGCAATGCTCCTGTATTTGCTGTGGAAGTCTGGCCCTGTCCAACGTCCCTTCCCATCTGCCTCTACTCTACCTCGGACGCCTGCACCAGAACAACTGAAGCAGAGGTGAGGAGGCCCAAACCGAGGATTCCACCCAGACCATACTGGGCCACAGACCCAGAAGGTGCGGACCTCACCACTGCACCACCGGCCGGCCACTTACATGTTCAGTGGCAACGTGCAGTTGAGTGCAATGGGAGTTAAATATACTAGTGAGCCCAACTCTAGCACTGTGTAGATGAGGCTAGGTTGTTTTTCGGGTCCATTGTGATGTCAGAGGATTTGTCATAATTGTGTCTCTGAGGTCCAGCATGCTTCCTGGATACAGGTTTCAGAGCCTGCTTGGAGCAGTCTCATAACTCACCCTTCCCAGTTAGCCCATGCTTGACCTTCGCTGCCGTTTTTTGGCTTGTGAATTTCTCTGACTTTCAAACGTTCCAGCAGAGTCTGTCTAAAGACGGACATCATCTTTCATTGTGGATAATTCAGGTGTGATTTCTGTTCACCTTCCATTTTCTGGGTCCTCTTTTTCTTTTCCATAGTATACTCGTCATGGTCTTTCTCAGCTATCTCCCTTAGACATGCTTATCAGTCCGTTCTCCTTCATTCCAAGGGATTAGTTTGTATTTCGTTAATCGCTGTATGTTCTCTAGGGTGAGGTGTGAGTGCTTTCGTGACTCTTGGTTGTTGTCCTTGAATTTGCACCGGTCACTTGTAGGACTCTTGGCTACCCTAGCCTAGGTCAAACTAAGCACTGAGAACACGTGGTCATGTGGGTTGGTTTGACATCCTGAGATCAGAAACTCCAAATTCGAGGTGGTCCTGGCAACCCCCTTCACGGACACAATGTTTCCAAGACAACTTAGACAAATCGGATGAATTCCACTCTCCAGGAAAGATATTTTTCTGTCTCTTTTCCGGATTTGGGAAGTTTCGAACTTGACCCCTGATCCTTGAACGTTCCCCTAGATTCCGTCCAGATACGGGCTTACTTAATTTTTATAGGGTGTGCCATTTGTTTGCCCTACATCCTCTACCCTGGCCTGTTTATTTTTCTTGAAACACAACTGTAAAGTTCTAATTTTCGTGCAACTTCCTTACATATGGTGTCAAAACACATAATCAATAATCCTTCTACGGCAAGAGGTAGGGGGAGAGAATTTCGATGGAGGCAAACAGAGCACACTAGCCTGGGAGGGCAGCCTTCACGAAGGAACGAAGCCCTGTGGAAGAGGGTGCTTTTCAGCACCCTTGTAGAGCACTTCCAAACAAAGAGACATACCCCAAGCGTGACAGGGCTCCATTCCTTCAAGGCTTCCAAGACATCTCTTGGGACACATTACCATGTGCCCAGTGGGCCCACGTGACACCAGAGCTTCGGAAAAAGAGACTGACCTTCAAAGAATGCTATGGGCCTTGGAAAGGAGGCATCGATTCTTCTCTTCAATGTCCTCAAGACATCTTTCTTGACTTTGCATTATGCTTAAGGCACAAGGGCACTGTAGGTGTGATGAACGCCAAGTCCGGCCACTTGTTTCCAATGAAGTTGCAAGCTTGAATCAGCATGACCTCCCCATAGACTTGAATAGATGACAATGTTCTCCTCTCCGTGCCTGTCCCTCTATTCTCACTTGTGGCCTAGGGTTCCTTTCTTATCCCTTGCATCAGACTCTGTTTTATCTCTTCTAGTTTCTGTGCCTGCTTTCTGTTTGCCAAACCTGTTTCTGGGTATCTGTCCCTTTAATAGCCTAGCCTAGGCCAATCCTCAGACTGTAACCATGCGGCCACCCTGGGGGACATGTTCACCGTGATGTCATAAGCGACCTCAAAATTCGAAGTTGTCCTGACAACCTCCGTGCACACAGAGTTTCACAGCCATCTCAGACCAGTCTGACTCCTCACCCTGTCTAGGTAGGATAGTTTTCCTTTTTCTGCAATTGTTGTCAGTTTCTATCTTTCTCCTTGAACTTCGAAAGGGCTCCTACATTCTCTCTAGACACTGGTGTCACTCCTGTAAGATTATCCTGGGTTTTATCTCTTATATCTTGGGTAGATGGCAAAATGGGTGGACCTTACCCAGAAAAAGTCCTGGACTCCCTCACAAGTTGAAGTTGCCCAGGGAATGTTCTGATGCACAATGATGGTGTCATCTCGTGGCACTCTGCCAATTCCACCTTGGCAGGTCACAAGTTTTCCTTCCTTCTGCCTTTGGGAAGTGTACCAGATACTTCCATAGATTGTAATATTCTTATGGTTCCTTTTCTTGTGCGTATTGATAGCGTATCCTCACAATTGCTGCTTATTTATGATCTCTGCCCGCACCATACCATGAAATCTATATTTCCTAACACTACTAATGTGATATGCACTCGTAATGTGAAACAGTGAGGCCCGGGCCGCCCAAGCGGAATGTGGGCACTTACCTGCTCCACCACAGGGCCGGCCCTGAATTGTACTTTTGGACCAACCTTTTGCCTGAACTTGGGAAGACGTGGGCCTGTTTGGATTATTCGTGAAGGTGATTAGTAATAACATCATGGACGGTAACATTTTCCGTTCGTTCATGGGTTTAGGACTGATCATGTTCTCTTCGTAGTATTCCTCTTCACCTATTTGGAATGGTCTGCCTTTCTGTAGCATCTGTAAGCATTTGGAGGTGATTTTCCATCCTTGGAAGTTCACCTTCCGTAAACTCTTTCCGCCCCCAAAGCTTTATGACATCATTCTGGACCCCTTTTTGGATTTTTGATTTGAGGTGAATTTATAGCCATGACCCTGCATTAGAACGTACTATAACTTCCAGATTCACGTCCTCATTGCTTTAGACTTCTGTGTAGCTTACATCATCTTCACCAGTGTAAGACTAATCACAGGCCCTCACCACACACTTGTGCCTAATCTTCTCTTTCACCCTCCGTCACCGCCCCTCTTTGCCTCTGGGAGCCCGCATACAAATGTTCAGTGCCACCTGTTGGTTAGTGCTTGCTTTTTCTTCTCCTTGTAAGTGAGATTCTATGGTATTTGAATTTCTCCCTGGGGCTTGTTACACTTCCCCTAAAACCCTCACAGCCATTCTGGTGGTCACAAATGGCTGGATTGCATCATTTGTTCCGGCTGAGTGGTATACCATTGTGTGGCTATAGCCCATCTTCCTTCTCCAATCATCCCTTGCTGGACACCAGGGTGCTTTCCAAGTCTTGGATATCCGGAGTAAGACTGTGGTGAACACAGCCATGCACATGTCTTTATGCGGTAGTCTTTCTGACTGTTTTGGATAAGCAAGCGGCAGATTAATAGCTGGGTCATACGGGACATGGATACTTAAACTTCTGAGGCAGTTCCACACCTTTGGCATCGTGGCTGCACCGGGTTACACTCCCACCAGCAGTGCAGGAGGCTTCCCTTCTCTCCACCTCCTCTCTGACACTTGTTATTTCCTGTCTGCTTCCTTCTAGCCATGCTGACCACAGTGAGCTGCCATGGCCTTGCAGTTTGGATTTGCATTTTCCTGAGACTTCATGATGGTGAACAAGTTTTCATGCACCTACTGGCCCTCTTTCTGTCTTCTTCGGAGAAATCTCTGCTTCCATCTTTTGACCAGGTTTTCATTGGCTTGTTTTTTTTCTTGTGGAGACGTGCGAGTTGATTGTATCTTTGGGCTTTTCACCCCTTGTCCGATGTGTGGTTTGCAAACATCCTCTCCCAATTGTTGTGGTGTCTTAGTATTCAGTTGATGGTTTCCTTGAGTGGGCAGAAGTGTGTGCATTTGATGTGGTCCCGTTTGTTTCTTGTTTCCTTTGTTGCCCTTGCCCAGTCAGACATGCTTCTTCCAAATAGGCGGCTCAGACAGATGGCAAAGAGCACTCTGCCTAGGTCTTCTCCTACAAGGTTCACGGTTTCAAGTCTGCCATTCAAGGCTTTAATCCACTTCAGGTGGTGTGTGTGCCAGGTGTAACATCATGGCGTACTCTCGTTGTGTTCCATGTGGCTGTGCAGGCTTCCCAGCACCGTTTATTGTAGAGACTCTCCTTTCTCCGCTGTCTCCACTTGGCTCCCTGGTCCAAAATGGGCTGTCCATGTAAGTTTGAGTTGGGCTCTGGGCTCTCAATTGTTTTGCATGGGTCTTCATGCCTGTTTTGGGGCCCAGACTGTGCCGTTTCGGTACCTAGCGCTTCGTCCTCTATGTTGAAATCAGAAATTGTGACACGTGCTGCTTTGTTCGTTTTCCTGAGGATTCCTTTGCCTAGTCAGGGTCTCGCGTTGCTGGCTAGAAACTTTAGGATTCTCTCTTCTTCTCTGTGGCAAATACTGCTGCAACTTTGACTGGGATTGCATGGAATCCAGAGATTCCTTACTGCGGTATGAACCTTTCAAGTGTGTTAATCCTTCCATTCCTAGATCCCTCGATATCTTTTTTTTTCTTGTGTCTTCTTGAGTTTCTTTCCCCAAAGGTTTGCTAGTTTTTGAATTAACATAGAATTCACCTGTTTTGCTAAGGTTATTCACAGAGATCCTATTCTTCGTAATGGCAAGCTCCTGTTTTTTTGTTTTTTTTTTTCCTTAGCTTCAGTTTTTCTGTTCTTTGCAACTTTTAATTGGTTTTGTTTTGGCACAAGTGCATTGCTGTGCTCACATCTGCTGGCAATGCTCCTGTATTTGCTGTGGAAGTCTGGCCCTGTCCAACGTCCCTTCCCATCTGCCTCTACTCTACCTCGGACGCCTGCACCAGAACAACTGAAGCAGTGGTGAGGAGGCCCAAACCGAGGATTCCACCCAGCCCATACTGGGCCACAGACCCAGAAGGTGCGGACCTCACCACTGCACCACCGGCCGGCCACTTACATGTTCAGTGGCAACGTGCAGTTGAGTGCAACGGGAGTTAAATATACTAGTGAGCCCAACTCTAGCACTGTGTAGATGAGGCTAGGTTGTTTTTCGGGTCCATTGTGATGTCAGAGGATTTGTCATAATTGTGTCTCTGAGGTCCAGCATGCTTCCTGGATACAGGTTTCAGAGCCTGCTTGGAGCAGTCTCATAACTCACCCTTCCCAGTTAGCCCATGCTTGACCTTCGCTGCCGTTTTTTGGCTTGTGAATTTCTCTGACTTTCAAACGTTCCAGCAGAGTCTGTCTAAAGACGGACATCATCTTTCATTGTGGATAATTCAGGTGTGATTTCTGTTCACCTTCCATTTTCTGGGTCCTCTTTTTCTTTTCCATAGTATACTCGTCATGGTCTTTCTCAGCTATCTCCCTTAGACATGCTTATCAGTCCGTTCTCCTTCATTCCAAGGGATTAGTTTGTATTTCGTTAATCGCTGTATGTTCTCTAGGGTGAGGTGTGAGTGCTTTCGTGACTCTTGGTTGTTGTCCTTGAATTTGCACCGGTCACTTGTAGGACTCTTGGCTACCCTAGCCTAGGTCAAACTAAGCACTGAGAACACGTGGTCATGTGGGTTGGTTTGACATCCTGAGATCAGAAACTCCAAATTCGAGGTGGTCCTGGCAACCCCCTTCACGGACACAATGTTTCCAAGACAACTTAGACAAATCGGATGAATTCCACTCTCCAGGAAAGATATTTTTCTGTCTCTTTTCCGGATTTGGGAAGTTTCGAACTTGACCCCTGATCCTTGAACGTTCCCCTAGATTCCGTCCAGATACGGGCTTACTTAATTTTTATAGGGTGTGCCATTTGTTTGCCCTACATCCTCTACCCTGGCCTGTTTATTTTTCTTGAAACACAACTGTAAAGTTCTAATTTTCGTGCAACTTCCTTACATATGGTGTCAAAACACATAATCAATAATCCTTCTACGGCAAGAGGTAGGGGGAGAGAATTTCGATGGAGGCAAACAGAGCACACTAGCCTGGGAGGGCAGCCTTCACGAAGGAACGAAGCCCTGTGGAAGAGGGTGCTTTTCAGCACCCTTGTAGAGCACTTCCAAACAAAGAGACATACCCCAAGCGTGACAGGGCTCCATTCCTTCAAGGCTTCCAAGACATCTCTTGGGACACATTACCATGTGCCCAGTGGGCCCACGTGACACCAGAGCTTCGGAAAAAGAGACTGACCTGCAAAGAATGCTATGGGCCTTGGAAAGGAGGCATCGATTCTTCTCTTCAATGTCCTCAAGACATCTTTCTTGACTTTGCATTATGCTTAAGGCACAAGGGCACTGTAGGTGTGATGAACGCCAAGTCCGGCCACTTGTTTCCAATGAAGTTGCAAGCTTGAATCAGCATGACCTCCCCATAGACTTGAATAGATGACAATGTTCTCCTCTCCGTGCCTGTCCCTCTATTCTCACTTGTGGCCTAGGGTTCCTTTCTTATCCCTTGCATCAGACTCTGTTTTATCTCTTCTAGTTTCTGTGCCTGCTTTCTGTTTGCCAAACCTGTTTCTGGGTGTCTGTCCCTTTAATAGCCTAGCCTAGGCCAATCCTCAGACTGTAACCATGCGGCCACCCTGGGGGACATGTTCACCGTGATGTCATAAGCGACCTCAAAATTCGAAGTTGTCCTGACAACCTCCGTGCACACAGAGTTTCACAGCCATCTCAGACCAGTCTGACTCCTCACCCTGTCTAGGTAGGATAGTTTTCCTTTTTCTGCAATTGTTGTCAGTTTCTATCTTTCTCCTTGAACTTCGAAAGGGCTCCTACATTCTCTCTAGACACTGGTTTCACTCCTGTAAGATTATCCTGGGTTTTATCTCTTATATCTTGGGTAGATGGCAAAATGGGTGGACCTTACCCAGAAAAAGTCCTGGACTCCCTCACAAGTTGAAGTTGCCCAGGGAATGTTCTGATGCACAATGATGGTGTCATCTCGTGGCACTCTGCCAATTCCACCTTGGCAGGTCACAAGTTTTCCTTCCTTCTGCCTTTGGGAAGTGTACCAGATACTTCCATAGATTGTAATATTCTTATGGTTCCTTTTCTTGTGCGTATTGATAACGTATCCTCACAATTGCTGCTTATTTGTGATCTCTGCCCGCACCATACCATGAAATCTATATTTCCTAACACTACTAATGTGATATGCACTCGTAATGTGAAACAGTGAGGCCCGGGCCGCCCAAGCGGAATGTGGGCACTTACCTGCTCCACCACAGGGCCGGCCCTGAATTGTACTTTTGGACCAACCTTTTGCCTGAACTTGGGAAGACGTGGGCCTGTTTGGATTATTCGTGAAGGTGATTAGTAATAACATCATGGACGGTAACATTTTCCGTTCGTTCATGGGTTTAGGACTGATCATGTTCTCTTCGTAGTATTCCTCTTCACCTATTTGGAATGGTCTGCCTTTCTGTAGCATCTGTAAGCATTTGGAGGTGATTTTCCATCCTTGGAAGTTCACCTTCTGTAAACTCTTTCCGCCCCCAAAGCTTTATGACATCATTCTGGACCCCTTTTTGAATTTTTGATTTGAGGTGAATTTATAGCCATGACCCTGCATTAGAACGTACTATAACTTCCAGATTCACGTCCTCATTGCTTTAGACTTCTGTGTAGCTTACATCATCTTCACCAGTGTAAGACTAATCACAGGCCCTCACCACACACTTGTGCCTAATCTTCTCTTTCACCCTCCGTCACCGCCCCTCTTTGCCTCTGGGACCCCGCATACAAATGTTCAGTGCCACCTGTTGGTTAGTGCTTGCTTTTTCTTCTCCTTGTAAGTGAGATTCTATGGTATTTGAATTTCTCCCTGGGGCTTGTTACACTTCCCCTAAAACCCTCACAGCCATTCTGGTGGTCACAAATGGCTGGATTGCATCATTTGTTCCGGCTGAGTGGTATACCATTGTGTGGCTATAGACCATCTTCCTTCTCCAATCATCCCTTGCTGGACACCAGGGTGCTTTCCAAGTCTTGGATATCCGGAGTAAGACTGTGGTGAACACAGCCATGCGCATGTCTTTATGCGGTAGTCTTTCTGACTGTTTTGGATAAGCAAGCGGCAGATTAATAGCTGGGTCATACGGGACATGGATACTTAAACTTCTGAGGCTGTTCCACACCTTTGGCATCGTGGCTGCACCGGGTTACACTCCCACCAGCAGTGCAGGAGGCTTCCCTTCTCTCCACCTCCTCTCTGACTCTTGTTATTTCCTGTCTGCTTCCTTCTAGCCATGCTGACCACAGTGAGCTGCCATGGCCTTGCAGTTTGGATTTGCATTTTCCTGAGACTTCATGATGGTGAACAAGTTTTCATGCACCTACTGGCCCTCTTTCTGTCTTCTTCGGAGAAATCTCTGCTTCCATCTTTTGACCAGGTTTTCATTGGCTTGTTTTTTTTCTTGTGGAGACGTGCGAGTTGATTGTATCTTTGGGCTTTTCACCCCTTGTCCGATGTGTGGTTTGCAAACATCCTCTCCCAATCGTTGTGGTGTCTTAGTATTCAGTTGATGGTTTCCTTGAGTGGGCAGAAGTGTGTGCATTTGATGTGGTCCCGTTTGTTTCTTGTTTCCTTTGTTGCCCTTGCCCAGTCAGACATGCTTCTTCCAAATAGGCGGCTCAGACAGATGGCAAAGAGCACTCTGCCTAGGTCTTCTCCTACAAGGTTCACGGTTTCAAGTCTGCCATTCAAGGCTTTAATCCATTTCAGGTGGTGTGTGTGCCAGGTGTAACATCATGGTGTACTCTCGTTGTGTTCCATGTGGCTGTGCAGGCTTCCCAGCACCGTTTATTGTAGAGACTCTCCTTCCTCCGCTGTCTCCACTTGGCTCCCTGGTCCAAAATGGGCTGTCCATGTAAGTTTGAGTTGGGCTCTGGGCTCTCAATTGTTTTGCATGGGTCTTCATGCCTGTTTTGGGGCCCAGACTGTGCCGTTTCGGTACCTAGCGCTTCGTCCTCTATGTTGAAATCAGAAATTGTGACACGTGCTGCTTTGTTCGTTTTCCTGAGGATTCCTTTGCCTAGTCAGGGTCTCGTGTTGCTGGCTAGAAACTTTAGGATTCTCTCTTCTTCTCTGTGGCAAATACTGCTGCAACTTTGACTGGGATTGCATGGAATCCAGAGATTCCTTACTGCGGTATGAACCTTTCAAGTGTGTTAATCCTTCCATTCCTCGATCCCTCGATATCTTTTTTTTTCTTGTGTCTTCTTGAGTTTCTTTCCCCAAAGGTTTGCTAGTTTTTGAATTAACATAGAATTCACCTGTTTTGCTAAGGTTATTCACAGAGATCCTATTCTTCGTAATGGCAAGCTCCTGTTTTTTTGTTTTTTTTTTCCTTAGCTTCAGTTTTTCTGTTCTTTGCAACTTTTAATTGGTTTTGTTTTGGCACAAGTGCATTGCTGTGCTCACATCTGCTGGCAATGCTCCTGTATTTGCTGTGGAAGTCTGGCCCTGTCCAACGTCCCTTCCCATCTGCCTCTACTCTACCTCGGACGCCTGCACCAGAACAACTGAAGCAGTGGTGAGGAGGCCCAAACCGAGGATTCCACCCAGCCCATACTGGGCCACAGACCCAGAAGGTGCGGACCTCACCACTGCACCACCGGCCGGCCACTTACATGTTCAGTGGCAACGTGCAGTTGAGTGCAATGGGAGTTAAATATACTAGTGAGCCCAACTCTAGCACTGTGTAGATGAGGCTAGGTTGTTTTTCGGGTCCATTGTGATGTCAGAGGATTTGTCATAATTGTGTCTCTGAGGTCCAGCATGCTTCCTGGATACAGGTTTCAGAGCCTGCTTGGAGCAGTCTCATAACTCACCCTTCCCAGTTAGCCCATGCTTGACCTTCGCTGCCGTTTTTTGGCTTGTGAATTTCTCTGACTTTCAAACGTTCCAGCAGAGTCTGTCTAAAGACGGACATCATCTTTCATTGTGGATAATTCAGGTGTGATTTCTGTTCACCTTCCATTTTCTGGGTCCTCTTTTTCTTTTCCATAGTATACTCGTCATGGTCTTTCTCAGCTATCTCCCTTAGACATGCTTATCAGTCCGTTCTCCTTCATTCCAAGGGATTAGTTTGTATTTCGTTAATCGCTGTATGTTCTCTAGGGTGAGGTGTGAGTGCTTTCGTGACTCTTGGTTGTTGTCCTTGAATTTGCACCGGTCACTTGTAGGACTCTTGGCTACCCTAGCCTAGGTCAAACTAAGCACTGAGAACACGTGGTCATGTGGGTTGGTTTGACATCCTGAGATCAGAAACTCCAAATTCGAGGTGGTCCTGGCAACCCCCTTCACGGACACAATGTTTCCAAGACAACTTAGACAAATCGGATGAATTCCACTCTCCAGGAAAGATATTTTTCTGTCTCTTTTCCGGATTTGGGAAGTTTCGAACTTGACCCCTGATCCTTGAACGTTCCCCTAGATTCCGTCCAGATACGGGCTTACTTAATTTTTATAGGGTGTGCCATTTGTTTGCCCTACATCCTCTACCCTGGCCTGTTTATTTTTCTTGAAACACAACTGTAAAGTTCTAATTTTCGTGCAACTTCCTTACATATGGTGTCAAAACACATAATCAATAATCCTTCTACGGCAAGAGGTAGGGGGAGAGAATTTCGATGGAGGCAAACAGAGCACACTAGCCTGGGAGGGCAGCCTTCACGAAGGAACGAAGCCCTGTGGAAGAGGGTGCTTTTCAGCACCCTTGTAGAGCACTTCCAAACAAAGAGACATACCCCAAGCGTGACAGGGCTCCATTCCTTCAAGGCTTCCAAGACATCTCTTGGGACACATTACCATGTGCCCAGTGGGCCCACGTGACACCAGAGCTTCGGAAAAAGAGACTGACCTTCAAAGAATGCTATGGGCCTTGGAAAGGAGGCATCGATTCTTCTCTTCAATGTCCTCAAGACATCTTTCTTGACTTTGCATTATGCTTAAGGCACAAGGGCACTGTAGGTGTGATGAACGCCAAGTCCGGCCACTTGTTTCCAATGAAGTTGCAAGCTTGAATCAGCATGACCTCCCCATAGACTTGAATAGATGACAATGTTCTCCTCTCCGTGCCTGTCCCTCTATTCTCACTTGTGGCCTAGGGTTCCTTTCTTATCCCTTGCATCAGACTCTGTTTTATCTCTTCTAGTTTCTGTGCCTGCTTTCTGTTTGCCAAACCTGTTTCTGGGTATCTGTCCCTTTAATAGCCTAGCCTAGGCCAATCCTCAGACTGTAACCATGCGGCCACCCTGGGGGACATGTTCACCGTGATGTCATAAGCGACCTCAAAATTCGAAGTTGTCCTGACAACCTCCGTGCACACAGAGTTTCACAGCCATCTCAGACCAGTCTGACTCCTCACCCTGTCTAGGTAGGATAGTTTTCCTTTTTCTGCAATTGTTGTCAGTTTCTATCTTTCTCCTTGAACTTCGAAAGGGCTCCTACATTCTCTCTAGACACTGGTTTCACTCCTGTAAGATTATCCTGGGTTTTATCTCTTATATCTTGGGTAGATGGCAAAATGGGTGGACCTTACCCAGAAAAAGTCCTGGACTCCCTCACAAGTTGAAGTTGCCCAGGGAATGTTCTGATGCACAATGATGGTGTCATCTCGTGGCACTCTGCCAATTCCACCTTGGCAGGTCACAAGTTTTCCTTCCTTCTGCCTTTGGGAAGTGTACCAGATACTTCCATAGATTGTAATATTCTTATGGTTCCTTTTCTTGTGCGTATTGATAACGTATCCTCACAATTGCTGCTTATTTATGATCTCTGCCCGCACCATACCATGAAATCTATATTTCCTAACACTACTAATGTGATATGCACTCGTAATGTGAAACAGTGAGGCCCGGGCCGCCCAAGCGGAATGTGGGCACTTACCTGCTCCACCACAGGGCCGGCCCTGAATTGTACTTTTGGACCAACCTTTTGCCTGAACTTGGGAAGACGTGGGCCTGTTTGGATTATTCGTGAAGGTGATTAGTAATAACATCATGGACGGTAACATTTTCCGTTCGTTCATGGGTTTAGGACTGATCATGTTCTCTTCGTAGTATTCCTCTTCACCTATTTGGAATGGTCTGCCTTTCTGTAGCATCTGTAAGCATTTGGAGGTGATTTTCCATCCTTGGAAGTTCACCTTCTGTAAACTCTTTCCGCCCCCAAAGCTTTATGACATCATTCTGGACCCCTTTTTGGATTTTTGATTTGAGGTGAATTTATAGCCATGACCCTGCATTAGAACGTACTATAACTTCCAGATTCACGTCCTCATTGCTTTAGACTTCTGTGTAGCTTACATCATCTTCACCAGTGTAAGACTAATCACAGGCCCTCACCACACACTTGTGCCTAATCTTCTCTTTCACCCTCCGTCACCGCCCCTCTTTGCCTCTGGGAGCCCGCATACAAATGTTCAGTGCCACCTGTTGGTTAGTGCTTGCTTTTTCTTCTCCTTGTAAGTGAGATTCTATGGTATTTGAATTTCTCCCTGGGGCTTGTTACACTTCCCCTAAAACCCTCACAGCCATTCTGGTGGTCACAAATGGCTGGATTGCATCATTTGTTCCGGCTGAGTGGTATACCATTGTGTGGCTATAGACCATCTTCCTTCTCCAATCATCCCTTGCTGGACACCAGGGTGCTTTCCAAGTCTTGGATATCCGGAGTAAGACTGTGGTGAACACAGCCATGCGCATGTCTTTATGCGGTAGTCTTTCTGACTGTTTTGGATAAGCAAGCGGCAGATTAATAGCTGGGTCATACGGGACATGGATACTTAAACTTCTGAGGCAGTTCCACACCTTTGGCATCGTGGCTGCACCGGGTTACACTCCCACCAGCAGTGCAGGAGGCTTCCCTTCTCTCCACCTCCTCTCTGACACTTGTTATTTCCTGTCTGCTTCCTTCTAGCCATGCTGACCACAGTGAGCTGCCATGGCCTTGCAGTTTGGATTTGCATTTTCCTGAGACTTAATGATGGTGAACAAGTTTTCATGCACCTACTGGCCCTCTTTCTGTCTTCTTCGGAGAAATCTCTGCTTCCATCTTTTGACCAGGTTTTCATTGGCTTGTTTTTTTTCTTGTGGAGACGTGCGAGTTGATTGTATCTTTGGGCTTTTCACCCCTTGTCCGATGTGTGGTTTGCAAACATCCTCTCCCAATCGTTGTGGTGTCTTAGTATTCAGTTGATGGTTTCCTTGAGTGGGCAGAAGTGTGTGCATTTGATGTGGTCCCGTTTGTTTCTTGTTTCCTTTGTTGCCCTTGCCCAGTCAGACATGCTTCTTCCAAATAGGCGGCTCAGACAGATGGCAAAGAGCACTCTGCCTAGGTCTTCTCCTACAAGGTTCACGGTTTCAAGTCTGCCATTCAAGGCTTTAATCCATTTCAGGTGGTGTGTGTGCCAGGTGTAACATCATGGTGTACTCTCGTTGTGTTCCATGTGGCTGTGCAGGCTTCCCAGCACCGTTTATTGTAGAGACTCTCCTTCCTCCGCTGTCTCCACTTGGCTCCCTGGTCCAAAATGGGCTGTCCATGTAAGTTTGAGTTGGGCTCTGGGCTCTCAATTGTTTTGCATGGGTCTTCATGCCTGTTTTGGGGCCCAGACTGTGCCGTTTCGGTACCTAGCGCTTCGTCCTCTATGTTGAAATCAGAAATTGTGACACGTGCTGCTTTGTTCGTTTTCCTGAGGATTCCTTTGCCTAGTCAGGGTCTCGTGTTGCTGGCTAGAAACTTTAGGATTCTCTCTTCTTCTCTGTGGCAAATACTGCTGCAACTTTGACTGGGATTGCATGGAATCCAGAGATTCCTTACTGCGGTATGAACCTTTCAAGTGTGTTAATCCTTCCATTCCTCGATCCCTCGATATCTTTTTTTTTCTTGTGTCTTCTTGAGTTTCTTTCCCCAAAGGTTTGCTAGTTTTTGAATTAACATAGAATTCACCTGTTTTGCTAAGGTTATTCACAGAGATCCTATTCTTCGTAATGGCAAGCTCCTGTTTTTTTGTTTTTTTTTTCCTTAGCTTCAGTTTTTCTGTTCTTTGCAACTTTTAATTGGTTTTGTTTTGGCACAAGTGCATTGCTGTGCTCACATCTGCTGGCAATGCTCCTGTATTTGCTGTGGAAGTCTGGCCCTGTCCAACGTCCCTTCCCATCTGCCTCTACTCTACCTCGGACGCCTGCACCAGAACAACTGAAGCAGTGGTGAGGAGGCCCAAACCGAGGATTCCACCCAGCCCATACTGGGCCACAGACCCAGAAGGTGCGGACCTCACCACTGCACCACCGGCCGGCCACTTACATGTTCAGTGGCAACGTGCAGTTGAGTGCAATGGGAGTTAAATATACTAGTGAGCCCAACTCTAGCACTGTGTAGATGAGGCTAGGTTGTTTTTTGGGTCCATTGTGATGTCAGAGGATTTGTCATAATTGTGTCTCTGAGGTCCAGCATGCTTCCTGGATACAGGTTTCAGAGCCTGCTTGGAGCAGTCTCATAACTCACCCTTCCCAGTTAGCCCATGCTTGACCTTCGCTGCCGTTTTTTGGCTTGTGAATTTCTCTGACTTTCAAACGTTCCAGCAGAGTCTGTCTAAAGACGGACATCATCTTTCATTGTGGATAATTCAGGTGTGATTTCTGTTCACCTTCCATTTTCTGGGTCCTCTTTTTCTTTTCCATAGTATACTCGTCATGGTCTTTCTCAGCTATCTCCCTTAGACATGCTTATCAGTCCGTTCTCCTTCATTCCAAGGGATTAGTTTGTATTTCGTTAATCGCTGTATGTTCTCTAGGGTGAGGTGTGAGTGCTTTCGTGACTCTTGGTTGTTGTCCTTGAATTTGCACCGGTCACTTGTAGGACTCTTGGCTACCCTAGCCTAGGTCAAACTAAGCACTGAGAACACGTGGTCATGTGGGTTGGTTTGACATCCTGAGATCAGAAACTCCAAATTCGAGGTGGTCCTGGCAACCCCCTTCACGGACACAATGTTTCCAAGACAACTTAGACAAATCGGATGAATTCCACTCTCCAGGAAAGATATTTTTCTGTCTCTTTTCCGGATTTGGGAAGTTTCGAACTTGACCCCTGATCCTTGAACGTTCCCCTAGATTCCGTCCAGATACGGGCTTACTTAATTTTTATAGGGTGTGCCATTTGTTTGCCCTACATCCTCTACCCTGGCCTGTTTATTTTTCTTGAAACACAACTGTAAAGTTCTAATTTTCGTGCAACTTCCTTACATATGGTGTCAAAACACATAATCAATAATCCTTCTACGGCAAGAGGTAGGGGGAGAGAATTTCGATGGAGGCAAACAGAGCACACTAGCCTGGGAGGGCAGCCTTCACGAAGGAACGAAGCCCTGTGGAAGAGGGTGCTTTTCAGCACCCTTGTAGAGCACTTCCAAACAAAGAGACATACCCCAAGCGTGACAGGGCTCCATTCCTTCAAGGCTTCCAAGACATCTCTTGGGACACATTACCATGTGCCCAGTGGGCCCACGTGACACCAGAGCTTCGGAAAAAGAGACTGACCTTCAAAGAATGCTATGGGCCTTGGAAAGGAGGCATCGATTCTTCTCTTCAATGTCCTCAAGACATCTTTCTTGACTTTGCATTATGCTTAAGGCACAAGGGCACTGTAGGTGTGATGAACGCCAAGTCCGGCCACTTGTTTCCAATGAAGTTGCAAGCTTGAATCAGCATGACCTCCCCATAGACTTGAATAGATGACAATGTTCTCCTCTCCGTGCCTGTCCCTCTATTCTCACTTGTGGCCTAGGGTTCCTTTCTTATCCCTTGCATCAGACTCTGTTTTATCTCTTCTAGTTTCTGTGCCTGCTTTCTGTTTGCCAAACCTGTTTCTGGGTATCTGTCCCTTTAATAGCCTAGCCTAGGCCAATCCTCAGACTGTAACCATGCGGCCACCCTGGGGGACATGTTCACCGTGATGTCATAAGCGACCTCAAAATTCGAAGTTGTCCTGACAACCTCCGTGCACACAGAGTTTCACAGCCATCTCAGACCAGTCTGACTCCTCACCCTGTCTAGGTAGGATAGTTTTCCTTTTTCTGCAATTGTTGTCAGTTTCTATCTTTCTCCTTGAACTTCGAAAGGGCTCCTACATTCTCTCTAGACACTGGTTTCACTCCTGTAAGATTATCCTGGGTTTTATCTCTTATATCTTGGGTAGATGGCAAAATGGGTGGACCTTACCCAGAAAAAGTCCTGGACTCCCTCACAAGTTGAAGTTGCCCAGGGAATGTTCTGATGCACAATGATGGTGTCATCTCGTGGCACTCTGCCAATTCCACCTTGGCAGGTCACAAGTTTTCCTTCCTTCTGCCTTTGGGAAGTGTACCAGATACTTCCATAGATTGTAATATTCTTATGGTTCCTTTTCTTGTGCGTATTGATAACGTATCCTCACAATTGCTGCTTATTTATGATCTCTGCCCGCACCATACCATGAAATCTATATTTCCTAACACTACTAATGTGATATGCACTCGTAATGTGAAACAGTGAGGCCCGGGCCGCCCAAGCGGAATGTGGGCACTTACCTGCTCCACCACAGGGCCGGCCCTGAATTGTACTTTTGGACCAACCTTTTGCCTGAACTTGGGAAGACGTGGGCCTGTTTGGATTATTCGTGAAGGTGATTAGTAATAACATCATGGACGGTAACATTTTCCGTTCGTTCATGGGTTTAGGACTGATCATGTTCTCTTCGTAGTATTCCTCTTCACCTATTTGGAATGGTCTGCCTTTCTGTAGCATCTGTAAGCATTTGGAGGTGATTTTCCATCCTTGGAAGTTCACCTTCTGTAAACTCTTTCCGCCCCCAAAGCTTTATGACATCATTCTGGACCCCTTTTTGGATTTTTGATTTGAGGTGAATTTATAGCCATGACCCTGCATTAGAACGTACTATAACTTCCAGATTCACGTCCTCATTGCTTTAGACTTCTGTGTAGCTTACATCATCTTCACCAGTGTAAGACTAATCACAGGCCCTCACCACACACTTGTGCCTAATCTTCTCTTTCACCCTCCGTCACCGCCCCTCTTTGCCTCTGGGAGCCCGCATACAAATGTTCAGTGCCACCTGTTGGTTAGTGCTTGCTTTTTCTTCTCCTTGTAAGTGAGATTCTATGGTATTTGAATTTCTCCCTGGGGCTTGTTACACTTCCCCTAAAACCCTCACAGCCATTCTGGTGGTCACAAATGGCTGGATTGCATCATTTGTTCCGGCTGAGTGGTATACCATTGTGTGGCTATAGACCATCTTCCTTCTCCAATCATCCCTTGCTGGACACCAGGGTGCTTTCCAAGTCTTGGATATCCGGAGTAAGACTGTGGTGAACACAGCCATGCACATGTCTTTATGCGGTAGTCTTTCTGACTGTTTTGGATAAGCAAGCGGCAGATTAATAGCTGGGTCATACGGGACATGGATACTTAAACTTCTGAGGCAGTTCCACACCTTTGGCATCGTGGCTGCACCGGGTTACACTCCCACCAGCAGTGCAGGAGGCTTCCCTTCTCTCCACCTCCTCTCTGACACTTGTTATTTCCTGTCTGCTTCCTTCTAGCCATGCTGACCACAGTGAGCTGCCATGGCCTTGCAGTTTGGATTTGCATTTTCCTGAGACTTAATGATGGTGAACAAGTTTTCATGCACCTACTGGCCCTCTTTCTGTCTTCTTCGGAGAAATCTCTGCTTCCATCTTTTGACCAGGTTTTCATTGGCTTGTTTTTTTTCTTGTGGAGACGTGCGAGTTGATTGTATCTTTGGGCTTTTCACCCCTTGTCCGATGTGTGGTTTGCAAACATCCTCTCCCAATCGTTGTGGTGTCTTAGTATTCAGTTGATGGTTTCCTTGAGTGGGCAGAAGTGTGTGCATTTGATGTGGTCCCGTTTGTTTCTTGTTTCCTTTGTTGCCCTTGCCCAGTCAGACATGCTTCTTCCAAATAGGCGGCTCAGACAGATGGCAAAGAGCACTCTGCCTAGGTCTTCTCCTACAAGGTTCACGGTTTCAAGTCTGCCATTCAAGGCTTTAATCCATTTCAGGTGGTGTGTGTGCCAGGTGTAACATCATGGTGTACTCTCGTTGTGTTCCATGTGGCTGTGCAGGCTTCCCAGCACCGTTTATTGTAGAGACTCTCCTTCCTCCGCTGTCTCCACTTGGCTCCCTGGTCCAAAATGGGCTGTCCATGTAAGTTTGAGTTGGGCTCTGGGCTCTCAATTGTTTTGCATGGGTCTTCATGCCTGTTTTGGGGCCCAGACTGTGCCGTTTCGGTACCTAGCGCTTCGTCCTCTATGTTGAAATCAGAAATTGTGACACGTGCTGCTTTGTTCGTTTTCCTGAGGATTCCTTTGCCTAGTCAGGGTCTCGTGTTGCTGGCTAGAAACTTTAGGATTCTCTCTTCTTCTCTGTGGCAAATACTGCTGCAACTTTGACTGGGATTGCATGGAATCCAGAGATTCCTTACTGCGGTATGAACCTTTCAAGTGTGTTAATCCTTCCATTCCTCGATCCCTCGATATCTTTTTTTTTCTTGTGTCTTCTTGAGTTTCTTTCCCCAAAGGTTTGCTAGTTTTTGAATTAACATAGAATTCACCTGTTTTGCTAAGGTTATTCACAGAGATCCTATTCTTCGTAATGGCAAGCTCCTGTTTTTTTGTTTTTTTTTTCCTTAGCTTCAGTTTTTCTGTTCTTTGCAACTTTTAATTGGTTTTGTTTTGGCACAAGTGCATTGCTGTGCTCACATCTGCTGGCAATGCTCCTGTATTTGCTGTGGAAGTCTGGCCCTGTCCAACGTCCCTTCCCATCTGCCTCTACTCTACCTCGGACGCCTGCACCAGAACAACTGAAGCAGTGGTGAGGAGGCCCAAACCGAGGATTCCACCCAGCCCATACTGGGCCACAGACCCAGAAGGTGCGGACCTCACCACTGCACCACCGGCCGGCCACTTACATGTTCAGTGGCAACGTGCAGTTGAGTGCAATGGGAGTTAAATATACTAGTGAGCCCAACTCTAGCACTGTGTAGATGAGGCTAGGTTGTTTTTTGGGTCCATTGTGATGTCAGAGGATTTGTCATAATTGTGTCTCTGAGGTCCAGCATGCTTCCTGGATACAGGTTTCAGAGCCTGCTTGGAGCAGTCTCATAACTCACCCTTCCCAGTTAGCCCATGCTTGACCTTCGCTGCCGTTTTTTGGCTTGTGAATTTCTCTGACTTTCAAACGTTCCAGCAGAGTCTGTCTAAAGACGGACATCATCTTTCATTGTGGATAATTCAGGTGTGATTTCTGTTCACCTTCCATTTTCTGGGTCCTCTTTTTCTTTTCCATAGTATACTCGTCATGGTCTTTCTCAGCTATCTCCCTTAGACATGCTTATCAGTCCGTTCTCCTTCATTCCAAGGGATTAGTTTGTATTTCGTTAATCGCTGTATGTTCTCTAGGGTGAGGTGTGAGTGCTTTCGTGACTCTTGGTTGTTGTCCTTGAATTTGCACCGGTCACTTGTAGGACTCTTGGCTACCCTAGCCTAGGTCAAACTAAGCACTGAGAACACGTGGTCATGTGGGTTGGTTTGACATCCTGAGATCAGAAACTCCAAATTCGAGGTGGTCCTGGCAACCCCCTTCACGGACACAATGTTTCCAAGACAACTTAGACAAATCGGATGAATTCCACTCTCCAGGAAAGATATTTTTCTGTCTCTTTTCCGGATTTGGGAAGTTTCGAACTTGACCCCTGATCCTTGAACGTTCCCCTAGATTCCGTCCAGATACGGGCTTACTTAATTTTTATAGGGTGTGCCATTTGTTTGCCCTACATCCTCTACCCTGGCCTGTTTATTTTTCTTGAAACACAACTGTAAAGTTCTAATTTTCGTGCAACTTCCTTACATATGGTGTCAAAACACATAATCAATAATCCTTCTACGGCAAGAGGTAGGGGGAGAGAATTTCGATGGAGGCAAACAGAGCACACTAGCCTGGGAGGGCAGCCTTCACGAAGGAACGAAGCCCTGTGGAAGAGGGTGCTTTTCAGCACCCTTGTAGAGCACTTCCAAACAAAGAGACATACCCCAAGCGTGACAGGGCTCCATTCCTTCAAGGCTTCCAAGACATCTCTTGGGACACATTACCATGTGCCCAGTGGGCCCACGTGACACCAGAGCTTCGGAAAAAGAGACTGACCTTCAAAGAATGCTATGGGCCTTGGAAAGGAGGCATCGATTCTTCTCTTCAATGTCCTCAAGACATCTTTCTTGACTTTGCATTATGCTTAAGGCACAAGGGCACTGTAGGTGTGATGAACGCCAAGTCCGGCCACTTGTTTCCAATGAAGTTGCAAGCTTGAATCAGCATGACCTCCCCATAGACTTGAATAGATGACAATGTTCTCCTCTCCGTGCCTGTCCCTCTATTCTCACTTGTGGCCTAGGGTTCCTTTCTTATCCCTTGCATCAGACTCTGTTTTATCTCTTCTAGTTTCTGTGCCTGCTTTCTGTTTGCCAAACCTGTTTCTGGGTATCTGTCCCTTTAATAGCCTAGCCTAGGCCAATCCTCAGACTGTAACCATGCGGCCACCCTGGGGGACATGTTCACCGTGATGTCATAAGCGACCTCAAAATTCGAAGTTGTCCTGACAACCTCCGTGCACACAGAGTTTCACAGCCATCTCAGACCAGTCTGACTCCTCACCCTGTCTAGGTAGGATAGTTTTCCTTTTTCTGCAATTGTTGTCAGTTTCTATCTTTCTCCTTGAACTTCGAAAGGGCTCCTACATTCTCTCTAGACACTGGTTTCACTCCTGTAAGATTATCCTGGGTTTTATCTCTTATATCTTGGGTAGATGGCAAAATGGGTGGACCTTACCCAGAAAAAGTCCTGGACTCCCTCACAAGTTGAAGTTGCCCAGGGAATGTTCTGATGCACAATGATGGTGTCATCTCGTGGCACTCTGCCAATTCCACCTTGGCAGGTCACAAGTTTTCCTTCCTTCTGCCTTTGGGAAGTGTACCAGATACTTCCATAGATTGTAATATTCTTATGGTTCCTTTTCTTGTGCGTATTGATAACGTATCCTCACAATTGCTGCTTATTTATGATCTCTGCCCGCACCATACCATGAAATCTATATTTCCTAACACTACTAATGTGATATGCACTCGTAATGTGAAACAGTGAGGCCCGGGCCGCCCAAGCGGAATGTGGGCACTTACCTGCTCCACCACAGGGCCGGCCCTGAATTGTACTTTTGGACCAACCTTTTGCCTGAACTTGGGAAGACGTGGGCCTGTTTGGATTATTCGTGAAGGTGATTAGTAATAACATCATGGACGGTAACATTTTCCGTTCGTTCATGGGTTTAGGACTGATCATGTTCTCTTCGTAGTATTCCTCTTCACCTATTTGGAATGGTCTGCCTTTCTGTAGCATCTGTAAGCATTTGGAGGTGATTTTCCATCCTTGGAAGTTCACCTTCTGTAAACTCTTTCCGCCCCCAAAGCTTTATGACATCATTCTGGACCCCTTTTTGGATTTTTGATTTGAGGTGAATTTATAGCCATGACCCTGCATTAGAACGTACTATAACTTCCAGATTCACGTCCTCATTGCTTTAGACTTCTGTGTAGCTTACATCATCTTCACCAGTGTAAGACTAATCACAGGCCCTCACCACACACTTGTGCCTAATCTTCTCTTTCACCCTCCGTCACCGCCCCTCTTTGCCTCTGGGAGCCCGCATACAAATGTTCAGTGCCACCTGTTGGTTAGTGCTTGCTTTTTCTTCTCCTTGTAAGTGAGATTCTATGGTATTTGAATTTCTCCCTGGGGCTTGTTACACTTCCCCTAAAACCCTCACAGCCATTCTGGTGGTCACAAATGGCTGGATTGCATCATTTGTTCCGGCTGAGTGGTATACCATTGTGTGGCTATAGACCATCTTCCTTCTCCAATCATCCCTTGCTGGACACCAGGGTGCTTTCCAAGTCTTGGATATCCGGAGTAAGACTGTGGTGAACACAGCCATGCACATGTCTTTATGCGGTAGTCTTTCTGACTGTTTTGGATAAGCAAGCGGCAGATTAATAGCTGGGTCATACGGGACATGGATACTTAAACTTCTGAGGCAGTTCCACACCTTTGGCATCGTGGCTGCACCGGGTTACACTCCCACCAGCAGTGCAGGAGGCTTCCCTTCTCTCCACCTCCTCTCTGACACTTGTTATTTCCTGTCTGCTTCCTTCTAGCCATGCTGACCACAGTGAGCTGCCATGGCCTTGCAGTTTGGATTTGCATTTTCCTGAGACTTAATGATGGTGAACAAGTTTTCATGCACCTACTGGCCCTCTTTCTGTCTTCTTCGGAGAAATCTCTGCTTCCATCTTTTGACCAGGTTTTCATTGGCTTGTTTTTTTTCTTGTGGAGACGTGCGAGTTGATTGTATCTTTGGGCTTTTCACCCCTTGTCCGATGTGTGGTTTGCAAACATCCTCTCCCAATCGTTGTGGTGTCTTAGTATTCAGTTGATGGTTTCCTTGAGTGGGCAGAAGTGTGTGCATTTGATGTGGTCCCGTTTGTTTCTTGTTTCCTTTGTTGCCCTTGCCCAGTCAGACATGCTTCTTCCAAATAGGCGGCTCAGACAGATGGCAAAGAGCACTCTGCCTAGGTCTTCTCCTACAAGGTTCACGGTTTCAAGTCTGCCATTCAAGGCTTTAATCCATTTCAGGTGGTGTGTGTGCCAGGTGTAACATCATGGTGTACTCTCGTTGTGTTCCATGTGGCTGTGCAGGCTTCCCAGCACCGTTTATTGTAGAGACTCTCCTTCCTCCGCTGTCTCCACTTGGCTCCCTGGTCCAAAATGGGCTGTCCATGTAAGTTTGAGTTGGGCTCTGGGCTCTCAATTGTTTTGCATGGGTCTTCATGCCTGTTTTGGGGCCCAGACTGTGCCGTTTCGGTACCTAGCGCTTCGTCCTCTATGTTGAAATCAGAAATTGTGACACGTGCTGCTTTGTTCGTTTTCCTGAGGATTCCTTTGCCTAGTCAGGGTCTCGTGTTGCTGGCTAGAAACTTTAGGATTCTCTCTTCTTCTCTGTGGCAAATACTGCTGCAACTTTGACTGGGATTGCATGGAATCCAGAGATTCCTTACTGCGGTATGAACCTTTCAAGTGTGTTAATCCTTCCATTCCTCGATCCCTCGATATCTTTTTTTTTCTTGTGTCTTCTTGAGTTTCTTTCCCCAAAGGTTTGCTAGTTTTTGAATTAACATAGAATTCACCTGTTTTGCTAAGGTTATTCACAGAGATCCTATTGTTCGTAATGGCAAGCTCCTGTTTTTTTGTTTTTTTTTCCTTAGCTTCAGTTTTTCTGTTCTTTGCAACTTTTAATTGGTTTTGTTTTGGCACAAGTGCATTGCTGTGCTCACATCTGCTGGCAATGCTCCTGTATTTGCTGTGGAAGTCTGGCCCTGTCCAACGTCCCTTCCCATCTGCCTCTACTCTACCTCGGACGCCTGCACCAGAACAACTGAAGCAGTGGTGAGGAGGCCCAAACCGAGGATTCCACCCAGCCCATACTGGGCCACAGACCCAGAAGGTGCGGACCTCACCACTGCACCACCGGCCGGCCACTTACATGTTCAGTGGCAACGTGCAGTTGAGTGCAATGGGAGTTAAATATACTAGTGAGCCCAACTCTAGCACTGTGTAGATGAGGCTAGGTTGTTTTTCGGGTCCATTGTGATGTCAGAGGATTTGTCATAATTGTGTCTCTGAGGTCCAGCATGCTTCCTGGATACAGGTTTCAGAGCCTGCTTGGAGCAGTCTCATAACTCACCCTTCCCAGTTAGCCCATGCTTGACCTTCGCTGCCGTTTTTTGGCTTGTGAATTTCTCTGACTTTCAAACGTTCCAGCAGAGTCTGTCTAAAGACGGACATCATCTTTCATTGTGGATAATTCAGGTGTGATTTCTGTTCACCTTCCATTTTCTGGGTCCTCTTTTTCTTTTCCATAGTATACTCGTCATGGTCTTTCTCAGCTATCTCCCTTAGACATGCTTATCAGTCCGTTCTCCTTCATTCCAAGGGATTAGTTTGTATTTCGTTAATCGCTGTATGTTCTCTAGGGTGAGGTGTGAGTGCTTTCGTGACTCTTGGTTGTTGTCCTTGAATTTGCACCGGTCACTTGTAGGACTCTTGGCTACCCTAGCCTAGGTCAAACTAAGCACTGAGAACACGTGGTCATGTGGGTTGGTTTGACATCCTGAGATCAGAAACTCCAAATTCGAGGTGGTCCTGGCAACCCCCTTCACGGACACAATGTTTCCAAGACAACTTAGACAAATCGGATGAATTCCACTCTCCAGGAAAGATATTTTTCTGTCTCTTTTCCGGATTTGGGAAGTTTCGAACTTGACCCCTGATCCTTGAACGTTCCCCTAGATTCCGTCCAGATACGGGCTTACTTAATTTTTATAGGGTGTGCCATTTGTTTGCCCTACATCCTCTACCCTGGCCTGTTTATTTTTCTTGAAACACAACTGTAAAGTTCTAATTTTCGTGCAACTTCCTTACATATGGTGTCAAAACACATAATCAATAATCCTTCTACGGCAAGAGGTAGGGGGAGAGAATTTCGATGGAGGCAAACAGAGCACACTAGCCTGGGAGGGCAGCCTTCACGAAGGAACGAAGCCCTGTGGAAGAGGGTGCTTTTCAGCACCCTTGTAGAGCACTTCCAAACAAAGAGACATACCCCAAGCGTGACAGGGCTCCATTCCTTCAAGGCTTCCAAGACATCTCTTGGGACACATTACCATGTGCCCAGTGGGCCCACGTGACACCAGAGCTTCGGAAAAAGAGACTGACCTGCAAAGAATGCTATGGGCCTTGGAAAGGAGGCATCGATTCTTCTCTTCAATGTCCTCAAGACATCTTTCTTGACTTTGCATTATGCTTAAGGCACAAGGGCACTGTAGGTGTGATGAACGCCAAGTCCGGCCACTTGTTTCCAATGAAGTTGCAAGCTTGAATCAGCATGACCTCCCCATAGACTTGAATAGATGACAATGTTCTCCTCTCCGTGCCTGTCCCTCTATTCTCACTTGTGGCCTAGGGTTCCTTTCTTATCCCTTGCATCAGACTCTGTTTTATCTCTTCTAGTTTCTGTGCCTGCTTTCTGTTTGCCAAACCTGTTTCTGGGTATCTGTCCCTTTAATAGCCTAGCCTAGGCCAATCCTCAGACTGTAACCATGCGGCCACCCTGGGGGACATGTTCACCGTGATGTCATAAGCGACCTCAAAATTCGAAGTTGTCCTGACAACCTCCGTGCACACAGAGTTTCACAGCCATCTCAGACCAGTCTGACTCCTCACCCTGTCTAGGTAGGATAGTTTTCCTTTTTCTGCAATTGTTGTCAGTTTCTATCTTTCTCCTTGAACTTCGAAAGGGCTCCTACATTCTCTCTAGACACTGGTTTCACTCCTGTAAGATTATCCTGGGTTTTATCTCTTATATCTTGGGTAGATGGCAAAATGGGTGGACCTTACCCAGAAAAAGTCCTGGACTCCCTCACAAGTTGAAGTTGCCCAGGGAATGTTCTGATGCACAATGATGGTGTCATCTCGTGGCACTCTGCCAATTCCACCTTGGCAGGTCACAAGTTTTCCTTCCTTCTGCCTTTGGGAAGTGTACCAGATACTTCCATAGATTGTAATATTCTTATGGTTCCTTTTCTTGTGCGTATTGATAACGTATCCTCACAATTGCTGCTTATTTGTGATCTCTGCCCGCACCATACCATGAAATCTATATTTCCTAACACTACTAATGTGATATGCACTCGTAATGTGAAACAGTGAGGCCCGGGCCGTCCAAGCGGAATGTGGGCACTTACCTGCTCCACCACAGGGCCGGCCCTGAATTGTACTTTTGGACCAACCTTTTGCCTGAACTTGGGAAGACGTGGGCCTGTTTGGATTATTCGTGAAGGTGATTAGTAATAACATCATGGACGGTAACATTTTCCGTTCGTTCATGGGTTTAGGACTGATCATGTTCTCTTCGTAGTATTCCTCTTCACCTATTTGGAATGGTCTGCCTTTCTGTAGCATCTGTAAGCATTTGGAGGTGATTTTCCATCCTTGGAAGTTCACCTTCTGTAAACTCTTTCCGCCCCCAAAGCTTTATGACATCATTCTGGACCCCTTTTTGGATTTTTGATTTGAGGTGAATTTATAGCCATGACCCTGCATTAGAACGTACTATAACTTCCAGATTCACGTCCTCATTGCTTTAGACTTCTGTGTAGCTTACATCATCTTCACCAGTGTAAGACTAATCACAGGCCCTCACCACACACTTGTGCCTAATCTTCTCTTTCACCCTCCGTCACCGCCCCTCTTTGCCTCTGGGAGCCCGCATACAAATGTTCAGTGCCACCTGTTGGTTAGTGCTTGCTTTTTCTTCTCCTTGTAAGTGAGATTCTATGGTATTTGAATTTCTCCCTGGGGCTTGTTACACTTCCCCTAAAACCCTCACAGCCATTCTGGTGGTCACAAATGGCTGGATTGCATCATTTGTTCCGGCTGAGTGGTATACCATTGTGTGGCTATAGCCCATCTTCCTTCTCCAATCATCCCTTGCTGGACACCAGGGTGCTTTCCAAGTCTTGGATATCCGGAGTAAGACTGTGGTGAACACAGCCATGCACATGTCTTTATGCGGTAGTCTTTCTGACTGTTTTGGATAAGCAAGCGGCAGATTAATAGCTGGGTCATACGGGACATGGATACTTAAACTTCTGAGGCAGTTCCACACCTTTGGCATCGTGGCTGCACCGGGTTACACTCCCACCAGCAGTGCAGGAGGCTTCCCTTCTCTCCACCTCCTCTCTGACACTTGTTATTTCCTGTCTGCTTCCTTCTAGCCATGCTGACCACAGTGAGCTGCCATGGCCTTGCAGTTTGGATTTGCATTTTCCTGAGACTTCATGATGGTGAACAAGTTTTCATGCACCTACTGGCCCTCTTTCTGTCTTCTTCGGAGAAATCTCTGCTTCCATCTTTTGACCAGGTTTTCATTGGCTTGTTTTTTTTCTTGTGGAGACGTGCGAGTTGATTGTATCTTTGGGCTTTTCACCCCTTGTCCGATGTGTGGTTTGCAAACATCCTCTCCCAATCGTTGTGGTGTCTTAGTATTCAGTTGATGGTTTCCTTGAGTGGGCAGAAGTGTGTGCATTTGATGTGGTCCCGTTTGTTTCTTGTTTCCTTTGTTGCCCTTGCCCAGTCAGACATGCTTCTTCCAAATAGGCGGCTCAGACAGATGGCAAAGAGCACTCTGCCTAGGTCTTCTCCTACAAGGTTCACGGTTTCAAGTCTGCCATTCAAGGCTTTAATCCATTTCAGGTGGTGTGTGTGCCAGGTGTAACATCATGGTGTACTCTCGTTGTGTTCCATGTGGCTGTGCAGGCTTCCCAGCACCGTTTATTGTAGAGACTCTCCTTCCTCCGCTGTCTCCACTTGGCTCCCTGGTCCAAAATGGGCTGTCCATGTAAGTTTGAGTTGGGCTCTGGGCTCTCAATTGTTTTGCATGGGTCTTCATGCCTGTTTTGGGGCCCAGACTGTGCCGTTTCGGTACCTAGCGCTTCGTCCTCTATGTTGAAATCAGAAATTGTGACACGTGCTGCTTTGTTCGTTTTCCTGAGGATTCCTTTGCCTAGTCAGGGTCTCGTGTTGCTGGCTAGAAACTTTAGGATTCTCTCTTCTTCTCTGTGGCAAATACTGCTGCAACTTTGACTGGGATTGCATGGAATCCAGAGATTCCTTACTGCGGTATGAACCTTTCAAGTGTGTTAATCCTTCCATTCCTCGATCCCTCGATATCTTTTTTTTTCTTGTGTCTTCTTGAGTTTCTTTCCCCAAAGGTTTGCTAGTTTTTGAATTAACATAGAATTCACCTGTTTTGCTAAGGTTATTCACAGAGATCCTATTCTTCGTAATGGCAAGCTCCTGTTTTTTTGTTTTTTTTTTCCTTAGCTTCAGTTTTTCTGTTCTTTGCAACTTTTAATTGGTTTTGTTTTGGCACAAGTGCATTGCTGTGCTCACATCTGCTGGCAATGCTCCTGTATTTGCTGTGGAAGTCTGGCCCTGTCCAACGTCCCTTCCCATCTGCCTCTACTCTACCTCGGACGCCTGCACCAGAACAACTGAAGCAGTGGTGAGGAGGCCCAAACCGAGGATTCCACCCAGCCCATACTGGGCCACAGACCCAGAAGGTGCGGACCTCACCACTGCACCACCGGCCGGCCACTTACATGTTCAGTGGCAACGTGCAGTTGAGTGCAATGGGAGTTAAATATACTAGTGAGCCCAACTCTAGCACTGTGTAGATGAGGCTAGGTTGTTTTTCGGGTCCATTGTGATGTCAGAGGATTTGTCATAATTGTGTCTCTGAGGTCCAGCATGCTTCCTGGATACAGGTTTCAGAGCCTGCTTGGAGCAGTCTCATAACTCACCCTTCCCAGTTAGCCCATGCTTGACCTTCGCTGCCGTTTTTTGGCTTGTGAATTTCTCTGACTTTCAAACGTTCCAGCAGAGTCTGTCTAAAGACGGACATCATCTTTCATTGTGGATAATTCAGGTGTGATTTCTGTTCACCTTCCATTTTCTGGGTCCTCTTTTTCTTTTCCATAGTATACTCGTCATGGTCTTTCTCAGCTATCTCCCTTAGACATGCTTATCAGTCCGTTCTCCTTCATTCCAAGGGATTAGTTTGTATTTCGTTAATCGCTGTATGTTCTCTAGGGTGAGGTGTGAGTGCTTTCGTGACTCTTGGTTGTTGTCCTTGAATTTGCACCGGTCACTTGTAGGACTCTTGGCTACCCTAGCCTAGGTCAAACTAAGCACTGAGAACACGTGGTCATGTGGGTTGGTTTGACATCCTGAGATCAGAAACTCCAAATTCGAGGTGGTCCTGGCAACCCCCTTCACGGACACAATGTTTCCAAGACAACTTAGACAAATCGGATGAATTCCACTCTCCAGGAAAGATATTTTTCTGTCTCTTTTCCGGATTTGGGAAGTTTCGAACTTGACCCCTGATCCTTGAACGTTCCCCTAGATTCCGTCCAGATACGGGCTTACTTAATTTTTATAGGGTGTGCCATTTGTTTGCCCTACATCCTCTACCCTGGCCTGTTTATTTTTCTTGAAACACAACTGTAAAGTTCTAATTTTCGTGCAACTTCCTTACATATGGTGTCAAAACACATAATCAATAATCCTTCTACGGCAAGAGGTAGGGGGAGAGAATTTCGATGGAGGCAAACAGAGCACACTAGCCTGGGAGGGCAGCCTTCACGAAGGAACGAAGCCCTGTGGAAGAGGGTGCTTTTCAGCACCCTTGTAGAGCACTTCCAAACAAAGAGACATACCCCAAGCGTGACAGGGCTCCATTCCTTCAAGGCTTCCAAGACATCTCTTGGGACACATTACCATGTGCCCAGTGGGCCCACGTGACACCAGAGCTTCGGAAAAAGAGACTGACCTGCAAAGAATGCTATGGGCCTTGGAAAGGAGGCATCGATTCTTCTCTTCAATGTCCTCAAGACATCTTTCTTGACTTTGCATTATGCTTAAGGCACAAGGGCACTGTAGGTGTGATGAACGCCAAGTCCGGCCACTTGTTTCCAATGAAGTTGCAAGCTTGAATCAGCATGACCTCCCCATAGACTTGAATAGATGACAATGTTCTCCTCTCCGTGCCTGTCCCTCTATTCTCACTTGTGGCCTAGGGTTCCTTTCTTATCCCTTGCATCAGACTCTGTTTTATCTCTTCTAGTTTCTGTGCCTGCTTTCTGTTTGCCAAACCTGTTTCTGGGTATCTGTCCCTTTAATAGCCTAGCCTAGGCCAATCCTCAGACTGTAACCATGCGGCCACCCTGGGGGACATGTTCACCGTGATGTCATAAGCGACCTCAAAATTCGAAGTTGTCCTGACAACCTCCGTGCACACAGAGTTTCACAGCCATCTCAGACCAGTCTGACTCCTCACCCTGTCTAGGTAGGATAGTTTTCCTTTTTCTGCAATTGTTGTCAGTTTCTATCTTTCTCCTTGAACTTCGAAAGGGCTCCTACATTCTCTCTAGACACTGGTTTCACTCCTGTAAGATTATCCTGGGTTTTATCTCTTATATCTTGGGTAGATGGCAAAATGGGTGGACCTTACCCAGAAAAAGTCCTGGACTCCCTCACAAGTTGAAGTTGCCCAGGGAATGTTCTGATGCACAATGATGGTGTCATCTCGTGGCACTCTGCCAATTCCACCTTGGCAGGTCACAAGTTTTCCTTCCTTCTGCCTTTGGGAAGTGTACCAGATACTTCCATAGATTGTAATATTCTTATGGTTCCTTTTCTTGTGCGTATTGATAACGTATCCTCACAATTGCTGCTTATTTGTGATCTCTGCCCGCACCATACCATGAAATCTATATTTCCTAACACTACTAATGTGATATGCACTCGTAAGGTGAAACAGTGAGGCCCGGGCCGCCCAAGCGGAATGTGGGCACTTACCTGCTCCACCACAGGGCCGGCCCTGAATTGTACTTTTGGACCAACCTTTTGCCTGAACTTGGGAAGACGTGGGCCTGTTTGGATTATTCGTGAAGGTGATTAGTAATAACATCATGGACGGTAACATTTTCCGTTCGTTCATGGGTTTAGGACTGATCATGTTCTCTTCGTAGTATTCCTCTTCACCTATTTGGAATGGTCTGCCTTTCTGTAGCATCTGTAAGCATTTGGAGGTGATTTTCCATCCTTGGAAGTTCACCTTCTGTAAACTCTTTCCGCCCCCAAAGCTTTATGACATCATTCTGGACCCCTTTTTGGATTTTTGATTTGAGGTGAATTTATAGCCATGACCCTGCATTAGAACGTACTATAACTTCCAGATTCACGTCCTCATTGCTTTAGACTTCTGTGTAGCTTACATCATCTTCACCAGTGTAAGACTAATCACAGGCCCTCACCACACACTTGTGCCTAATCTTCTCTTTCACCCTCCGTCACCGCCCCTCTTTGCCTCTGGGAGCCCGCATACAAATGTTCAGTGCCACCTGTTGGTTAGTGCTTGCTTTTTCTTCTCCTTGTAAGTGAGATTCTATGGTATTTGAATTTCTCCCTGGGGCTTGTTACACTTCCCCTAAAACCCTCACAGCCATTCTGGTGGTCACAAATGGCTGGATTGCATCATTTGTTCCGGCTGAGTGGTATACCATTGTGTGGCTATAGCCCATCTTCCTTCTCCAATCATCCCTTGCTGGACACCAGGGTGCTTTCCAAGTCTTGGATATCCGGAGTAAGACTGTGGTGAACACAGCCATGCACATGTCTTTATGCGGTAGTCTTTCTGACTGTTTTGGATAAGCAAGCGGCAGATTAATAGCTGGGTCATACGGGACATGGATACTTAAACTTCTGAGGCAGTTCCACACCTTTGGCATCGTGGCTGCACCGGGTTACACTCCCACCAGCAGTGCAGGAGGCTTCCCTTCTCTCCACCTCCTCTCTGACACTTGTTATTTCCTGTCTGCTTCCTTCTAGCCATGCTGACCACAGTGAGCTGCCATGGCCTTGCAGTTTGGATTTGCATTTTCCTGAGACTTCATGATGGTGAACAAGTTTTCATGCACCTACTGGCCCTCTTTCTGTCTTCTTCGGAGAAATCTCTGCTTCCATCTTTTGACCAGGTTTTCATTGGCTTGTTTTTTTTCTTGTGGAGACGTGCGAGTTGATTGTATCTTTGGGCTTTTCACCCCTTGTCCGATGTGTGGTTTGCAAACATCCTCTCCCAATCGTTGTGGTGTCTTAGTATTCAGTTGATGGTTTCCTTGAGTGGGCAGAAGTGTGTGCATTTGATGTGGTCCCGTTTGTTTCTTGTTTCCTTTGTTGCCCTTGCCCAGTCAGACATGCTTCTTCCAAATAGGCGGCTCAGACAGATGGCAAAGAGCACTCTGCCTAGGTCTTCTCCTACAAGGTTCACGGTTTCAAGTCTGCCATTCAAGGCTTTAATCCATTTCAGGTGGTGTGTGTGCCAGGTGTAACATCATGGTGTACTCTCGTTGTGTTCCATGTGGCTGTGCAGGCTTCCCAGCACCGTTTATTGTAGAGACTCTCCTTCCTCCGCTGTCTCCACTTGGCTCCCTGGTCCAAAATGGGCTGTCCATGTAAGTTTGAGTTGGGCTCTGGGCTCTCAATTGTTTTGCATGGGTCTTCATGCCTGTTTTGGGGCCCAGACTGTGCCGTTTCGGTACCTAGCGCTTCGTCCTCTATGTTGAAATCAGAAATTGTGACACGTGCTGCTTTGTTCGTTTTCCTGAGGATTCCTTTGCCTAGTCAGGGTCTCGTGTTGCTGGCTAGAAACTTTAGGATTCTCTCTTCTTCTCTGTGGCAAATACTGCTGCAACTTTGACTGGGATTGCATGGAATCCAGAGATTCCTTACTGCGGTATGAACCTTTCAAGTGTGTTAATCCTTCCATTCCTCGATCCCTCGATATCTTTTTTTTTCTTGTGTCTTCTTGAGTTTCTTTCCCCAAAGGTTTGCTAGTTTTTGAATTAACATAGAATTCACCTGTTTTGCTAAGGTTATTCACAGAGATCCTATTCTTCGTAATGGCAAGCTCCTGTTTTTTTGTTTTTTTTTTTCCTTAGCTTCAGTTTTTCTGTTCTTTGCAACTTTTAATTGGTTTTGTTTTGGCACAAGTGCATTGCTGTGCTCACATCTGCTGGCAATGCTCCTGTATTTGCTGTGGAAGTCTGGCCCTGTCCAACGTCCCTTCCCATCTGCCTCTACTCTACCTCGGACGCCTGCACCAGAACAACTGAAGCAGTGGTGAGGAGGCCCAAACCGAGGATTCCACCCAGCCCATACTGGGCCACAGACCCAGAAGGTGCGGACCTCACCACTGCACCACCGGCCGGCCACTTACATGTTCAGTGGCAACGTGCAGTTGAGTGCAATGGGAGTTAAATATACTAGTGAGCCCAACTCTAGCACTGTGTAGATGAGGCTAGGTTGTTTTTCGGGTCCATTGTGATGTCAGAGGATTTGTCATAATTGTGTCTCTGAGGTCCAGCATGCTTCCTGGATACAGGTTTCAGAGCCTGCTTGGAGCAGTCTCATAACTCACCCTTCCCAGTTAGCCCATGCTTGACCTTCGCTGCCGTTTTTTGGCTTGTGAATTTCTCTGACTTTCAAACGTTCCAGCAGAGTCTGTCTAAAGACGGACATCACCTTTCATTGTGGATAATTCAGGTGTGATTTCTGTTCACCTTCCATTTTCTGGGTCCTCTTTTTCTTTTCCATAGTATACTCGTCATGGTCTTTCTCAGCTATCTCCCTTAGACATGCTTATCAGTCCGTTCTCCTTCATTCCAAGGGATTAGTTTGTATTTCGTTAATCGCTGTATGTTCTCTAGGGTGAGGTGTGAGTGCTTTCGTGACTCTTGGTTGTTGTCCTTGAATTTGCACCGGTCACTTGTAGGACTCTTGGCTACCCTAGCCTAGGTCAAACTAAGCACTGAGAACACGTGGTCATGTGGGTTGGTTTGACATCCTGAGATCAGAAACTCCAAATTCGAGGTGGTCCTGGCAACCCCCTTCACGGACACAATGTTTCCAAGACAACTTAGACAAATCGGATGAATTCCACTCTCCAGGAAAGATATTTTTCTGTCTCTTTTCCGGATTTGGGAAGTTTCGAACTTGACCCCTGATCCTTGAACGTTCCCCTAGATTCCGTCCAGATACGGGCTTACTTAATTTTTATAGGGTGTGCCATTTGTTTGCCCTACATCCTCTACCCTGGCCTGTTTATTTTTCTTGAAACACAACTGTAAAGTTCTAATTTTCGTGCAACTTCCTTACATATGGTGTCAAAACACATAATCAATAATCCTTCTACGGCAAGAGGTAGGGGGAGAGAATTTCGATGGAGGCAAACAGAGCACACTAGCCTGGGAGGGCAGCCTTCACGAAGGAACGAAGCCCTGTGGAAGAGGGTGCTTTTCAGCACCCTTGTAGAGCACTTCCAAACAAAGAGACATACCCCAAGCGTGACAGGGCTCCATTCCTTCAAGGCTTCCAAGACATCTCTTGGGACACATTACCATGTGCCCAGTGGGCCCACGTGACACCAGAGCTTCGGAAAAAGAGACTGACCTTCAAAGAATGCTATGGGCCTTGGAAAGGAGGCATCGATTCTTCTCTTCAATGTCCTCAAGACATCTTTCTTGACTTTGCATTATGCTTAAGGCACAAGGGCACTGTAGGTGTGATGAACGCCAAGTCCGGCCACTTGTTTCCAATGAAGTTGCAAGCTTGAATCAGCATGACCTCCCCATAGACTTGAATAGATGACAATGTTCTCCTCTCCGTGCCTGTCCCTCTATTCTCACTTGTGGCCTAGGGTTCCTTTCTTATCCCTTGCATCAGACTCTGTTTTATCTCTTCTAGTTTCTGTGCCTGCTTTCTGTTTGCCAAACCTGTTTCTGGGTATCTGTCCCTTTAATAGCCTAGCCTAGGCCAATCCTCAGACTGTAACCATGCGGCCACCCTGGGGGACATGTTCACCGTGATGTCATAAGCGACCTCAAAATTCGAAGTTGTCCTGACAACCTCCGTGCACACAGAGTTTCACAGCCATCTCAGACCAGTCTGACTCCTCACCCTGTCTAGGTAGGATAGTTTTCCTTTTTCTGCAATTGTTGTCAGTTTCTATCTTTCTCCTTGAACTTCGAAAGGGCTCCTACATTCTCTCTAGACACTGGTTTCACTCCTGTAAGATTATCCTGGGTTTTATCTCTTATATCTTGGGTAGATGGCAAAATGGGTGGACCTTACCCAGAAAAAGTCCTGGACTCCCTCACAAGTTGAAGTTGCCCAGGGAATGTTCTGATGCACAATGATGGTGTCATCTCGTGGCACTCTGCCAATTCCACCTTGGCAGGTCACAAGTTTTCCTTCCTTCTGCCTTTGGGAAGTGTACCAGATACTTCCATAGATTGTAATATTCTTATGGTTCCTTTTCTTGTGCGTATTGATAACGTATCCTCACAATTGCTGCTTATTTGTGATCTCTGCCCGCACCATACCATGAAATCTATATTTCCTAACACTACTAATGTGATATGCACTCGTAAGGTGAAACAGTGAGGCCCGGGCCGCCCAAGCGGAATGTGGGCACTTACCTGCTCCACCACAGGGCCGGCCCTGAATTGTACTTTTGGACCAACCTTTTGCCTGAACTTGGGAAGACGTGGGCCTGTTTGGATTATTCGTGAAGGTGATTAGTAATAACATCATGGACGGTAACATTTTCCGTTCGTTCATGGGTTTAGGACTGATCATGTTCTCTTCGTAGTATTCCTCTTCACCTATTTGGAATGGTCTGCCTTTCTGTAGCATCTGTAAGCATTTGGAGGTGATTTTCCATCCTTGGAAGTTCACCTTCTGTAAACTCTTTCCGCCCCCAAAGCTTTATGACATCATTCTGGACCCCTTTTTGGATTTTTGATTTGAGGTGAATTTATAGCCATGACCCTGCATTAGAACGTACTATAACTTCCAGATTCACGTCCTCATTGCTTTAGACTTCTGTGTAGCTTACATCATCTTCACCAGTGTAAGACTAATCACAGGCCCTCACCACACACTTGTGCCTAATCTTCTCTTTCACCCTCCGTCACCGCCCCTCTTTGCCTCTGGGAGCCCGCATACAAATGTTCAGTGCCACCTGTTGGTTAGTGCTTGCTTTTTCTTCTCCTTGTAAGTGAGATTCTATGGTATTTGAATTTCTCCCTGGGGCTTGTTACACTTCCCCTAAAACCCTCACAGCCATTCTGGTGGTCACAAATGGCTGGATTGCATCATTTGTTCCGGCTGAGTGGTATACCATTGTGTGGCTATAGCCCATCTTCCTTCTCCAATCATCCCTTGCTGGACACCAGGGTGCTTTCCAAGTCTTGGATATCCGGAGTAAGACTGTGGTGAACACAGCCATGCACATGTCTTTATGCGGTAGTCTTTCTGACTGTTTTGGATAAGCAAGCGGCAGATTAATAGCTGGGTCATACGGGACATGGATACTTAAACTTCTGAGGCAGTTCCACACCTTTGGCATCGTGGCTGCACCGGGTTACACTCCCACCAGCAGTGCAGGAGGCTTCCCTTCTCTCCACCTCCTCTCTGACACTTGTTATTTCCTGTCTGCTTCCTTCTAGCCATGCTGACCACAGTGAGCTGCCATGGCCTTGCAGTTTGGATTTGCATTTTCCTGAGACTTCATGATGGTGAACAAGTTTTCATGCACCTACTGGCCCTCTTTCTGTCTTCTTCGGAGAAATCTCTGCTTCCATCTTTTGACCAGGTTTTCATTGGCTTGTTTTTTTTCTTGTGGAGACGTGCGAGTTGATTGTATCTTTGGGCTTTTCACCCCTTGTCCGATGTGTGGTTTGCAAACATCCTCTCCCAATCGTTGTGGTGTCTTAGTATTCAGTTGATGGTTTCCTTGAGTGGGCAGAAGTGTGTGCATTTGATGTGGTCCCGTTTGTTTCTTGTTTCCTTTGTTGCCCTTGCCCAGTCAGACATGCTTCTTCCAAATAGGCGGCTCAGACAGATGGCAAAGAGCACTCTGCCTAGGTCTTCTCCTACAAGGTTCACGGTTTCAAGTCTGCCATTCAAGGCTTTAATCCATTTCAGGTGGTGTGTGTGCCAGGTGTAACATCATGGTGTACTCTCGTTGTGTTCCATGTGGCTGTGCAGGCTTCCCAGCACCGTTTATTGTAGAGACTCTCCTTCCTCCGCTGTCTCCACTTGGCTCCCTGGTCCAAAATGGGCTGTCCATGTAAGTTTGAGTTGGGCTCTGGGCTCTCAATTGTTTTGCATGGGTCTTCATGCCTGTTTTGGGGCCCAGACTGTGCCGTTTCGGTACCTAGCGCTTCGTCCTCTATGTTGAAATCAGAAATTGTGACACGTGCTGCTTTGTTCGTTTTCCTGAGGATTCCTTTGCCTAGTCAGGGTCTCGTGTTGCTGGCTAGAAACTTTAGGATTCTCTCTTCTTCTCTGTGGCAAATACTGCTGCAACTTTGACTGGGATTGCATGGAATCCAGAGATTCCTTACTGCGGTATGAACCTTTCAAGTGTGTTAATCCTTCCATTCCTCGATCCCTCGATATCTTTTTTTTTCTTGTGTCTTCTTGAGTTTCTTTCCCCAAAGGTTTGCTAGTTTTTGAATTAACATAGAATTCACCTGTTTTGCTAAGGTTATTCACAGAGATCCTATTCTTCGTAATGGCAAGCTCCTGTTTTTTTGTTTTTTTTTTTCCTTAGCTTCAGTTTTTCTGTTCTTTGCAACTTTTAATTGGTTTTGTTTTGGCACAAGTGCATTGCTGTGCTCACATCTGCTGGCAATGCTCCTGTATTTGCTGTGGAAGTCTGGCCCTGTCCAACGTCCCTTCCCATCTGCCTCTACTCTACCTCGGACGCCTGCACCAGAACAACTGAAGCAGAGGTGAGGAGGCCCAAACCGAGGATTCCACCCAGCCCATACTGGGCCACAGACCCAGAAGGTGCGGACCTCACCACTGCACCACCGGCCGGCCACTTACATGTTCAGTGGCAACGTGCAGTTGAGTGCAATGGGAGTTAAATATACTAGTGAGCCCAACTCTAGCACTGTGTAGATGAGGCTAGGTTGTTTTTCGGGTCCATTGTGATGTCAGAGGATTTGTCATAATTGTGTCTCTGAGGTCCAGCATGCTTCCTGGATACAGGTTTCAGAGCCTGCTTGGAGCAGTCTCATAACTCACCCTTCCCAGTTAGCCCATGCTTGACCTTCGCTGCCGTTTTTTGGCTTGTGAATTTCTCTGACTTTCAAACGTTCCAGCAGAGTCTGTCTAAAGACGGACATCACCTTTCATTGTGGATAATTCAGGTGTGATTTCTGTTCACCTTCCATTTTCTGGGTCCTCTTTTTCTTTTCCATAGTATACTCGTCATGGTCTTTCTCAGCTATCTCCCTTAGACATGCTTATCAGTCCGTTCTCCTTCATTCCAAGGGATTAGTTTGTATTTCGTTAATCGCTGTATGTTCTCTAGGGTGAGGTGTGAGTGCTTTCGTGACTCTTGGTTGTTGTCCTTGAATTTGCACCGGTCACTTGTAGGACTCTTGGCTACCCTAGCCTAGGTCAAACTAAGCACTGAGAACACGTGGTCATGTGGGTTGGTTTGACATCCTGAGATCAGAAACTCCAAATTCGAGGTGGTCCTGGCAACCCCCTTCACGGACACAATGTTTCCAAGACAACTTAGACAAATCGGATGAATTCCACTCTCCAGGAAAGATATTTTTCTGTCTCTTTTCCGGATTTGGGAAGTTTCGAACTTGACCCCTGATCCTTGAACGTTCCCCTAGATTCCGTCCAGATACGGGCTTACTTAATTTTTATAGGGTGTGCCATTTGTTTGCCCTACATCCTCTACCCTGGCCTGTTTATTTTTCTTGAAACACAACTGTAAAGTTCTAATTTTCGTGCAACTTCCTTACATATGGTGTCAAAACACATAATCAATAATCCTTCTACGGCAAGAGGTAGGGGGAGAGAATTTCGATGGAGGCAAACAGAGCACACTAGCCTGGGAGGGCAGCCTTCACGAAGGAACGAAGCCCTGTGGAAGAGGGTGCTTTTCAGCACCCTTGTAGAGCACTTCCAAACAAAGAGACATACCCCAAGCGTGACAGGGCTCCATTCCTTCAAGGCTTCCAAGACATCTCTTGGGACACATTACCATGTGCCCAGTGGGCCCACGTGACACCAGAGCTTCGGAAAAAGAGACTGACCTGCAAAGAATGCTATGGGCCTTGGAAAGGAGGCATCGATTCTTCTCTTCAATGTCCTCAAGACATCTTTCTTGACTTTGCATTATGCTTAAGGCACAAGGGCACTGTAGGTGTGATGAACGCCAAGTCCGGCCACTTGTTTCCAATGAAGTTGCAAGCTTGAATCAGCATGACCTCCCCATAGACTTGAATAGATGACAATGTTCTCCTCTCCGTGCCTGTCCCTCTATTCTCACTTGTGGCCTAGGGTTCCTTTCTTATCCCTTGCATCAGACTCTGTTTTATCTCTTCTAGTTTCTGTGCCTGCTTTCTGTTTGCCAAACCTGTTTCTGGGTATCTGTCCCTTTAATAGCCTAGCCTAGGCCAATCCTCAGACTGTAACCATGCGGCCACCCTGGGGGACATGTTCACCGTGATGTCATAAGCGACCTCAAAATTCGAAGTTGTCCTGACAACCTCCGTGCACACAGAGTTTCACAGCCATCTCAGACCAGTCTGACTCCTCACCCTGTCTAGGTAGGATAGTTTTCCTTTTTCTGCAATTGTTGTCAGTTTCTATCTTTCTCCTTGAACTTCGAAAGGGCTCCTACATTCTCTCTAGACACTGGTTTCACTCCTGTAAGATTATCCTGGGTTTTATCTCTTATATCTTGGGTAGATGGCAAAATGGGTGGACCTTACCCAGAAAAAGTCCTGGACTCCCTCACAAGTTGAAGTTGCCCAGGGAATGTTCTGATGCACAATGATGGTGTCATCTCGTGGCACTCTGCCAATTCCACCTTGGCAGGTCACAAGTTTTCCTTCCTTCTGCCTTTGGGAAGTGTACCAGATACTTCCATAGATTGTAATATTCTTATGGTTCCTTTTCTTGTGCGTATTGATAACGTATCCTCACAATTGCTGCTTATTTGTGATCTCTGCCCGCACCATACCATGAAATCTATATTTCCTAACACTACTAATGTGATATGCACTCGTAAGGTGAAACAGTGAGGCCCGGGCCGCCCAAGCGGAATGTGGGCACTTACCTGCTCCACCACAGGGCCGGCCCTGAATTGTACTTTTGGACCAACCTTTTGCCTGAACTTGGGAAGACGTGGGCCTGTTTGGATTATTCGTGAAGGTGATTAGTAATAACATCATGGACGGTAACATTTTCCGTTCGTTCATGGGTTTAGGACTGATCATGTTCTCTTCGTAGTATTCCTCTTCACCTATTTGGAATGGTCTGCCTTTCTGTAGCATCTGTAAGCATTTGGAGGTGATTTTCCATCCTTGGAAGTTCACCTTCTGTAAACTCTTTCCGCCCCCAAAGCTTTATGACATCATTCTGGACCCCTTTTTGGATTTTTGATTTGAGGTGAATTTATAGCCATGACCCTGCATTAGAACGTACTATAACTTCCAGATTCACGTCCTCATTGCTTTAGACTTCTGTGTAGCTTACATCATCTTCACCAGTGTAAGACTAATCACAGGCCCTCACCACACACTTGTGCCTAATCTTCTCTTTCACCCTCCGTCACCGCCCCTCTTTGCCTCTGGGAGCCCGCATACAAATGTTCAGTGCCACCTGTTGGTTAGTGCTTGCTTTTTCTTCTCCTTGTAAGTGAGATTCTATGGTATTTGAATTTCTCACTGGGGCTTGTTACACTTCCCCTAAAACCCTCACAGCCATTCTGGTGGTCACAAACGGCTGGATTGCATCATTTGTTCCGGCTGAGTGGTATACCATTGTGTGGCTATAGCCCATCTTCCTTCTCCAATCATCCCTTGCTGGACACCAGGGTGCTTTCCAAGTCTTGGATATCAGGAGTAAGACTGTGGTGAACACAGCCATGCACATGTCTTTATGCGGTAGTCTTTCTGACTGTTTTGGATAAGCAAGCGGCAGATTAATAGCTGGGTCATACGGGACATGGATACTTAAACTTCTGAGGCAGTTCCACACCTTTGGCATCGTGGCTGCACCGGGTTACACTCCCACCAGCAGTGCAGGAGGCTTCCCTTCTCTCCACCTCCTCTCTGACACTTGTTATTTCCTGTCTGCTTCCTTCTAGCCATGCTGACCACAGTGAGCTGCCATGGCCTTGCAGTTTGGATTTGCATTTTCCTGAGACTTAATGATGGTGAACAAGTTTTCATGCACCTACTGGCCCTCTTTCTGTCTTCTTCGGAGAAATCTCTGCTTCCATCTTTTGACCAGGTTTTCATTGGCTTGTTTTTTTTCTTGTGGAGACGTGCGAGTTGATTGTATCTTTGGGCTTTTCACCCCTTGTCCGATGTGTGGTTTGCAAACATCCTCTCCCAATCGTTGTGGTGTCTTAGTATTCAGTTGATGGTTTCCTTGAGTGGGCAGAAGTGTGTGCATTTGATGTGGTCCCGTTTGTTTCTTGTTTCCTTTGTTGCCCTTGCCCAGTCAGACATGCTTCTTCCAAATAGGCGGCTCAGACAGATGGCAAAGAGCACTCTGCCTAGGTCTTCTCCTACAAGGTTCACGGTTTCAAGTCTGCCATTCAAGGCTTTAATCCATTTCAGGTGGTGTGTGTGCCAGGTGTAACATCATGGTGTACTCTCGTTGTGTTCCATGTGGCTGTGCAGGCTTCCCAGCACCGTTTATTGTAGAGACTCTCCTTCCTCCGCTGTCTCCACTTGGCTCCCTGGTCCAAAATGGGCTGTCCATGTAAGTTTGAGTTGGGCTCTGGGCTCTCAATTGTTTTGCATGGGTCTTCATGCCTGTTTTGGGGCCCAGACTGTGCCGTTTCGGTACCTAGCGCTTCGTCCTCTATGTTGAAATCAGAAATTGTGACACGTGCTGCTTTGTTCGTTTTCCTGAGGATTCCTTTGCCTAGTCAGGGTCTCGTGTTGCTGGCTAGAAACTTTAGGATTCTCTCTTCTTCTCTGTGGCAAATACTGCTGCAACTTTGACTGGGATTGCATGGAATCCAGAGATTCCTTACTGCGGTATGAACCTTTCAAGTGTGTTAATCCTTCCATTCCTCGATCCCTCGATATCTTTTTTTTTCTTGTGTCTTCTTGAGTTTCTTTCCCCAAAGGTTTGCTAGTTTTTGAATTAACATAGAATTCACCTGTTTTGCTAAGGTTATTCACAGAGATCCTATTCTTCGTAATGGCAAGCTCCTGTTTTTTTGTTTTTTTTTTTCCTTAGCTTCAGTTTTTCTGTTCTTTGCAACTTTTAATTGGTTTTGTTTTGGCACAAGTGCATTGCTGTGCTCACATCTGCTGGCAATGCTCCTGTATTTGCTGTGGAAGTCTGGCCCTGTCCAACGTCCCTTCCCATCTGCCTCTACTCTACCTCGGACGCCTGCACCAGAACAACTGAAGCAGAGGTGAGGAGGCCCAAACCGAGGATTCCACCCAGCCCATACTGGGCCACAGACCCAGAAGGTGCGGACCTCACCACTGCACCACCGGCCGGCCACTTACATGTTCAGTGGCAACGTGCAGTTGAGTGCAATGGGAGTTAAATATACTAGTGAGCCCAACTCTAGCACTGTGTAGATGAGGCTAGGTTGTTTTTCGGGTCCATTGTGATGTCAGAGGATTTGTCATAATTGTGTCTCTGAGGTCCAGCATGCTTCCTGGATACAGGTTTCAGAGCCTGCTTGGAGCAGTCTCATAACTCACCCTTCCCAGTTAGCCCATGCTTGACCTTCGCTGCCGTTTTTTGGCTTGTGAATTTCTCTGACTTTCAAACGTTCCAGCAGAGTCTGTCTAAAGACGGACATCACCTTTCATTGTGGATAATTCAGGTGTGATTTCTGTTCACCTTCCATTTTCTGGGTCCTCTTTTTCTTTTCCATAGTATACTCGTCATGGTCTTTCTCAGCTATCTCCCTTAGACATGCTTATCAGTCCGTTCTCCTTCATTCCAAGGGATTAGTTTGTATTTCGTTAATCGCTGTATGTTCTCTAGGGTGAGGTGTGAGTGCTTTCGTGACTCTTGGTTGTTGTCCTTGAATTTGCACCGGTCACTTGTAGGACTCTTGGCTACCCTAGCCTAGGTCAAACTAAGCACTGAGAACACGTGGTCATGTGGGTTGGTTTGACATCCTGAGATCAGAAACTCCAAATTCGAGGTGGTCCTGGCAACCCCCTTCACGGACACAATGTTTCCAAGACAACTTAGACAAATCGGATGAATTCCACTCTCCAGGAAAGATATTTTTCTGTCTCTTTTCCGGATTTGGGAAGTTTCGAACTTGACCCCTGATCCTTGAACGTTCCCCTAGATTCCGTCCAGATACGGGCTTACTTAATTTTTATAGGGTGTGCCATTTGTTTGCCCTACATCCTCTACCCTGGCCTGTTTATTTTTCTTGAAACACAACTGTAAAGTTCTAATTTTCGTGCAACTTCCTTACATATGGTGTCAAAACACATAATCAATAATCCTTCTACGGCAAGAGGTAGGGGGAGAGAATTTCGATGGAGGCAAACAGAGCACACTAGCCTGGGAGGGCAGCCTTCACGAAGGAACGAAGCCCTGTGGAAGAGGGTGCTTTTCAGCACCCTTGTAGAGCACTTCCAAACAAAGAGACATACCCCAAGCGTGACAGGGCTCCATTCCTTCAAGGCTTCCAAGACATCTCTTGGGACACATTACCATGTGCCCAGTGGGCCCACGTGACACCAGAGCTTCGGAAAAAGAGACTGACCTGCAAAGAATGCTATGGGCCTTGGAAAGGAGGCATCGATTCTTCTCTTCAATGTCCTCAAGACATCTTTCTTGACTTTGCATTATGCTTAAGGCACAAGGGCACTGTAGGTGTGATGAACGCCAAGTCCGGCCACTTGTTTCCAATGAAGTTGCAAGCTTGAATCAGCATGACCTCCCCATAGACTTGAATAGATGACAATGTTCTCCTCTCCGTGCCTGTCCCTCTATTCTCACTTGTGGCCTAGGGTTCCTTTCTTATCCCTTGCATCAGACTCTGTTTTATCTCTTCTAGTTTCTGTGCCTGCTTTCTGTTTGCCAAACCTGTTTCTGGGTATCTGTCCCTTTAATAGCCTAGCCTAGGCCAATCCTCAGACTGTAACCATGCGGCCACCCTGGGGGACATGTTCACCGTGATGTCATAAGCGACCTCAAAATTCGAAGTTGTCCTGACAACCTCCGTGCACACAGAGTTTCACAGCCATCTCAGACCAGTCTGACTCCTCACCCTGTCTAGGTAGGATAGTTTTCCTTTTTCTGCAATTGTTGTCAGTTTCTATCTTTCTCCTTGAACTTCGAAAGGGCTCCTACATTCTCTCTAGACACTGGTTTCACTCCTGTAAGATTATCCTGGGTTTTATCTCTTATATCTTGGGTAGATGGCAAAATGGGTGGACCTTACCCAGAAAAAGTCCTGGACTCCCTCACAAGTTGAAGTTGCCCAGGGAATGTTCTGATGCACGATGATGGTGTCATCTCGTGGCACTCTGCCAATTCCACCTTGGCAGGTCACAAGTTTTCCTTCCTTCTGCCTTTGGGAAGTGTACCAGATACTTCCATAGATTGTAATATTCTTATGGTTCCTTTTCTTGTGCGTATTGATAACGTATCCTCACAATTGCTGCTTATTTATGATCTCTGCCCGCACCATACCATGAAATCTATATTTCCTAACACTACTAATGTGATATGCACTCGTAATGTGAAACAGTGAGGCCCGGGCCGCCCAAGCGGAATGTGGGCACTTACCTGCTCCACCACAGGGCCGGCCCTGAATTGTACTTTTGGACCAACCTTTTGCCTGAACTTGGGAAGACGTGGGCCTGTTTGGATTATTCGTGAAGGTGATTAGTAATAACATCATGGACGGTAACATTTTCCGTTCGTTCATGGGTTTAGGACTGATCATGTTCCCTTCGTAGTATTCCTCTTCACCTATTTGGAATGGTCTGCCTTTCTGTAGCATCTGTAAGCATTTGGAGGTGATTTTCCATCCTTGGAAGTTCACCTTCCGTAAACTCTTTCCGCCCCCAAAGCTTTATGACATCATTCTGGACCCCTTTTTGGATTTTTGATTTGAGGTGAATTTATAGCCATGACCCTGCATTAGAACGTACTATAACTTCCAGATTCACGTCCTCATTGCTTTAGACTTCTGTGTAGCTTACATCATCTTCACCAGTGTAAGACTAATCACAGGCCCTCACCACACACTTGTGCCTAATCTTCTCTTTCACCCTCCGTCACCGCCCCTCTTTGCCTCTGGGAGCCCGCATACAAATGTTCAGTGCCACCTGTTGGTTAGTGCTTGCTTTTTCTTCTCCTTGTAAGTGAGATTCTATGGTATTTGAATTTCTCCCTGGGGCTTGTTACACTTCCCCTAAAACCCTCACAGCCATTCTGGTGGTCACAAATGGCTGGATTGCATCATTTGTTCCGGCTGAGTGGTATACCATTGTGTGGCTATAGCCCATCTTCCTTCTCCAATCATCCCTTGCTGGACACCAGGGTGCTTTCCAAGTCTTGGATATCCGGAGTAAGACTGTGGTGAACACAGCCATGCACATGTCTTTATGCGGTAGTCTTTCTGACTGTTTTGGATAAGCAAGCGGCAGATTAATAGCTGGGTCATACGGGACATGGATACTTAAACTTCTGAGGCAGTTCCACACCTTTGGCATCGTGGCTGCACCGGGTTACACTCCCACCAGCAGTGCAGGAGGCTTCCCTTCTCTCCACCTCCTCTCTGACACTTGTTATTTCCTGTCTGCTTCCTTCTAGCCATGCTGACCACAGTGAGCTGCCATGGCCTTGCAGTTTGGATTTGCATTTTCCTGAGACTTCATGATGGTGAACAAGTTTTCATGCACCTACTGGCCCTCTTTCTGTCTTCTTCGGAGAAATCTCTGCTTCCATCTTTTGACCAGGTTTTCATTGGCTTGTTTTTTTTCTTGTGGAGACGTGCGAGTTGATTGTATCTTTGGGCTTTTCACCCCTTGTCCGATGTGTGGTTTGCAAACATCCTCTCCCAATCGTTGTGGTGTCTTAGTATTCAGTTGATGGTTTCCTTGAGTGGGCAGAAGTGTGTGCATTTGATGTGGTCCCGTTTGTTTCTTGTTTCCTTTGTTGCCCTTGCCCAGTCAGACATGCTTCTTCCAAATAGGCGGCTCAGACAGATGGCAAAGAGCACTCTGCCTAGGTCTTCTCCTACAAGGTTCACGGTTTCAAGTCTGCCATTCAAGGCTTTAATCCATTTCAGGTGGTGTGTGTGCCAGGTGTAACATCATGGTGTACTCTCGTTGTGTTCCATGTGGCTGTGCAGGCTTCCCAGCACCGTTTATTGTAGAGACTCTCCTTCCTCCGCTGTCTCCACTTGGCTCCCTGGTCCAAAATGGGCTGTCCATGTAAGTTTGAGTTGGGCTCTGGGCTCTCAATTGTTTTGCATGGGTCTTCATGCCTGTTTTGGGGCCCAGACTGTGCCGTTTCGGTACCTAGCGCTTCGTCCTCTATGTTGAAATCAGAAATTGTGACACGTGCTGCTTTGTTCGTTTTCCTGAGGATTCCTTTGCCTAGTCAGGGTCTCGTGTTGCTGGCTAGAAACTTTAGGATTCTCTCTTCTTCTCTGTGGCAAATACTGCTGCAACTTTGACTGGGATTGCATGGAATCCAGAGATTCCTTACTGCGGTATGAACCTTTCAAGTGTGTTAATCCTTCCATTCCTCGATCCCTCGATATCTTTTTTTTTCTTGTGTCTTCTTGAGTTTCTTTCCCCAAAGGTTTGCTAGTTTTTGAATTAACATAGAATTCACCTGTTTTGCTAAGGTTATTCACAGAGATCCTATTCTTTGTAATGGCAAGCTCCTGTTTTTTTGTTTTTTTTTTCCTTAGCTTCAGTTTTTCTGTTCTTTGCAACTTTTAATTGGTTTTGTTTTGGCACAAGTGCATTGCTGTGCTCACATCTGCTGGCAATGCTCCTGTATTTGCTGTGGAAGTCTGGCCCTGTCCAACGTCCCTTCCCATCTGCCTCTACTCTACCTCGGACGCCTGCACCAGAACAACTGAAGCAGTGGTGAGGAGGCCCAAACCGAGGATTCCACCCAGCCCATACTGGGCCACAGACCCAGAAGGTGCGGACCTCACCACTGCACCACCGGCCGGCCACTTACATGTTCAGTGGCAACGTGCAGTTGAGTGCAATGGGAGTTAAATATACTAGTGAGCCCAACTCTAGCACTGTGTAGATGAGGCTAGGTTGTTTTTCGGGTCCATTGTGATGTCAGAGGATTTGTCATAATTGTGTCTCTGAGGTCCAGCATGCTTCCTGGATACAGGTTTCAGAGCCTGCTTGGAGCAGTCTCATAACTCACCCTTCCCAGTTAGCCCATGCTTGACCTTCGCTGCCGTTTTTTGGCTTGTGAATTTCTCTGACTTTCAAACGTTCCAGCAGAGTCTGTCTAAAGACGGACATCACCTTTCATTGTGGATAATTCAGGTGTGATTTCTGTTCACCTTCCATTTTCTGGGTCCTCTTTTTCTTTTCCATAGTATACTCGTCATGGTCTTTCTCAGCTATCTCCCTTAGACATGCTTATCAGTCCGTTCTCCTTCATTCCAAGGGATTAGTTTGTATTTCGTTAATCGCTGTATGTTCTCTAGGGTGAGGTGTGAGTGCTTTCGTGACTCTTGGTTGTTGTCCTTGAATTTGCACCGGTCACTTGTAGGACTCTTGGCTACCCTAGCCTAGGTCAAACTAAGCACTGAGAACACGTGGTCATGTGGGTTGGTTTGACATCCTGAGATCAGAAACTCCAAATTCGAGGTGGTCCTGGCAACCCCCTTCACGGACACAATGTTTCCAAGACAACTTAGACAAATCGGATGAATTCCACTCTCCAGGAAAGATATTTTTCTGTCTCTTTTCCGGATTTGGGAAGTTTCGAACTTGACCCCTGATCCTTGAACGTTCCCCTAGATTCCGTCCAGATACGGGCTTACTTAATTTTTATAGGGTGTGCCATTTGTTTGCCCTACATCCTCTACCCTGGCCTGTTTATTTTTCTTGAAACACAACTGTAAAGTTCTAATTTTCGTGCAACTTCCTTACATATGGTGTCAAAACACATAATCAATAATCCTTCTACGGCAAGAGGTAGGGGGAGAGAATTTCGATGGAGGCAAACAGAGCACACTAGCCTGGGAGGGCAGCCTTCACGAAGGAACGAAGCCCTGTGGAAGAGGGTGCTTTTCAGCACCCTTGTAGAGCACTTCCAAACAAAGAGACATACCCCAAGCGTGACAGGGCTCCATTCCTTCAAGGCTTCCAAGACATCTCTTGGGACACATTACCATGTGCCCAGTGGGCCCACGTGACACCAGAGCTTCGGAAAAAGAGACTGACCTGCAAAGAATGCTATGGGCCTTGGAAAGGAGGCATCGATTCTTCTCTTCAATGTCCTCAAGACATCTTTCTTGACTTTGCATTATGCTTAAGGCACAAGGGCACTGTAGGTGTGATGAACGCCAAGTCCGGCCACTTGTTTCCAATGAAGTTGCAAGCTTGAATCAGCATGACCTCCCCATAGACTTGAATAGATGACAATGTTCTCCTCTCCGTGCCTGTCCCTCTATTCTCACTTGTGGCCTAGGGTTCCTTTCTTATCCCTTGCATCAGACTCTGTTTTATCTCTTCTAGTTTCTGTGCCTGCTTTCTGTTTGCCAAACCTGTTTCTGGGTATCTGTCCCTTTAATAGCCTAGCCTAGGCCAATCCTCAGACTGTAACCATGCGGCCACCCTGGGGGACATGTTCACCGTGATGTCATAAGCGACCTCAAAATTCGAAGTTGTCCTGACAACCTCCGTGCACACAGAGTTTCACAGCCATCTCAGACCAGTCTGACTCCTCACCCTGTCTAGGTAGGATAGTTTTCCTTTTTCTGCAATTGTTGTCAGTTTCTATCTTTCTCCTTGAACTTCGAAAGGGCTCCTACATTCTCTCTAGACACTGGTTTCACTCCTGTAAGATTATCCTGGGTTTTATCTCTTATATCTTGGGTAGATGGCAAAATGGGTGGACCTTACCCAGAAAAAGTCCTGGACTCCCTCACAAGTTGAAGTTGCCCAGGGAATGTTCTGATGCACGATGATGGTGTCATCTCGTGGCACTCTGCCAATTCCACCTTGGCAGGTCACAAGTTTTCCTTCCTTCTGCCTTTGGGAAGTGTACCAGATACTTCCATAGATTGTAATATTCTTATGGTTCCTTTTCTTGTGCGTATTGATAACGTATCCTCACAATTGCTGCTTATTTATGATCTCTGCCCGCACCATACCATGAAATCTATATTTCCTAACACTACTAATGTGATATGCACTCGTAATGTGAAACAGTGAGGCCCGGGCCGCCCAAGCGGAATGTGGGCACTTACCTGCTCCACCACAGGGCCGGCCCTGAATTGTACTTTTGGACCAACCTTTTGCCTGAACTTGGGAAGACGTGGGCCTGTTTGGATTATTCGTGAAGGTGATTAGTAATAACATCATGGACGGTAACATTTTCCGTTCGTTCATGGGTTTAGGACTGATCATGTTCCCTTCGTAGTATTCCTCTTCACCTATTTGGAATGGTCTGCCTTTCTGTAGCATCTGTAAGCATTTGGAGGTGATTTTCCATCCTTGGAAGTTCACCTTCTGTAAACTCTTTCCGCCCCCAAAGCTTTATGACATCATTCTGGACCCCTTTTTGGATTTTTGATTTGAGGTGAATTTATAGCCATGACCCTGCATTAGAACGTACTATAACTTCCAGATTCACGTCCTCATTGCTTTAGACTTCTGTGTAGCTTACATCATCTTCACCAGTGTAAGACTAATCACAGGCCCTCACCACACACTTGTGCCTAATCTTCTCTTTCACCCTCCGTCACCGCCCCTCTTTGCCTCTGGGAGCCCGCATACAAATGTTCAGTGCCACCTGTTGGTTAGTGCTTGCTTTTTCTTCTCCTTGTAAGTGAGATTCTATGGTATTTGAATTTCTCCCTGGGGCTTGTTACACTTCCCCTAAAACCCTCACAGCCATTCTGGTGGTCACAAATGGCTGGATTGCATCATTTGTTCCGGCTGAGTGGTATACCATTGTGTGGCTATAGACCATCTTCCTTCTCCAATCATCCCTTGCTGGACACCAGGGTGCTTTCCAAGTCTTGGATATCCGGAGTAAGACTGTGGTGAACACAGCCATGCACATGTCTTTATGCGGTAGTCTTTCTGACTGTTTTGGATAAGCAAGCGGCAGATTAATAGCTGGGTCATACGGGACATGGATACTTAAACTTCTGAGGCAGTTCCACACCTTTGGCATCGTGGCTGCACCGGGTTACACTCCCACCAGCAGTGCAGGAGGCTTCCCTTCTCTCCACCTCCTCTCTGACACTTGTTATTTCCTGTCTGCTTCCTTCTAGCCATGCTGACCACAGTGAGCTGCCATGGCCTTGCAGTTTGGATTTGCATTTTCCTGAGACTTCATGATGGTGAACAAGTTTTCATGCACCTACTGGCCCTCTTTCTGTCTTCTTCGGAGAAATCTCTGCTTCCATCTTTTGACCAGGTTTTCATTGGCTTGTTTTTTTTCTTGTGGAGACGTGCGAGTTGATTGTATCTTTGGGCTTTTCACCCCTTGTCCGATGTGTGGTTTGCAAACATCCTCTCCCAATCGTTGTGGTGTCTTAGTATTCAGTTGATGGTTTCCTTGAGTGGGCAGAAGTGTGTGCATTTGATGTGGTCCCGTTTGTTTCTTGTTTCCTTTGTTGCCCTTGCCCAGTCAGACATGCTTCTTCCAAATAGGCGGCTCAGACAGATGGCAAAGAGCACTCTGCCTAGGTCTTCTCCTACAAGGTTCACGGTTTCAAGTCTGCCATTCAAGGCTTTAATCCATTTCAGGTGGTGTGTGTGCCAGGTGTAACATCATGGTGTACTCTCGTTGTGTTCCATGTGGCTGTGCAGGCTTCCCAGCACCGTTTATTGTAGAGACTCTCCTTCCTCCGCTGTCTCCACTTGGCTCCCTGGTCCAAAATGGGCTGTCCATGTAAGTTTGAGTTGGGCTCTGGGCTCTCAATTGTTTTGCATGGGTCTTCATGCCTGTTTTGGGGCCCAGACTGTGCCGTTTCGGTACCTAGCGCTTCGTCCTCTATGTTGAAATCAGAAATTGTGACACGTGCTGCTTTGTTCGTTTTCCTGAGGATTCCTTTGCCTAGTCAGGGTCTCGTGTTGCTGGCTAGAAACTTTAGGATTCTCTCTTCTTCTCTGTGGCAAATACTGCTGCAACTTTGACTGGGATTGCATGGAATCCAGAGATTCCTTACTGCGGTATGAACCTTTCAAGTGTGTTAATCCTTCCATTCCTCGATCCCTCGATATCTTTTTTTTTCTTGTGTCTTCTTGAGTTTCTTTCCCCAAAGGTTTGCTAGTTTTTGAATTAACATAGAATTCACCTGTTTTGCTAAGGTTATTCACAGAGATCCTATTCTTCGTAATGGCAAGCTCCTGTTTTTTTGTTTTTTTTTTTCCTTAGCTTCAGTTTTTCTGTTCTTTGCAACTTTTAATTGGTTTTGTTTTGGCACAAGTGCATTGCTGTGCTCACATCTGCTGGCAATGCTCCTGTATTTGCTGTGGAAGTCTGGCCCTGTCCAACGTCCCTTCCCTTCTGCCTCTACTCTACCTCGGACGCCTGCACCAGAACAACTGAAGCAGTGGTGAGGAGGCCCAAACCGAGGATTCCACCCAGCCCATACTGGGCCACAGACCCAGAAGGTGCGGACCTCACCACTGCACCACCGGCCGGCCACTTACATGTTCAGTGGCAACGTGCAGTTGAGTGCAATGGGAGTTAAATATACTAGTGAGCCCAACTCTAGCACTGTGTAGATGAGGCTAGGTTGTTTTTCGGGTCCATTGTGATGTCAGAGGATTTGTCATAATTGTGTCTCTGAGGTCCAGCATGCTTCCTGGATACAGGTTTCAGAGCCTGCTTGGAGCAGTCTCATAACTCACCCTTCCCAGTTAGCCCATGCTTGACCTTCGCTGCCGTTTTTTGGCTTGTGAATTTCTCTGACTTTCAAACGTTCCAGCAGAGTCTGTCTAAAGACGGACATCATCTTTCATTGTGGATAATTCAGGTGTGATTTCTGTTCACCTTCCATTTTCTGGGTCCTCTTTTTCTTTTCCATAGTATACTCGTCATGGTCTTTCTCAGCTATCTCCCTTAGACATGCTTATCAGTCCGTTCTCCTTCATTCCAAGGGATTAGTTTGTATTTCGTTAATCGCTGTATGTTCTCTAGGGTGAGGTGTGAGTGCTTTCGTGACTCTTGGTTGTTGTCCTTGAATTTGCACCGGTCACTTGTAGGACTCTTGGCTACCCTAGCCTAGGTCAAACTAAGCACTGAGAACACGTGGTCATGTGGGTTGGTTTGACATCCTGAGATCAGAAACTCCAAATTCGAGGTGGTCCTGGCAACCCCCTTCACGGACACAATGTTTCCAAGACAACTTAGACAAATCGGATGAATTCCACTCTCCAGGAAAGATATTTTTCTGTCTCTTTTCCGGATTTGGGAAGTTTCGAACTTGACCCCTGATCCTTGAACGTTCCCCTAGATTCCGTCCAGATACGGGCTTACTTAATTTTTATAGGGTGTGCCATTTGTTTGCCCTACATCCTCTACCCTGGCCTGTTTATTTTTCTTGAAACACAACTGTAAAGTTCTAATTTTCGTGCAACTTCCTTTCATATGGTGTCAAAACACATAATCAATAATCCTTCTACGGCAAGAGGTAGGGGGAGAGAATTTCGATGGAGGCAAACAGAGCACACTAGCCTGGGAGGGCAGCCTTCACGAAGGAACGAAGCCCTGTGGAAGAGGGTGCTTTTCAGCACCCTTGTAGAGCACTTCCAAACAAAGAGACATACCCCAAGCGTGACAGGGCTCCATTCCTTCAAGGCTTCCAAGACATCTCTTGGGACACATTACCATGTGCCCAGTGGGCCCACGTGACACCAGAGCTTCGGAAAAAGGGACTGACCTTCAAAGAATGCTATGGGCCTTGGAAAGGAGGCATCGATTCTTCTCTTCAATGTCCTCAAGACATCTTTCTTGACTTTGCATTATGCTTAAGGCACAAGGGCACTGTAGGTGTGATGAACGCCAAGTCCGGCCACTTGTTTCCAATGAAGTTGCAAGCTTGAATCAGCATGACCTCCCCATAGACTTGAATAGATGACAATGTTCTCCTCTCCGTGCCTGTCCCTCTATTCTCACTTGTGGCCTAGGGTTCCTTTCTTATCCCTTGCATCAGACTCTGTTTTATCTCTTCTAGTTTCTGTGCCTGCTTTCTGTTTGCCAAACCTGTTTCTGGGTATCTGTCCCTTTAATAGCCTAGCCTAGGCCAATCCTCAGACTGTAACCATGCGGCCACCCTGGGGGACATGTTCACCGTGATGTCATAAGCGACCTCAAAATTCGAAGTTGTCCTGACAACCTCCGTGCACACAGAGTTTCACAGCCATCTCAGACCAGTCTGACTCCTCACCCTGTCTAGGTAGGATAGTTTTCCTTTTTCTGCAATTGTTGTCAGTTTCTATCTTTCTCCTTGAACTTCGAAAGGGCTCCTACATTCTCTCTAGACACTGGTTTCACTCCTGTAAGATTATCCTGGGTTTTATCTCTTATATCTTGGGTAGATGGCAAAATGGGTGGACCTTACCCAGAAAAAGTCCTGGACTCCCTCACAAGTTGAAGTTGCCCAGGGAATGTTCTGATGCACGATGATGGTGTCATCTCGTGGCACTCTGCCAATTCCACCTTGGCAGGTCACAAGTTTTCCTTCCTTCTGCCTTTGGGAAGTGTACCAGATACTTCCATAGATTGTAATATTCTTATGGTTCCTTTTCTTGTGCGTATTGATAACGTATCCTCACAATTGCTGCTTATTTATGATCTCTGCCCGCACCATACCATGAAATCTATATTTCCTAACACTACTAATGTGATATGCACTCGTAATGTGAAACAGTGAGGCCCGGGCCGCCCAAGCGGAATGTGGGCACTTACCTGCTCCACCACAGGGCCGGCCCTGAATTGTACTTTTGGACCAACCTTTTGCCTGAACTTGGGAAGACGTGGGCCTGTTTGGATTATTCGTGAAGGTGATTAGTAATAACATCATGGACGGTAACATTTTCCGTTCGTTCATGGGTTTAGGACTGATCATGTTCTCTTCGTAGTATTCCTCTTCACCTATTTGGAATGGTCTGCCTTTCTGTAGCATCTGTAAGCATTTGGAGGTGATTTTCCATCCTTGGAAGTTCACCTTCTGTAAACTCTTTCCACCCCCAAAGCTTTATGACATCATTCTGGACCCCTTTTTGGATTTTTGATTTGAGGTGAATTTATAGCCATGACCCTGCATTAGAACGTACTATAACTTCCAGATTCACGTCCTCATTGCTTTAGACTTCTGTGTAGCTTACATCATCTTCACCAGTGTAAGACTAATCACAGGCCCTCACCACACACTTGTGCCTAATCTTCTCTTTCACCCTCCGTCACCGCCCCTCTTTGCCTCTGGGAGCCCGCATACAAATGTTCAGTGCCACCTGTTGGTTAGTGCTTGCTTTTTCTTCTCCTTGTAAGTGAGATTCTATGGTATTTGAATTTCTCACTGGGGCTTGTTACACTTCCCCTAAAACCCTCACAGCCATTCTGGTGGTCACAAATGGCTGGATTGCATCATTTGTTCCGGCTGAGTGGTATACCATTGTGTGGCTATAGCCCATCTTCCTTCTCCAATCATCCCTTGCTGGACACCAGGGTGCTTTCCAAGTCTTGGATATCCGGAGTAAGACTGTGGTGAACACAGCCATGCACATGTCTTTATGCGGTAGTCTTTCTGACTGTTTTGGATAAGCAAGCGGCAGATTAATAGCTGGGTCATACGGGACATGGATACTTAAACTTCTGAGGCAGTTCCACACCTTTGGCATCGTGGCTGCACCGGGTTACACTCCCACCAGCAGTGCAGGAGGCTTCCCTTCTCTCCACCTCCTCTCTGACACTTGTTATTTCCTGTCTGCTTCCTTCTAGCCATGCTGACCACAGTGAGCTGCCATGGCCTTGCAGTTTGGATTTGCATTTTCCTGAGACTTCATGATGGTGAACAAGTTTTCATGCACCTACTGGCCCTCTTTCTGTCTTCTTCGGAGAAATCTCTGCTTCCATCTTTTGACCAGGTTTTCATTGGCTTGTTTTTTTTCTTGTGGAGACGTGCGAGTTGATTGTATCTTTGGGCTTTTCACCCCTTGTCCGATGTGTGGTTTGCAAACATCCTCTCCCAATCGTTGTGGTGTCTTAGTATTCAGTTGATGGTTTCCTTGAGTGGGCAGAAGTGTGTGCATTTGATGTGGTCCCGTTTGTTTCTTGTTTCCTTTGTTGCCCTTGCCCAGTCAGACATGCTTCTTCCAAATAGGCGGCTCAGACAGATGGCAAAGAGCACTCTGCCTAGGTCTTCTCCTACAAGGTTCACGGTTTCAAGTCTGCCATTCAAGGCTTTAATCCATTTCAGGTGGTGTGTGTGCCAGGTGTAACATCATGGTGTACTCTCGTTGTGTTCCATGTGGCTGTGCAGGCTTCCCAGCACCGTTTATTGTAGAGACTCTCCTTCCTCCGCTGTCTCCACTTGGCTCCCTGGTCCAAAATGGGCTGTCCATGTAAGTTTGAGTTGGGCTCTGGGCTCTCAATTGTTTTGCATGGGTCTTCATGCCTGTTTTGGGGCCCAGACTGTGCCGTTTCGGTACCTAGCGCTTCGTCCTCTATGTTGAAATCAGAAATTGTGACACGTGCTGCTTTGTTCGTTTTCCTGAGGATTCCTTTGCCTAGTCAGGGTCTCGTGTTGCTGGCTAGAAACTTTAGGATTCTCTCTTCTTCTCTGTGGCAAATACTGCTGCAACTTTGACTGGGATTGCATGGAATCCAGAGATTCCTTACTGCGGTATGAACCTTTCAAGTGTGTTAATCCTTCCATTCCTCGATCCCTCGATATCTTTTTTTTTCTTGTGTCTTCTTGAGTTTCTTTCCCCAAAGGTTTGCTAGTTTTTGAATTAACATAGAATTCACCTGTTTTGCTAAGGTTATTCACAGAGATCCTATTCTTCGTAATGGCAAGCTCCTGTTTTTTTGTTTTTTTTTTTCCTTAGCTTCAGTTTTTCTGTTCTTTGCAACTTTTAATTGGTTTTGTTTTGGCACAAGTGCATTGCTGTGCTCACATCTGCTGGCAATGCTCCTGTATTTGCTGTGGAAGTCTGGCCCTGTCCAACGTCCCTTCCCTTCTGCCTCTACTCTACCTCGGACGCCTGCACCAGAACAACTGAAGCAGTGGTGAGGAGGCCCAAACCGAGGATTCCACCCAGCCCATACTGGGCCACAGACCCAGAAGGTGCGGACCTCACCACTGCACCACCGGCCGGCCACTTACATGTTCAGTGGCAACGTGCAGTTGAGTGCAATGGGAGTTAAATATACTAGTGAGCCCAACTCTAGCACTGTGTAGATGAGGCTAGGTTGTTTTTCGGGTCCATTGTGATGTCAGAGGATTTGTCATAATTGTGTCTCTGAGGTCCAGCATGCTTCCTGGATACAGGTTTCAGAGCCTGCTTGGAGCAGTCTCATAACTCACCCTTCCCAGTTAGCCCATGCTTGACCTTCGCTGCCGTTTTTTGGCTTGTGAATTTCTCTGACTTTCAAACGTTCCAGCAGAGTCTGTCTAAAGACGGACATCATCTTTCATTGTGGATAATTCAGGTGTGATTTCTGTTCACCTTCCATTTTCTGGGTCCTCTTTTTCTTTTCCATAGTATACTCGTCATGGTCTTTCTCAGCTATCTCCCTTAGACATGCTTATCAGTCCGTTCTCCTTCATTCCAAGGGATTAGTTTGTATTTCGTTAATCGCTGTATGTTCTCTAGGGTGAGGTGTGAGTGCTTTCGTGACTCTTGGTTGTTGTCCTTGAATTTGCACCGGTCACTTGTAGGACTCTTGGCTACCCTAGCCTAGGTCAAACTAAGCACTGAGAACACGTGGTCATGTGGGTTGGTTTGACATCCTGAGATCAGAAACTCCAAATTCGAGGTGGTCCTGGCAACCCCCTTCACGGACACAATGTTTCCAAGACAACTTAGACAAATCGGATGAATTCCACTCTCCAGGAAAGATATTTTTCTGTCTCTTTTCCGGATTTGGGAAGTTTCGAACTTGACCCCTGATCCTTGAACGTTCCCCTAGATTCCGTCCAGATACGGGCTTACTTAATTTTTATAGGGTGTGCCATTTGTTTGCCCTACATCCTCTACCCTGGCCTGTTTATTTTTCTTGAAACACAACTGTAAAGTTCTAATTTTCGTGCAACTTCCTTTCATATGGTGTCAAAACACATAATCAATAATCCTTCTACGGCAAGAGGTAGGGGGAGAGAATTTCGATGGAGGCAAACAGAGCACACTAGCCTGGGAGGGCAGCCTTCACGAAGGAACGAAGCCCTGTGGAAGAGGGTGCTTTTCAGCACCCTTGTAGAGCACTTCCAAACAAAGAGACATACCCCAAGCGTGACAGGGCTCCATTCCTTCAAGGCTTCCAAGACATCTCTTGGGACACATTACCATGTGCCCAGTGGGCCCACGTGACACCAGAGCTTCGGAAAAAGGGACTGACCTTCAAAGAATGCTATGGGCCTTGGAAAGGAGGCATCGATTCTTCTCTTCAATGTCCTCAAGACATCTTTCTTGACTTTGCATTATGCTTAAGGCACAAGGGCACTGTAGGTGTGATGAACGCCAAGTCCGGCCACTTGTTTCCAATGAAGTTGCAAGCTTGAATCAGCATGACCTCCCCATAGACTTGAATAGATGACAATGTTCTCCTCTCCGTGCCTGTCCCTCTATTCTCACTTGTGGCCTAGGGTTCCTTTCTTATCCCTTGCATCAGACTCTGTTTTATCTCTTCTAGTTTCTGTGCCTGCTTTCTGTTTGCCAAACCTGTTTCTGGGTATCTGTCCCTTTAATAGCCTAGCCTAGGCCAATCCTCAGACTGTAACCATGCGGCCACCCTGGGGGACATGTTCACCGTGATGTCATAAGCGACCTCAAAATTCGAAGTTGTCCTGACAACCTCCGTGCACACAGAGTTTCACAGCCATCTCAGACCAGTCTGACTCCTCACCCTGTCTAGGTAGGATAGTTTTCCTTTTTCTGCAATTGTTGTCAGTTTCTATCTTTCTCCTTGAACTTCGAAAGGGCTCCTACATTCTCTCTAGACACTGGTTTCACTCCTGTAAGATTATCCTGGGTTTTATCTCTTATATCTTGGGTAGATGGCAAAATGGGTGGACCTTACCCAGAAAAAGTCCTGGACTCCCTCACAAGTTGAAGTTGCCCAGGGAATGTTCTGATGCACGATGATGGTGTCATCTCGTGGCACTCTGCCAATTCCACCTTGGCAGGTCACAAGTTTTCCTTCCTTCTGCCTTTGGGAAGTGTACCAGATACTTCCATAGATTGTAATATTCTTATGGTTCCTTTTCTTGTGCGTATTGATAACGTATCCTCACAATTGCTGCTTATTTATGATCTCTGCCCGCACCATACCATGAAATCTATATTTCCTAACACTACTAATGTGATATGCACTCGTAATGTGAAACAGTGAGGCCCGGGCCGCCCAAGCGGAATGTGGGCACTTACCTGCTCCACCACAGGGCCGGCCCTGAATTGTACTTTTGGACCAACCTTTTGCCTGAACTTGGGAAGACGTGGGCCTGTTTGGATTATTCGTGAAGGTGATTAGTAATAACATCATGGACGGTAACATTTTCCGTTCGTTCATGGGTTTAGGACTGATCATGTTCTCTTCGTAGTATTCCTCTTCACCTATTTGGAATGGTCTGCCTTTCTGTAGCATCTGTAAGCATTTGGAGGTGATTTTCCATCCTTGGAAGTTCACCTTCTGTAAACTCTTTCCACCCCCAAAGCTTTATGACATCATTCTGGACCCCTTTTTGGATTTTTGATTTGAGGTGAATTTATAGCCATGACCCTGCATTAGAACGTACTATAACTTCCAGATTCACATCCTCATTGCTTTAGACTTCTGTGTAGCTTACATCATCTTCACCAGTGTAAGACTAATCACAGGCCCTCACCACACACTTGTGCCTAATCTTCTCTTTCACCCTCCGTCACCGCCCCTCTTTGCCTCTGGGAGCCCGCATACAAATGTTCAGTGCCACCTGTTGGTTAGTGCTTGCTTTTTCTTCTCCTTGTAAGTGAGATTCTATGGTATTTGAATTTCTCACTGGGGCTTGTTACACTTCCCCTAAAACCCTCACAGCCATTCTGGTGGTCACAAATGGCTGGATTGCATCATTTGTTCCGGCTGAGTGGTATACCATTGTGTGGCTATAGCCCATCTTCCTTCTCCAATCATCCCTTGCTGGACACCAGGGTGCTTTCCAAGTCTTGGATATCCGGAGTAAGACTGTGGTGAACACAGCCATGCACATGTCTTTATGCGGTAGTCTTTCTGACTGTTTTGGATAAGCAAGCGGCAGATTAATAGCTGGGTCATACGGGACATGGATACTTAAACTTCTGAGGCAGTTCCACACCTTTGGCATCGTGGCTGCACCGGGTTACACTCCCACCAGCAGTGCAGGAGGCTTCCCTTCTCTCCACCTCCTCTCTGACACTTGTTATTTCCTGTCTGCTTCCTTCTAGCCATGCTGACCACAGTGAGCTGCCATGGCCTTGCAGTTTGGATTTGCATTTTCCTGAGACTTCATGATGGTGAACAAGTTTTCATGCACCTACTGGCCCTCTTTCTGTCTTCTTCGGAGAAATCTCTGCTTCCATCTTTTGACCAGGTTTTCATTGGCTTGTTTTTTTTCTTGTGGAGACGTGCGAGTTGATTGTATCTTTGGGCTTTTCACCCCTTGTCCGATGTGTGGTTTGCAAACATCCTCTCCCAATCGTTGTGGTGTCTTAGTATTCAGTTGATGGTTTCCTTGAGTGGGCAGAAGTGTGTGCATTTGATGTGGTCCCGTTTGTTTCTTGTTTCCTTTGTTGCCCTTGCCCAGTCAGACATGCTTCTTCCAAATAGGCGGCTCAGACAGATGGCAAAGAGCACTCTGCCTAGGTCTTCTCCTACAAGGTTCACGGTTTCAAGTCTGCCATTCAAGGCTTTAATCCATTTCAGGTGGTGTGTGTGCCAGGTGTAACATCATGGTGTACTCTCGTTGTGTTCCATGTGGCTGTGCAGGCTTCCCAGCACCGTTTATTGTAGAGACTCTCCTTCCTCCGCTGTCTCCACTTGGCTCCCTGGTCCAAAATGGGCTGTCCATGTAAGTTTGAGTTGGGCTCTGGGCTCTCAATTGTTTTGCATGGGTCTTCATGCCTGTTTTGGGGCCCAGACTGTGCCGTTTCGGTACCTAGCGCTTCGTCCTCTATGTTGAAATCAGAAATTGTGACACGTGCTGCTTTGTTCGTTTTCCTGAGGATTCCTTTGCCTAGTCAGGGTCTCGTGTTGCTGGCTAGAAACTTTAGGATTCTCTCTTCTTCTCTGTGGCAAATACTGCTGCAACTTTGACTGGGATTGCATGGAATCCAGAGATTCCTTACTGCGGTATGAACCTTTCAAGTGTGTTAATCCTTCCATTCCTCGATCCCTCGATATCTTTTTTTTTCTTGTGTCTTCTTGAGTTTCTTTCCCCAAAGGTTTGCTAGTTTTTGAATTAACATAGAATTCACCTGTTTTGCTAAGGTTATTCACAGAGATCCTATTCTTCGTAATGGCAAGCTCCTGTTTTTTTGTTTTTTTTTTTCCTTAGCTTCAGTTTTTCTGTTCTTTGCAACTTTTAATTGGTTTTGTTTTGGCACAAGTGCATTGCTGTGCTCACATCTGCTGGCAATGCTCCTGTATTTGCTGTGGAAGTCTGGCCCTGTCCAACGTCCCTTCCCTTCTGCCTCTACTCTACCTCGGACGCCTGCACCAGAACAACTGAAGCAGTGGTGAGGAGGCCCAAACCGAGGATTCCACCCAGCCCATACTGGGCCACAGACCCAGAAGGTGCGGACCTCACCACTGCACCACCGGCCGGCCACTTACATGTTCAGTGGCAACGTGCAGTTGAGTGCAATGGGAGTTAAATATACTAGTGAGCCCAACTCTAGCACTGTGTAGATGAGGCTAGGTTGTTTTTCGGGTCCATTGTGATGTCAGAGGATTTGTCATAATTGTGTCTCTGAGGTCCAGCATGCTTCCTGGATACAGGTTTCAGAGCCTGCTTGGAGCAGTCTCATAACTCACCCTTCCCAGTTAGCCCATGCTTGACCTTCGCTGCCGTTTTTTGGCTTGTGAATTTCTCTGACTTTCAAACGTTCCAGCAGAGTCTGTCTAAAGACGGACATCATCTTTCATTGTGGATAATTCAGGTGTGATTTCTGTTCACCTTCCATTTTCTGGGTCCTCTTTTTCTTTTCCATAGTATACTCGTCATGGTCTTTCTCAGCTATCTCCCTTAGACATGCTTATCAGTCCGTTCTCCTTCATTCCAAGGGATTAGTTTGTATTTCGTTAATCGCTGTATGTTCTCTAGGGTGAGGTGTGAGTGCTTTCGTGACTCTTGGTTGTTGTCCTTGAATTTGCACCGGTCACTTGTAGGACTCTTGGCTACCCTAGCCTAGGTCAAACTAAGCACTGAGAACACGTGGTCATGTGGGTTGGTTTGACATCCTGAGATCAGAAACTCCAAATTCGAGGTGGTCCTGGCAACCCCCTTCACGGACACAATGTTTCCAAGACAACTTAGACAAATCGGATGAATTCCACTCTCCAGGAAAGATATTTTTCTGTCTCTTTTCCGGATTTGGGAAGTTTCGAACTTGACCCCTGATCCTTGAACGTTCCCCTAGATTCCGTCCAGATACGGGCTTACTTAATTTTTATAGGGTGTGCCATTTGTTTGCCCTACATCCTCTACCCTGGCCTGTTTATTTTTCTTGAAACACAACTGTAAAGTTCTAATTTTCGTGCAACTTCCTTTCATATGGTGTCAAAACACATAATCAATAATCCTTCTACGGCAAGAGGTAGGGGGAGAGAATTTCGATGGAGGCAAACAGAGCACACTAGCCTGGGAGGGCAGCCTTCACGAAGGAACGAAGCCCTGTGGAAGAGGGTGCTTTTCAGCACCCTTGTAGAGCACTTCCAAACAAAGAGACATACCCCAAGCGTGACAGGGCTCCATTCCTTCAAGGCTTCCAAGACATCTCTTGGGACACATTACCATGTGCCCAGTGGGCCCACGTGACACCAGAGCTTCGGAAAAAGAGACTGACCTTCAAAGAATGCTATGGGCCTTGGAAAGGAGGCATCGATTCTTCTCTTCAATGTCCTCAAGACATCTTTCTTGACTTTGCATTATGCTTAAGGCACAAGGGCACTGTAGGTGTGATGAACGCCAAGTCCGGCCACTTGTTTCCAATGAAGTTGCAAGCTTGAATCAGCATGACCTCCCCATAGACTTGAATAGATGACAATGTTCTCCTCTCCGTGCCTGTCCCTCTATTCTCACTTGTGGCCTAGGGTTCCTTTCTTATCCCTTGCATCAGACTCTGTTTTATCTCTTCTAGTTTCTGTGCCTGCTTTCTGTTTGCCAAACCTGTTTCTGGGTATCTGTCCCTTTAATAGCCTAGCCTAGGCCAATCCTCAGACTGTAACCATGCGGCCACCCTGGGGGACATGTTCACCGTGATGTCATAAGCGACCTCAAAATTCGAAGTTGTCCTGACAACCTCCGTGCACACAGAGTTTCACAGCCATCTCAGACCAGTCTGACTCCTCACCCTGTCTAGGTAGGATAGTTTTCCTTTTTCTGCAATTGTTGTCAGTTTCTATCTTTCTCCTTGAACTTCGAAAGGGCTCCTACATTCTCTCTAGACACTGGTTTCACTCCTGTAAGATTATCCTGGGTTTTATCTCTTATATCTTGGGTAGATGGCAAAATGGGTGGACCTTACCCAGAAAAAGTCCTGGACTCCCTCACAAGTTGAAGTTGCCCAGGGAATGTTCTGATGCACGATGATGGTGTCATCTCGTGGCACTCTGCCAATTCCACCTTGGCAGGTCACAAGTTTTCCTTCCTTCTGCCTTTGGGAAGTGTACCAGATACTTCCATAGATTGTAATATTCTTATGGTTCCTTTTCTTGTGCGTATTGATAACGTATCCTCACAATTGCTGCTTATTTATGATCTCTGCCCGCACCATACCATGAAATCTATATTTCCTAACACTACTAATGTGATATGCACTCGTAATGTGAAACAGTGAGGCCCGGGCCGCCCAAGCGGAATGTGGGCACTTACCTGCTCCACCACAGGGCCGGCCCTGAATTGTACTTTTGGACCAACCTTTTGCCTGAACTTGGGAAGACGTGGGCCTGTTTGGATTATTCGTGAAGGTGATTAGTAATAACATCATGGACGGTAACATTTTCCGTTCGTTCATGGGTTTAGGACTGATCATGTTCTCTTCGTAGTATTCCTCTTCACCTATTTGGAATGGTCTGCCTTTCTGTAGCATCTGTAAGCATTTGGAGGTGATTTTCCATCCTTGGAAGTTCACCTTCTGTAAACTCTTTCCGCCCCCAAAGCTTTATGACATCATTCTGGACCCCTTTTTGGATTTTTGATTTGAGGTGAATTTATAGCCATGACCCTGCATTAGAACGTACTATAACTTCCAGATTCACATCCTCATTGCTTTAGACTTCTGTGTAGCTTACATCATCTTCACCAGTGTAAGACTAATCACAGGCCCTCACCACACACTTGTGCCTAATCTTCTCTTTCACCCTCCGTCACCGCCCCTCTTTGCCTCTGGGAGCCCGCATACAAATGTTCAGTGCCACCTGTTGGTTAGTGCTTGCTTTTTCTTCTCCTTGTAAGTGAGATTCTATGGTATTTGAATTTCTCACTGGGGCTTGTTACACTTCCCCTAAAACCCTCACAGCCATTCTGGTGGTCACAAATGGCTGGATTGCATCATTTGTTCCGGCTGAGTGGTATACCATTGTGTGGCTATAGCCCATCTTCCTTCTCCAATCATCCCTTGCTGGACACCAGGGTGCTTTCCAAGTCTTGGATATCCGGAGTAAGACTGTGGTGAACACAGCCATGCACATGTCTTTATGCGGTAGTCTTTCTGACTGTTTTGGATAAGCAAGCGGCAGATTAATAGCTGGGTCATACGGGACATGGATACTTAAACTTCTGAGGCAGTTCCACACCTTTGGCATCGTGGCTGCACCGGGTTACACTCCCACCAGCAGTGCAGGAGGCTTCCCTTCTCTCCACCTCCTCTCTGACACTTGTTATTTCCTGTCTGCTTCCTTCTAGCCATGCTGACCACAGTGAGCTGCCATGGCCTTGCAGTTTGGATTTGCATTTTCCTGAGACTTAATGATGGTGAACAAGTTTTCATGCACCTACTGGCCCTCTTTCTGTCTTCTTCGGAGAAATCTCTGCTTCCATCTTTTGACCAGGTTTTCATTGGCTTGTTTTTTTTCTTGTGGAGACGTGCGAGTTGATTGTATCTTTGGGCTTTTCACCCCTTGTCCGATGTGTGGTTTGCAAACATCCTCTCCCAATCGTTGTGGTGTCTTAGTATTCAGTTGATGGTTTCCTTGAGTGGGCAGAAGTGTGTGCATTTGATGTGGTCCCGTTTGTTTCTTGTTTCCTTTGTTGCCCTTGCCCAGTCAGACATGCTTCTTCCAAATAGGCGGCTCAGACAGATGGCAAAGAGCACTCTGCCTAGGTCTTCTCCTACAAGGTTCACGGTTTCAAGTCTGCCATTCAAGGCTTTAATCCATTTCAGGTGGTGTGTGTGCCAGGTGTAACATCATGGTGTACTCTCGTTGTGTTCCATGTGGCTGTGCAGGCTTCCCAGCACCGTTTATTGTAGAGACTCTCCTTCCTCCGCTGTCTCCACTTGGCTCCCTGGTCCAAAATGGGCTGTCCATGTAAGTTTGAGTTGGGCTCTGGGCTCTCAATTGTTTTGCATGGGTCTTCATGCCTGTTTTGGGGCCCAGACTGTGCCGTTTCGGTACCTAGCGCTTCGTCCTCTATGTTGAAATCAGAAATTGTGACACGTGCTGCTTTGTTCGTTTTCCTGAGGATTCCTTTGCCTAGTCAGGGTCTCGTGTTGCTGGCTAGAAACTTTAGGATTCTCTCTTCTTCTCTGTGGCAAATACTGCTGCAACTTTGACTGGGATTGCATGGAATCCAGAGATTCCTTACTGCGGTATGAACCTTTCAAGTGTGTTAATCCTTCCATTCCTCGATCCCTCGATATCTTTTTTTTCTTGTGTCTTCTTGAGTTTCTTTCCCCAAAGGTTTGCTAGTTTTTGAATTAACATAGAATTCACCTGTTTTGCTAAGGTTATTCACAGAGATCCTATTCTTCGTAATGGCAAGCTCCTGTTTTTTTGTTTTTTTTTTTCCTTAGCTTCAGTTTTTCTGTTCTTTGCAACTTTTAATTGGTTTTGTTTTGGCACAAGTGCATTGCTGTGCTCACATCTGCTGGCAATGCTCCTGTATTTGCTGTGGAAGTCTGGCCCTGTCCAACGTCCCTTCCCTTCTGCCTCTACTCTACCTCGGACGCCTGCACCAGAACAACTGAAGCAGTGGTGAGGAGGCCCAAACCGAGGATTCCACCCAGCCCATACTGGGCCACAGACCCAGAAGGTGCGGACCTCACCACTGCACCACCGGCCGGCCACTTACATGTTCAGTGGCAACGTGCAGTTGAGTGCAATGGGAGTTAAATATACTAGTGAGCCCAACTCTAGCACTGTGTAGATGAGGCTAGGTTGTTTTTCGGGTCCATTGTGATGTCAGAGGATTTGTCATAATTGTGTCTCTGAGGTCCAGCATGCTTCCTGGATACAGGTTTCAGAGCCTGCTTGGAGCAGTCTCATAACTCACCCTTCCCAGTTAGCCCATGCTTGACCTTCGCTGCCGTTTTTTGGCTTGTGAATTTCTCTGACTTTCAAACGTTCCAGCAGAGTCTGTCTAAAGACGGACATCATCTTTCATTGTGGATAATTCAGGTGTGATTTCTGTTCACCTTCCATTTTCTGGGTCCTCTTTTTCTTTTCCATAGTATACTCGTCATGGTCTTTCTCAGCTATCTCCCTTAGACATGCTTATCAGTCCGTTCTCCTTCATTCCAAGGGATTAGTTTGTATTTCGTTAATCGCTGTATGTTCTCTAGGGTGAGGTGTGAGTGCTTTCGTGACTCTTGGTTGTTGTCCTTGAATTTGCACCGGTCACTTGTAGGACTCTTGGCTACCCTAGCCTAGGTCAAACTAAGCACTGAGAACACGTGGTCATGTGGGTTGGTTTGACATCCTGAGATCAGAAACTCCAAATTCGAGGTGGTCCTGGCAACCCCCTTCACGGACACAATGTTTCCAAGACAACTTAGACAAATCGGATGAATTCCACTCTCCAGGAAAGATATTTTTCTGTCTCTTTTCCGGATTTGGGAAGTTTCGAACTTGACCCCTGATCCTTGAACGTTCCCCTAGATTCCGTCCAGATACGGGCTTACTTAATTTTTATAGGGTGTGCCATTTGTTTGCCCTACATCCTCTACCCTGGCCTGTTTATTTTTCTTGAAACACAACTGTAAAGTTCTAATTTTCGTGCAACTTCCTTTCATATGGTGTCAAAACACATAATCAATAATCCTTCTACGGCAAGAGGTAGGGGGAGAGAATTTCGATGGAGGCAAACAGAGCACACTAGCCTGGGAGGGCAGCCTTCACGAAGGAACGAAGCCCTGTGGAAGAGGGTGCTTTTCAGCACCCTTGTAGAGCACTTCCAAACAAAGAGACATACCCCAAGCGTGACAGGGCTCCATTCCTTCAAGGCTTCCAAGACATCTCTTGGGACACATTACCATGTGCCCAGTGGGCCCACATGACACCAGAGCTTCGGAAAAAGAGACTGACCTTCAAAGAATGCTATGGGCCTTGGAAAGGAGGCATCGATTCTTCTCTTCAATGTCCTCAAGACATCTTTCTTGACTTTGCATTATGCTTAAGGCACAAGGGCACTGTAGGTGTGATGAACGCCAAGTCCGGCCACTTGTTTCCAATGAAGTTGCAAGCTTGAATCAGCATGACCTCCCCATAGACTTGAATAGATGACAATGTTCTCCTCTCCGTGCCTGTCCCTCTATTCTCACTTGTGGCCTAGGGTTCCTTTCTTATCCCTTGCATCAGACTCTGTTTTATCTCTTCTAGTTTCTGTGCCTGCTTTCTGTTTGCCAAACCTGTTTCTGGGTATCTGTCCCTTTAATAGCCTAGCCTAGGCCAATCCTCAGACTGTAACCATGCGGCCACCCTGGGGGACATGTTCACCGTGATGTCATAAGCGACCTCAAAATTCGAAGTTGTCCTGACAACCTCCGTGCACACAGAGTTTCACAGCCATCTCAGACCAGTCTGACTCCTCACCCTGTCTAGGTAGGATAGTTTTCCTTTTTCTGCAATTGTTGTCAGTTTCTATCTTTCTCCTTGAACTTCGAAAGGGCTCCTACATTCTCTCTAGACACTGGTTTCACTCCTGTAAGATTATCCTGGGTTTTATCTCTTATATCTTGGGTAGATGGCAAAATGGGTGGACCTTACCCAGAAAAAGTCCTGGACTCCCTCACAAGTTGAAGTTGCCCAGGGAATGTTCTGATGCACGATGATGGTGTCATCTCGTGGCACTCTGCCAATTCCACCTTGGCAGGTCACAAGTTTTCCTTCCTTCTGCCTTTGGGAAGTGTACCAGATACTTCCATAGATTGTAATATTCTTATGGTTCCTTTTCTTGTGCGTATTGATAACGTATCCTCACAATTGCTGCTTATTTATGATCTCTGCCCGCACCATACCATGAAATCTATATTTCCTAACACTACTAATGTGATATGCACTCGTAATGTGAAACAGTGAGGCCCGGGCCGCCCAAGCGGAATGTGGGCACTTACCTGCTCCACCACAGGGCCGGCCCTGAATTGTACTTTTGGACCAACCTTTTGCCTGAACTTGGGAAGACGTGGGCCTGTTTGGATTATTCGTGAAGGTGATTAGTAATAACATCATGGACGGTAACATTTTCCGTTCGTTCATGGGTTTAGGACTGATCATGTTCTCTTCGTAGTATTCCTCTTCACCTATTTGGAATGGTCTGCCTTTCTGTAGCATCTGTAAGCATTTGGAGGTGATTTTCCATCCTTGGAAGTTCACCTTCTGTAAACTCTTTCCGCCCCCAAAGCTTTATGACATCATTCTGGACCCCTTTTTGGATTTTTGATTTGAGGTGAATTTATAGCCATGACCCTGCATTAGAACGTACTATAACTTCCAGATTCACATCCTCATTGCTTTAGACTTCTGTGTAGCTTACATCATCTTCACCAGTGTAAGACTAATCACAGGCCCTCACCACACACTTGTGCCTAATCTTCTCTTTCACCCTCCGTCACCGCCCCTCTTTGCCTCTGGGAGCCCGCATACAAATGTTCAGTGCCACCTGTTGGTTAGTGCTTGCTTTTTCTTCTCCTTGTAAGTGAGATTCTATGGTATTTGAATTTCTCACTGGGGCTTGTTACACTTCCCCTAAAACCCTCACAGCCATTCTGGTGGTCACAAATGGCTGGATTGCATCATTTGTTCCGGCTGAGTGGTATACCATTGTGTGGCTATAGACCATCTTCCTTCTCCAATCATCCCTTGCTGGACACCAGGGTGCTTTCCAAGTCTTGGATATCCGGAGTAAGACTGTGGTGAACACAGCCATGCACATGTCTTTATGCGGTAGTCTTTCTGACTGTTTTGGATAAGCAAGCGGCAGATTAATAGCTGGGTCATACGGGACATGGATACTTAAACTTCTGAGGCAGTTCCACACCTTTGGCATCGTGGCTGCACCGGGTTACACTCCCACCAGCAGTGCAGGAGGCTTCCCTTCTCTCCACCTCCTCTCTGACACTTGTTATTTCCTGTCTGCTTCCTTCTAGCCATGCTGACCACAGTGAGCTGCCATGGCCTTGCAGTTTGGATTTGCATTTTCCTGAGACTTAATGATGGTGAACAAGTTTTCATGCACCTACTGGCCCTCTTTCTGTCTTCTTCGGAGAAATCTCTGCTTCCATCTTTTGACCAGGTTTTCATTGGCTTGTTTTTTTTCTTGTGGAGACGTGCGAGTTGATTGTATCTTTGGGCTTTTCACCCCTTGTCCGATGTGTGGTTTGCAAACATCCTCTCCCAATCGTTGTGGTGTCTTAGTATTCAGTTGATGGTTTCCTTGAGTGGGCAGAAGTGTGTGCATTTGATGTGGTCCCGTTTGTTTCTTGTTTCCTTTGTTGCCCTTGCCCAGTCAGACATGCTTCTTCCAAATAGGCGGCTCAGACAGATGGCAAAGAGCACTCTGCCTAGGTCTTCTCCTACAAGGTTCACGGTTTCAAGTCTGCCATTCAAGGCTTTAATCCATTTCAGGTGGTGTGTGTGCCAGGTGTAACATCATGGTGTACTCTCGTTGTGTTCCATGTGGCTGTGCAGGCTTCCCAGCACCGTTTATTGTAGAGACTCTCCTTCCTCCGCTGTCTCCACTTGGCTCCCTGGTCCAAAATGGGCTGTCCATGTAAGTTTGAGTTGGGCTCTGGGCTCTCAATTGTTTTGCATGGGTCTTCATGCCTGTTTTGGGGCCCAGACTGTGCCGTTTCGGTACCTAGCGCTTCGTCCTCTATGTTGAAATCAGAAATTGTGACACGTGCTGCTTTGTTCGTTTTCCTGAGGATTCCTTTGCCTAGTCAGGGTCTCGTGTTGCTGGCTAGAAACTTTAGGATTCTCTCTTCTTCTCTGTGGCAAATACTGCTGCAACTTTGACTGGGATTGCATGGAATCCAGAGATTCCTTACTGCGGTATGAACCTTTCAAGTGTGTTAATCCTTCCATTCCTCGATCCCTCGATATCTTTTTTTTTCTTGTGTCTTCTTGAGTTTCTTTCCCCAAAGGTTTGCTAGTTTTTGAATTAACATAGAATTCACCTGTTTTGCTAAGGTTATTCACAGAGATCCTATTCTTCGTAATGGCAAGCTCCTGTTTTTTTGTTTTTTTTTTTCCTTAGCTTCAGTTTTTCTGTTCTTTGCAACTTTTAATTGGTTTTGTTTTGGCACAAGTGCATTGCTGTGCTCACATCTGCTGGCAATGCTCCTGTATTTGCTGTGGAAGTCTGGCCCTGTCCAACGTCCCTTCCCTTCTGCCTCTACTCTACCTCGGACGCCTGCACCAGAACAACTGAAGCAGTGGTGAGGAGGCCCAAACCGAGGATTCCACCCAGCCCATACTGGGCCACAGACCCAGAAGGTGCGGACCTCACCACTGCACCACCGGCCGGCCACTTACATGTTCAGTGGCAACGTGCAGTTGAGTGCAATGGGAGTTAAATATACTAGTGAGCCCAACTCTAGCACTGTGTAGATGAGGCTAGGTTGTTTTTCGGGTCCATTGTGATGTCAGAGGATTTGTCATAATTGTGTCTCTGAGGTCCAGCATGCTTCCTGGATACAGGTTTCAGAGCCTGCTTGGAGCAGTCTCATAACTCACCCTTCCCAGTTAGCCCATGCTTGACCTTCGCTGCCGTTTTTTGGCTTGTGAATTTCTCTGACTTTCAAACGTTCCAGCAGAGTCTGTCTAAAGACGGACATCATCTTTCATTGTGGATAATTCAGGTGTGATTTCTGTTCACCTTCCATTTTCTGGGTCCTCTTTTTCTTTTCCATAGTATACTCGTCATGGTCTTTCTCAGCTATCTCCCTTAGACATGCTTATCAGTCCGTTCTCCTTCATTCCGAGGGATTAGTTTGTATTTCGTTAATCGCTGTATGTTCTCTAGGGTGAGGTGTGAGTGCTTTCGTGACTCTTGGTTGTTGTCCTTGAATTTGCACCGGTCACTTGTAGGACTCTTGGCTACCCTAGCCTAGGTCAAACTAAGCACTGAGAACACGTGGTCATGTGGGTTGGTTTGACATCCTGAGATCAGAAACTCCAAATTCGAGGTGGTCCTGGCAACCCCCTTCACGGACACAATGTTTCCAAGACAACTTAGACAAATCGGATGAATTCCACTCTCCAGGAAAGATATTTTTCTGTCTCTTTTCCGGATTTGGGAAGTTTCGAACTTGACCCCTGATCCTTGAACGTTCCCCTAGATTCCGTCCAGATACGGGCTTACTTAATTTTTATAGGGTGTGCCATTTGTTTGCCCTACATCCTCTACCCTGGCCTGTTTATTTTTCTTGAAACACAACTGTAAAGTTCTAATTTTCGTGCAACTTCCTTTCATATGGTGTCAAAACACATAATCAATAATCCTTCTACGGCAAGAGGTAGGGGGAGAGAATTTCGATGGAGGCAAACAGAGCACACTAGCCTGGGAGGGCAGCCTTCACGAAGGAACGAAGCCCTGTGGAAGAGGGTGCTTTTCAGCACCCTTGTAGAGCACTTCCAAACAAAGAGACATACCCCAAGCGTGACAGGGCTCCATTCCTTCAAGGCTTCCAAGACATCTCTTGGGACACATTACCATGTGCCCAGTGGGCCCACGTGACACCAGAGCTTCGGAAAAAGAGACTGACCTTCAAAGAATGCTATGGGCCTTGGAAAGGAGGCATCGATTCTTCTCTTCAATGTCCTCAAGACATCTTTCTTGACTTTGCATTATGCTTAAGGCACAAGGGCACTGTAGGTGTGATGAACGCCAAGTCCGGCCACTTGTTTCCAATGAAGTTGCAAGCTTGAATCAGCATGACCTCCCCATAGACTTGAATAGATGACAATGTTCTCCTCTCCGTGCCTGTCCCTCTATTCTCACTTGTGGCCTAGGGTTCCTTTCTTATCCCTTGCATCAGACTCTGTTTTATCTCTTCTAGTTTCTGTGCCTGCTTTCTGTTTGCCAAACCTGTTTCTGGGTATCTGTCCCTTTAATAGCCTAGCCTAGGCCAATCCTCAGACTGTAACCATGCGGCCACCCTGGGGGACATGTTCACCGTGATGTCATAAGCGACCTCAAAATTCGAAGTTGTCCTGACAACCTCCGTGCACACAGAGTTTCACAGCCATCTCAGACCAGTCTGACTCCTCACCCTGTCTAGGTAGGATAGTTTTCCTTTTTCTGCAATTGTTGTCAGTTTCTATCTTTCTCCTTGAACTTCGAAAGGGCTCCTACATTCTCTCTAGACACTGGTTTCACTCCTGTAAGATTATCCTGGGTTTTATCTCTTATATCTTGGGTAGATGGCAAAATGGGTGGACCTTACCCAGAAAAAGTCCTGGACTCCCTCACAAGTTGAAGTTGCCCAGGGAATGTTCTGATGCACGATGATGGTGTCATCTCGTGGCACTCTGCCAATTCCACCTTGGCAGGTCACAAGTTTTCCTTCCTTCTGCCTTTGGGAAGTGTACCAGATACTTCCATAGATTGTAATATTCTTATGGTTCCTTTTCTTGTGCGTATTGATAACGTATCCTCACAATTGCTGCTTATTTATGATCTCTGCCCGCACCATACCATGAAATCTATATTTCCTAACACTACTAATGTGATATGCACTCGTAATGTGAAACAGTGAGGCCCGGGCCGCCCAAGCGGAATGTGGGCACTTACCTGCTCCACCACAGGGCCGGCCCTGAATTGTACTTTTGGACCAACCTTTTGCCTGAACTTGGGAAGACGTGGGCCTGTTTGGATTATTCGTGAAGGTGATTAGTAATAACATCATGGACGGTAACATTTTCCGTTCGTTCATGGGTTTAGGACTGATCATGTTCTCTTCGTAGTATTCCTCTTCACCTATTTGGAATGGTCTGCCTTTCTGTAGCATCTGTAAGCATTTGGAGGTGATTTTCCATCCTTGGAAGTTCACCTTCCGTAAACTCTTTCCGCCCCCAAAGCTTTATGACATCATTCTGGACCCCTTTTTGGATTTTTGATTTGAGGTGAATTTATAGCCATGACCCTGCATTAGAACGTACTATAACTTCCAGATTCACATCCTCATTGCTTTAGACTTCTGTGTAGCTTACATCATCTTCACCAGTGTAAGACTAATCACAGGCCCTCACCACACACTTGTGCCTAATCTTCTCTTTCACCCTCCGTCACCGCCCCTCTTTGCCTCTGGGAGCCCGCATACAAATGTTCAGTGCCACCTGTTGGTTAGTGCTTGCTTTTTCTTCGCCTTGTAAGTGAGATTCTATGGTATTTGAATTTCTCACTGGGGCTTGTTACACTTCCCCTAAAACCCTCACAGCCATTCTGGTGGTCACAAATGGCTGGATTGCATCATTTGTTCCGGCTGAGTGGTATACCATTGTGTGGCTATAGCCCATCTTCCTTCTCCAATCATCCCTTGCTGGACACCAGGGTGCTTTCCAAGTCTTGGATATCAGGAGTAAGACTGTGGTGAACACAGCCATGCACATGTCTTTATGCGGTAGTCTTTCTGACTTTTTTGGATAAGCAAGCGGCAGATTAATAGCTGGGTCATACGGGACATGGATACTTAAACTTCTGAGGCAGTTCCACACCTTTGGCATCGTGGCTGCACCGGGTTACACTCCCACCAGCAGTGCAGGAGGCTTCCCTTCTCTCCACCTCCTCTCTGACACTTGTTATTTCCTGTCTGCTTCCTTCTAGCCATGCTGACCACAGTGAGCTGCCATGGCCTTGCAGTTTGGATTTGCATTTTCCTGAGACTTAATGATGGTGAACAAGTTTTCATGCACCTACTGGCCCTCTTTCTGTCTTCTTCGGAGAAATCTCTGCTTCCATCTTTTGACCAGGTTTTCATTGGCTTGTTTTTTTTCTTGTGGAGACGTGCGAGTTGATTGTATCTTTGGGCTTTTCACCCCTTGTCCGATGTGTGGTTTGCAAACATCCTCTCCCAATCGTTGTGGTGTCTTAGTATTCAGTTGATGGTTTCCTTGAGTGGGCAGAAGTGTGTGCATTTGATGTGGTCCCGTTTGTTTCTTGTTTCCTTTGTTGCCCTTGCCCAGTCAGACATGCTTCTTCCAAATAGGCGGCTCAGACAGATGGCAAAGAGCACTCTGCCTAGGTCTTCTCCTACAAGGTTCACGGTTTCAAGTCTGCCATTCAAGGCTTTAATCCATTTCAGGTGGTGTGTGTGCCAGGTGTAACATCATGGTGTACTCTCGTTGTGTTCCATGTGGCTGTGCAGGCTTCCCAGCACCGTTTATTGTAGAGACTCTCCTTCCTCCGCTGTCTCCACTTGGCTCCCTGGTCCAAAATGGGCTGTCCATGTAAGTTTGAGTTGGGCTCTGGGCTCTCAATTGTTTTGCATGGGTCTTCATGCCTGTTTTGGGGCCCAGACTGTGCCGTTTCGGTACCTAGCGCTTCGTCCTCTATGTTGAAATCAGAAATTGTGACACGTGCTGCTTTGTTCGTTTTCCTGAGGATTCCTTTGCCTAGTCAGGGTCTCGTGTTGCTGGCTAGAAACTTTAGGATTCTCTCTTCTTCTCTGTGGCAAATACTGCTGCAACTTTGACTGGGATTGCATGGAATCCAGAGATTCCTTACTGCGGTATGAACCTTTCAAGTGTGTTAATCCTTCCATTCCTCGATCCCTCGATATCTTTTTTTTTCTTGTGTCTTCTTGAGTTTCTTTCCCCAAAGGTTTGCTAGTTTTTGAATTAACATAGAATTCACCTGTTTTGCTAAGGTTATTCACAGAGATCCTATTCTTCGTAATGGCAAGCTCCTGTTTTTTTGTTTTTTTTTTTCCTTAGCTTCAGTTTTTCTGTTCTTTGCAACTTTTAATTGGTTTTGTTTTGGCACAAGTGCATTGCTGTGCTCACATCTGCTGGCAATGCTCCTGTATTTGCTGTGGAAGTCTGGCCCTGTCCAACGTCCCTTCCCATCTGCCTCTACTCTACCTCGGACGCCTGCACCAGAACAACTGAAGCAGAGGTGAGGAGGCCCAAACCGAGGATTCCACCCAGACCATACTGGGCCACAGACCCAGAAGGTGCGGACCTCACCACTGCACCACCGGCCGGCCACTTACATGTTCAGTGGCAACGTGCAGTTGAGTGCAATGGGAGTTAAATATACTAGTGAGCCCAACTCTAGCACTGTGTAGATGAGGCTAGGTTGTTTTTCGGGTCCATTGTGATGTCAGAGGATTTGTCATAATTGTGTCTCTGAGGTCCAGCATGCTTCCTGGATACAGGTTTCAGAGCCTGCTTGGAGCAGTCTCATAACTCACCCTTCCCAGTTAGCCCATGCTTGACCTTCGCTGCCGTTTTTTGGCTTGTGAATTTCTCTGACTTTCAAACGTTCCAGCAGAGTCTGTCTAAAGACGGACATCATCTTTCATTGTGGATAATTCAGGTGTGATTTCTGTTCACCTTCCATTTTCTGGGTCCTCTTTTTCTTTTCCATAGTATACTCGTCATGGTCTTTCTCAGCTATCTCCCTTAGACATGCTTATCAGTCCGTTCTCCTTCATTCCGAGGGATTAGTTTGTATTTCTTTAATCGCTGTATGTTCTCTAGGGTGAGGTGTGAGTGCTTTCGTGACTCTTGGTTGTTGTCCTTGAATTTGCACCGGTCACTTGTAGGACTCTTGGCTACCCTAGCCTAGGTCAAACTAAGCACTGAGAACACGTGGTCATGTGGGTTGGTTTGACATCCTGAGATCAGAAACTCCAAATTCGAGGTGGTCCTGGCAACCCCCTTCAGGGACACAATGTTTCCAAGACAACTTAGACAAATCGGATGAATTCCACTCTCCAGGAAAGATATTTTTCTGTCTCTTTTCCGGATTTGGGAAGTTTCGAACTTGACCCCTGATCCTTGAACGTTCCCCTAGATTCCGTCCAGATACGGGCTTACTTAATTTTTATAGGGTGTGCCATTTGTTTGCCCTACATCCTCTACCCTGGCCTGTTTATTTTTCTTGAAACACAACTGTAAAGTTCTAATTTTCGTGCAACTTCCTTACATATGGTGTCAAAACACATAATCAATAATCCTTCTACGGCAAGAGGTAGGGGGAGAGAATTTCGATGGAGGCAAACAGAGCACACTAGCCTGGGAGGGCAGCCTTCACGAAGGAACGAAGCCCTGTGGAAGAGGGTGCTTTTCAGCACCCTTGTAGAGCACTTCCAAACAAAGAGACATACCCCAAGCGTGACAGGGCTCCATTCCTTCAAGGCTTCCAAGACATCTCTTGGGACACATTACCATGTGCCCAGTGGGCCCACGTGACACCAGAGCTTCGGAAAAAGAGACTGACCTTCAAAGAATGCTATGGGCCTTGGAAAGGAGGCATCGATTCTTCTCTTCAATGTCCTCAAGACATCTTTCTTGACTTTGCATTATGCTTAAGGCACAAGGGCACTGTAGGTGTGATGAACGCCAAGTCCGGCCACTTGTTTCCAATGAAGTTGCAAGCTTGAATCAGCATGACCTCCCCATAGACTTGAATAGATGACAATGTTCTCCTCTCCGTGCCTGTCCCTCTATTCTCACTTGTGGCCTAGGGTTCCTTTCTTATCCCTTGCATCAGACTCTGTTTTATCTCTTCTAGTTTCTGTGCCTGCTTTCTGTTTGCCAAACCTGTTTCTGGGTATCTGTCCCTTTAATAGCCTAGCCTAGGCCAATCCTCAGACTGTAACCATGCGGCCACCCTGGGGGACATGTTCACCGTGATGTCATAAGCGACCTCAAAATTCGAAGTTGTCCTGACAACCTCCGTGCACACAGAGTTTCACAGCCATCTCAGACCAGTCTGACTCCTCACCCTGTCTAGGTAGGATAGTTTTCCTTTTTCTGCAATTGTTGTCAGTTTCTATCTTTCTCCTTGAACTTCGAAAGGGCTCCTACATTCTCTCTAGACACTGGTTTCACTCCTGTAAGATTAGACTGGGTTTTATCTCTTATATCTTGGGTAGATGGCAAAATGGGTGGACCTTACCCAGAAAAAGTCCTGGACTCCCTCACAAGTTGAAGTTGCCCAGGGAATGTTCTGATGCACAATGATGGTGTCATCTCGTGGCACTCTGCCAATTCCACCTTGGCAGGTCACAAGTTTTCCTTCCTTCTGCCTTTGGGAAGTGTACCAGATACTTCCATAGATTGTAATATTCTTATGGTTCCTTTTCTTGTGCGTATTGATAACGTATCCTCACAATTGCTGCTTATTTATGATCTCTGCCCGCACCATACCATGAAATCTATATTTCCTAACACTACTAATGTGATATGCACTCGTAATGTGAAACAGTGAGGCCTGGGCCGCCCAAGCGGAATGTGGGCACTTACCTGCTCCACCACAGGGCCGGCCCTGAATTGTACTTTTGGACCAACCTTTTGCCTGAACTTGGGAAGACGTGGGCCTGTTTGGATTATTCGTGAAGGTGATTAGTAATAACATCATGGACGGTAACATTTTCCGTTCGTTCATGGGTTTAGGACTGATCATGTTCTCTTCGTAGTATTCCTCTTCACCTATTTGGAATGGTCTGCCTTTCTGTAGCATCTGTAAGCATTTGGAGGTGATTTTCCATCCTTGGAAGTTCACCTTCTGTAAACTCTTTCCGCCCCCAAAGCTTTATGACATCATTCTGGACCCCTTTTTGGATTTTTGATTTGAGGTGAATTTATAGCCATGACCCTGCATTAGAACGTACTATAACTTCCAGATTCACATCCTCATTGCTTTAGACTTCTGTGTAGCTTACATCATCTTCACCAGTGTAAGACTAATCACAGGCCCTCACCACACACTTGTGCCTAATCTTCTCTTTCACCCTCCGTCACCGCCCCTCTTTGCCTCTGGGAGCCCGCATACAAATGTTCAGTGCCACCTGTTGGTTAGTGCTTGCTTTTTCTTCGCCTTGTAAGTGAGATTCTATGGTATTTGAATTTCTCACTGGGGCTTGTTACACTTCCCCTAAAACCCTCACAGCCATTCTGGTGGTCACAAATGGCTGGATTGCATCATTTGTTCCGGCTGAGTGGTATACCATTGTGTGGCTATAGCCCATCTTCCTTCTCCAATCATCCCTTGCTGGACACCAGGGTGCTTTCCAAGTCTTGGATATCAGGAGTAAGACTGTGGTGAACACAGCCATGCACATGTCTTTATGCGGTAGTCTTTCTGACTTTTTTGGATAAGCAAGCGGCAGATTAATAGCTGGGTCATACGGGACATGGATACTTAAACTTCTGAGGCAGTTCCACACCTTTGGCATCGTGGCTGCACCGGGTTACACTCCCACCAGCAGTGCAGGAGGCTTCCCTTCTCTCCACCTCCTCTCTGACACTTGTTATTTCCTGTCTGCTTCCTTCTAGCCATGCTGACCACAGTGAGCTGCCATGGCCTTGCAGTTTGGATTTGCATTTTCCTGAGACTTCATGATGGTGAACAAGTTTTCATGCACCTACTGGCCCTCTTTCTGTCTTCTTCGGAGAAATCTCTGCTTCCATCTTTTGACCAGGTTTTCATTGGCTTGTTTTTTTTCTTGTGGAGACGTGCGAGTTGATTGTATCTTTGGGCTTTTCACCCCTTGTCCGATGTGTGGTTTGCAAACATCCTCTCCCAATCGTTGTGGTGTCTTAGTATTCAGTTGATGGTTTCCTTGAGTGGGCAGAAGTGTGTGCATTTGATGTGGTCCCGTTTGTTTCTTGTTTCCTTTGTTGCCCTTGCCCAGTCAGACATGCTTCTTCCAAATAGGCGGCTCAGACAGATGGCAAAGAGCACTCTGCCTAGGTCTTCTCCTACAAGGTTCACGGTTTCAAGTCTGCCATTCAAGGCTTTAATCCATTTCAGGTGGTGTGTGTGCCAGGTGTAACATCATGGTGTACTCTCGTTGTGTTCCATGTGGCTGTGCAGGCTTCCCAGCACCGTTTATTGTAGAGACTCTCCTTCCTCCGCTGTCTCCACTTGGCTCGCTGGTCCAAAATGGGCTGTCCATGTAAGTTTGAGTTGGGCTCTGGGCTCTCAATTGTTTTGCATGGGTCTTCATGCCTGTTTTGGGGCCCAGACTGTGCCGTTTCGGTACCTAGCGCTTCGTCCTCTATGTTGAAATCAGAAATTGTGACACGTGCTGCTTTGTTCGTTTTCCTGAGGATTCCTTTGCCTAGTCAGGGTCTCGTGTTGCTGGCTAGAAACTTTAGGATTCTCTCTTCTTCTCTGTGGCAAATACTGCTGCAACTTTGACTGGGATTGCATGGAATCCAGAGATTCCTTACTGCGGTATGAACCTTTCAAGTGTGTTAATCCTTCCATTCCTCGATCCCTCGATATCTTTTTTTTTCTTGTGTCTTCTTGAGTTTCTTTCCCCAAAGGTTTGCTAGTTTTTGAATTAACATAGAATTCACCTGTTTTGCTAAGGTTATTCACAGAGATCCTATTCTTCGTAATGGCAAGCTCCTGTTTTTTTGTTTTTTTTTTTCCTTAGCTTCAGTTTTTCTGTTCTTTGCAACTTTTAATTGGTTTTGTTTTGGCACAAGTGCATTGCTGTGCTCACATCTGCTGGCAATGCTCCTGTATTTGCTGTGGAAGTCTGGCCCTGTCCAACGTCCCTTCCCATCTGCCTCTACTCTACCTCGGACGCCTGCACCAGAACAACTGAAGCAGAGGTGAGGAGGCCCAAACCGAGGATTCCACCCAGACCATACTGGGCCACAGACCCAGAAGGTGCGGACCTCACCACTGCACCACCGGCCGGCCACTTACATGTTCAGTGGCAACGTGCAGTTGAGTGCAATGGGAGTTAAATATACTAGTGAGCCCAACTCTAGCACTGTGTAGATGAGGCTAGGTTGTTTTTCGGGTCCATTGTGATGTCAGAGGATTTGTCATAATTGTGTCTCTGAGGTCCAGCATGCTTCCTGGATACAGGTTTCAGAGCCTGCTTGGAGCAGTCTCATAACTCACCCTTCCCAGTTAGCCCATGCTTGACCTTCGCTGCCGTTTTTTGGCTTGTGAATTTCTCTGACTTTCAAACGTTCCAGCAGAGTCTGTCTAAAGACGGACATCATCTTTCATTGTGGATAATTCAGGTGTGATTTCTGTTCACCTTCCATTTTCTGGGTCCTCTTTTTCTTTTCCATAGTATACTCGTCATGGTCTTTCTCAGCTATCTCCCTTAGACATGCTTATCAGTCCGTTCTCCTTCATTCCGAGGGATTAGTTTGTATTTCTTTAATCGCTGTATGTTCTCTAGGGTGAGGTGTGAGTGCTTTCGTGACTCTTGGTTGTTGTCCTTGAATTTGCACCGGTCACTTGTAGGACTCTTGGCTACCCTAGCCTAGGTCAAACTAAGCACTGAGAACACGTGGTCATGTGGGTTGGTTTGACATCCTGAGATCAGAAACTCCAAATTCGAGGTGGTCCTGGCAACCCCCTTCAGGGACACAATGTTTCCAAGACAACTTAGACAAATCGGATGAATTCCACTCTCCAGGAAAGATATTTTTCTGTCTCTTTTCCGGATTTGGGAAGTTTCGAACTTGACCCCTGATCCTTGAACGTTCCCCTAGATTCCGTCCAGATACGGGCTTACTTAATTTTTATAGGGTGTGCCATTTGTTTGCCCTACATCCTCTACCCTGGCCTGTTTATTTTTCTTGAAACACAACTGTAAAGTTCTAATTTTCGTGCAACTTCCTTACATATGGTGTCAAAACACATAATCAATAATCCTTCTACGGCAAGAGGTAGGGGGAGAGAATTTCGATGGAGGCAAACAGAGCACACTAGCCTGGGAGGGCAGCCTTCACGAAGGAACGAAGCCCTGTGGAAGAGGGTGCTTTTCAGCACCCTTGTAGAGCACTTCCAAACAAAGAGACATACCCCAAGCGTGACAGGGCTCCATTCCTTCAAGGCTTCCAAGACATCTCTTGGGACACATTACCATGTGCCCAGTGGGCCCACGTGACACCAGAGCTTCGGAAAAAGAGACTGACCTTCAAAGAATGCTACGGGCCTTGGAAAGGAGGCATCGATTCTTCTCTTCAATGTCCTCAAGACATCTTTCTTGACTTTGCATTATGCTTAAGGCACAAGGGCACTGTAGGTGTGATGAACGCCAAGTCCGGCCACTTGTTTCCAATGAAGTTGCAAGCTTGAATCAGCATGACCTCCCCATAGACTTGAATAGATGACAATGTTCTCCTCTCCGTGCCTGTCCCTCTATTCTCACTTGTGGCCTAGGGTTCCTTTCTTATCCCTTGCATCAGACTCTGTTTTATCTCTTCTAGTTTCTGTGCCTGCTTTCTGTTTGCCAAACCTGTTTCTGGGTATCTGTCCCTTTAATAGCCTAGCCTAGGCCAATCCTCAGACTGTAACCATGCGGCCACCCTGGGGGACATGTTCACCGTGATGTCATAAGCGACCTCAAAATTCGAAGTTGTCCTGACAACCTCCGTGCACACAGAGTTTCACAGCCATCTCAGACCAGTCTGACTCCTCACCCTGTCTAGGTAGGATAGTTTTCCTTTTTCTGCAATTGTTGTCAGTTTCTATCTTTCTCCTTGAACTTCGAAAGGGCTCCTACATTCTCTCTAGACACTGGTTTCACTCCTGTAAGATTATCCTGGGTTTTATCTCTTATATCTTGGGTAGATGGCAAAATGGGTGGACCTTACCCAGAAAAAGTCCTGGACTCCCTCACAAGTTGAAGTTGCCCAGGGAATGTTCTGATGCACAATGATGGTGTCATCTCGTGGCACTCTGCCAATTCCACCTTGGCAGGTCACAAGTTTTCCTTCCTTCTGCCTTTGGGAAGTGTACCAGATACTTCCATAGATTGTAATATTCTTATGGTTCCTTTTCTTGTGCGTATTGATAACGTATCCTCACAATTGCTGCTTATTTATGATCTCTGCCCGCACCATACCATGAAATCTATATTTCCTAACACTACTAATGTGATATGCACTCGTAATGTGAAACAGTGAGGCCCGGGCCGCCCAAGCGGAATGTGGGCACTTACCTGCTCCACCACAGGGCCGGCCCTGAATTGTACTTTTGGACCAACCTTTTGCCTGAACTTGGGAAGACGTGGGCCTGTTTGGATTATTCGTGAAGGTGATTAGTAATAACATCATGGACGGTAACATTTTCCGTTCGTTCATGGGTTTAGGACTGATCATGTTCTCTTCGTAGTATTCCTCTTCACCTATTTGGAATGGTCTGCCTTTCTGTAGCATCTGTAAGCATTTGGAGGTGATTTTCCATCCTTGGAAGTTCACCTTCTGTAAACTCTTTCCGCCCCCAAAGCTTTATGACATCATTCTGGACCCCTTTTTGGATTTTTGATTTGAGGTGAATTTATAGCCATGACCCTGCATTAGAACGTACTATAACTTCCAGATTCACGTCCTCATTGCTTTAGACTTCTGTGTAGCTTACATCATCTTCACCAGTGTAAGACTAATCACAGGCCCTCACCACACACTTGTGCCTAATCTTCTCTTTCACCCTCCGTCACCGCCCCTCTTTGCCTCTGGGAGCCCGCATACAAATGTTCAGTGCCACCTGTTGGTTAGTGCTTGCTTTTTCTTCTCCTTGTAAGTGAGATTCTATGGTATTTGAATTTCTCACTGGGGCTTGTTACACTTCCCCTAAAACCCTCACAGCCATTCTGGTGGTCACAAATGGCTGGATTGCATCATTTGTTCCGGCTGAGTGGTATACCATTGTGTGGCTATAGCCCATCTTCCTTCTCCAATCATCCCTTGCTGGACACCAGGGTGCTTTCCAAGTCTTGGATATCAGGAGTAAGACTGTGGTGAACACAGCCATGCACATGTCTTTATGCGGTAGTCTTTCTGACTGTTTTGGATAAGCAAGCGGCAGATTAATAGCTGGGTCATACGGGACATGGATACTTAAACTTCTGAGGCAGTTCCACACCTTTGGCATCGTGGCTGCACCGGGTTACACTCCCACCAGCAGTGCAGGAGGCTTCCCTTCTCTCCACCTCCTCTCTGACACTTGTTATTTCCTGTCTGCTTCCTTCTAGCCATGCTGACCACAGTGAGCTGCCATGGCCTTGCAGTTTGGATTTGCATTTTCCTGAGACTTCATGATGGTGAACAAGTTTTCATGCACCTACTGGCCCTCTTTCTGTCTTCTTCGGAGAAATCTCTGCTTCCATCTTTTGACCAGGTTTTCATTGGCTTGTTTTTTTTCTTGTGGAGACGTGCGAGTTGATTGTATCTTTGGGCTTTTCACCCCTTGTCCGATGTGTGGTTTGCAAACATCCTCTCCCAATCGTTGTGGTGTCTTAGTATTCAGTTGATGGTTTCCTTGAGTGGGCAGAAGTGTGTGCATTTGATGTGGTCCCGTTTGTTTCTTGTTTCCTTTGTTGCCCTTGCCCAGTCAGACATGCTTCTTCCAAATAGGCGGCTCAGACAGATGGCAAAGAGCACTCTGCCTAGGTCTTCTCCTACAAGGTTCACGGTTTCAAGTCTGCCATTCAAGGCTTTAATCCATTTCAGGTGGTGTGTGTGCCAGGTGTAACATCATGGTGTACTCTCGTTGTGTTCCATGTGGCTGTGCAGGCTTCCCAGCACCGTTTATTGTAGAGACTCTCCTTCCTCCGCTGTCTCCACTTGGCTCCCTGGTCCAAAATGGGCTGTCCATGTAAGTTTGAGTTGGGCTCTGGGCTCTCAATTGTTTTGCATTGGTCTTCATGCCTGTTTTGGGGCCCAGACTGTGCCGTTTCGGTACCTAGCGCTTCGTCCTCTATGTTGAAATCAGAAATTGTGACACGTGCTGCTTTGTTCGTTTTCCTGAGGATTCCTTTGCCTAGTCAGGGTCTCGTGTTGCTGGCTAGAAACTTTAGGATTCTCTCTTCTTCTCTGTGGCAAATACTGCTGCAACTTTGACTGGGATTGCATGGAATCCAGAGATTCCTTACTGCGGTATGAACCTTTCAAGTGTGTTAATCCTTCCATTCCTCGATCCCTCGATATCTTTTTTTTTCTTGTGTCTTCTTGAGTTTCTTTCCCCAAAGGTTTGCTAGTTTTTGAATTAACATAGAATTCACCTGTTTTGCTAAGGTTATTCACAGAGATCCTATTCTTCGTAATGGCAAGCTCCTGTTTTTTTGTTTTTTTTTTTCCTTAGCTTCAGTTTTTCTGTTCTTTGCAACTTTTAATTGGTTTTGTTTTGGCACAAGTGCATTGCTGTGCTCACATCTGCTGGCAATGCTCCTGTATTTGCTGTGGAAGTCTGGCCCTGTCCAACGTCCCTTCCCATCTGCCTCTACTCTACCTCGGACGCCTGCACCAGAACAACTGAAGCAGAGGTGAGGAGGCCCAAACCGAGGATTCCACCCAGACCATACTGGGCCACAGACCCAGAAGGTGCGGACCTCACCACTGCACCACCGGCCGGCCACTTACATGTTCAGTGGCAACGTGCAGTTGAGTGCAATGGGAGTTAAATATACTAGTGAGCCCAACTCTAGCACTGTGTAGATGAGGCTAGGTTGTTTTTCGGGTCCATTGTGATGTCAGAGGATTTGTCATAATTGTGTCTCTGAGGTCCAGCATGCTTCCTGGATACAGGTTTCAGAGCCTGCTTGGAGCAGTCTCATAACTCACCCTTCCCAGTTAGCCCATGCTTGACCTTCGCTGCCGTTTTTTGGCTTGTGAATTTCTCTGACTTTCAAACGTTCCAGCAGAGTCTGTCTAAAGACGGACATCATCTTTCATTGTGGATAATTCAGGTGTGATTTCTGTTCACCTTCCATTTTCTGGGTCCTCTTTTTCTTTTCCATAGTATACTCGTCATGGTCTTTCTCAGCTATCTCCCTTAGACATGCTTATCAGTCCGTTCTCCTTCATTCCGAGGGATTAGTTTGTATTTCTTTAATCGCTGTATGTTCTCTAGGGTGAGGTGTGAGTGCTTTCGTGACTCTTGGTTGTTGTCCTTGAATTTGCACCGGTCACTTGTAGGACTCTTGGTTACCCTAGCCTAGGTCAAACTAAGCACTGAGAACACGTGGTCATGTGGGTTGGTTTGACATCCTGAGATCAGAAACTCCAAATTCGAGGTGGTCCTGGCAACCCCCTTCAGGGACACAATGTTTCCAAGACAACTTAGACAAATCGGATGAATTCCACTCTCCAGGAAAGATATTTTTCTGTCTCTTTTCCGGATTTGGGAAGTTTCGAACTTGACCCCTGATCCTTGAACGTTCCCCTAGATTCCGTCCAGATACGGGCTTACTTAATTTTTATAGGGTGTGCCATTTGTTTGCCCTACATCCTCTACCCTGGCCTGTTTATTTTTCTTGAAACACAACTGTAAAGTTCTAATTTTCGTGCAACTTCCTTACATATGGTGTCAAAACACATAATCAATAATCCTTCTACGGCAAGAGGTAGGGGGAGAGAATTTCGATGGAGGCAAACAGAGCACACTAGCCTGGGAGGGCAGCCTTCACGAAGGAACGAAGCCCTGTGGAAGAGGGTGCTTTTCAGCACCCTTGTAGAGCACTTCCAAACAAAGAGACATACCCCAAGCGTGACAGGGCTCCATTCCTTCAAGGCTTCCAAGACATCTCTTGGGACACATTACCATGTGCCCAGTGGGCCCACGTGACACCAGAGCTTCGGAAAAAGAGACTGACCTTCAAAGAATGCTACGGGCCTTGGAAAGGAGGCATCGATTCTTCTCTTCAATGTCCTCAAGACATCTTTCTTGACTTTGCATTATGCTTAAGGCACAAGGGCACTGTAGGTGTGATGAACGCCAAGTCCGGCCACTTGTTTCCAATGAAGTTGCAAGCTTGAATCAGCATGACCTCCCCATAGACTTGAATAGATGACAATGTTCTCCTCTCCGTGCCTGTCCCTCTATTCTCACTTGTGGCCTAGGGTTCCTTTCTTATCCCTTGCATCAGACTCTGTTTTATCTCTTCTAGTTTCTGTGCCTGCTTTCTGTTTGCCAAACCTGTTTCTGGGTATCTGTCCCTTTAATAGCCTAGCCTAGGCCAATCCTCAGACTGTAACCATGCGGCCACCCTGGGGGACATGTTCACCGTGATGTCATAAGCGACCTCAAAATTCGAAGTTGTCCTGACAACCTCCGTGCACACAGAGTTTCACAGCCATCTCAGACCAGTCTGACTCCTCACCCTGTCTAGGTAGGATAGTTTTCCTTTTTCTGCAATTGTTGTCAGTTTCTATCTTTCTCCTTGAACTTCGAAAGGGCTCCTACATTCTCTCTAGACACTGGTTTCACTCCTGTAAGATTATCCTGGGTTTTATCTCTTATATCTTGGGTAGATGGCAAAATGGGTGGACCTTACCCAGAAAAAGTCCTGGACTCCCTCACAAGTTGAAGTTGCCCAGGGAATGTTCTGATGCACAATGATGGTGTCATCTCGTGGCACTCTGCCAATTCCACCTTGGCAGGTCACAAGTTTTCCTTCCTTCTGCCTTTGGGAAGTGTACCAGATACTTCCATAGATTGTAATATTCTTATGGTTCCTTTTCTTGTGCGTATTGATAACGTATCCTCACAATTGCTGCTTATTTATGATCTCTGCCCGCACCATACCATGAAATCTATATTTCCTAACACTACTAATGTGATATGCACTCGTAATGTGAAACAGTGAGGCCCGGGCCGCCCAAGCGGAATGTGGGCACTTACCTGCTCCACCACAGGGCCGGCCCTGAATTGTACTTTTGGACCAACCTTTTGCCTGAACTTGGGAAGACGTGGGCCTGTTTGGATTATTCGTGAAGGTGATTAGTAATAACATCATGGACGGTAACATTTTCCGTTCGTTCATGGGTTTAGGACTGATCATGTTCTCTTCGTAGTATTCCTCTTCACCTATTTGGAATGGTCTGCCTTTCTGTAGCATCTGTAAGCATTTGGAGGTGATTTTCCATCCTTGGAAGTTCACCTTCTGTAAACTCTTTCCGCCCCCAAAGCTTTATGACATCATTCTGGACCCCTTTTTGGATTTTTGATTTGAGGTGAATTTATAGCCATGACCCTGCATTAGAACGTACTATAACTTCCAGATTCACGTCCTCATTGCTTTAGACTTCTGTGTAGCTTACATCATCTTCACCAGTGTAAGACTAATCACAGGCCCTCACCACACACTTGTGCCTAATCTTCTCTTTCACCCTCCGTCACCGCCCCTCTTTGCCTCTGGGAGCCCGCATACAAATGTTCAGTGCCACCTGTTGGTTAGTGCTTGCTTTTTCTTCGCCTTGTAAGTGAGATTCTATGGTATTTGAATTTCTCACTGGGGCTTGTTACACTTCCCCTAAAACCCTCACAGCCATTCTGGTGGTCACAAATGGCTGGATTGCATCATTTGTTCCGGCTGAGTGGTATACCATTGTGTGGCTATAGCCCATCTTCCTTCTCCAATCATCCCTTGCTGGACACCAGGGTGCTTTCCAAGTCTTGGATATCCGGAGTAAGACTGTGGTGAACACAGCCATGCACATGTCTTTATGCGGTAGTCTTTCTGACTGTTTTGGATAAGCAAGCGGCAGATTAATAGCTGGGTCATACGGGACATGGATACTTAAACTTCTGAGGCAGTTCCACACCTTTGGCATCGTGGCTGCACCGGGTTACACTCCCACCAGCAGTGCAGGAGGCTTCCCTTCTCTCCACCTCCTCTCTGACACTTGTTATTTCCTGTCTGCTTCCTTCTAGCCATGCTGACCACAGTGAGCTGCCATGGCCTTGCAGTTTGGATTTGCATTTTCCTGAGACTTCATGATGGTGAACAAGTTTTCATGCACCTACTGGCCCTCTTTCTGTCTTCTTCGGAGAAATCTCTGCTTCCATCTTTTGACCAGGTTTTCATTGGCTTGTTTTTTTTCTTGTGGAGACGTGCGAGTTGATTGTATCTTTGGGCTTTTCACCCCTTGTCCGATGTGTGGTTTGCAAACATCCTCTCCCAATCGTTGTGGTGTCTTAGTATTCAGTTGATGGTTTCCTTGAGTGGGCAGAAGTGTGTGCATTTGATGTGGTCCCGTTTGTTTCTTGTTTCCTTTGTTGCCCTTGCCCAGTCAGACATGCTTCTTCCAAATAGGCGGCTCAGACAGATGGCAAAGAGCACTCTGCCTAGGTCTTCTCCTACAAGGTTCACGGTTTCAAGTCTGCCATTCAAGGCTTTAATCCATTTCAGGTGGTGTGTGTGCCAGGTGTAACATCATGGTGTACTCTCGTTGTGTTCCATATGGCTGTGCAGGCTTCCCAGCACCGTTTATTGTAGAGACTCTCCTTCCTCCGCTGTCTCCACTTGGCTCCCTGGTCCAAAATGGGCTGTCCATGTAAGTTTGAGTTGGGCTCTGGGCTCTCAATTGTTTTGCATGGGTCTTCATGCCTGTTTTGGGGCCCAGACTGTGCCGTTTCGGTACCTAGCGCTTCGTCCTCTATGTTGAAATCAGAAATTGTGACACGTGCTGCTTTGTTCGTTTTCCTGAGGATTCCTTTGCCTAGTCAGGGTCTCGTGTTGCTGGCTAGAAACTTTAGGATTCTCTCTTCTTCTCTGTGGCAAATACTGCTGCAACTTTGACTGGGATTGCATGGAATCCAGAGATTCCTTACTGCGGTATGAACCTTTCAAGTGTGTTAATCCTTCCATTCCTCGATCCCTCGATATCTTTTTTTTTCTTGTGTCTTCTTGAGTTTCTTTCCCCAAAGGTTTGCTAGTTTTTGAATTAACATAGAATTCACCTGTTTTGCTAAGGTTATTCACAGAGATCCTATTCTTCGTAATGGCAAGCTCCTGTTTTTTTGTTTTTTTTTTCCTTAGCTTCAGTTTTTCTGTTCTTTGCAACTTTTAATTGGTTTTGTTTTGGCACAAGTGCATTGCTGTGCTCACATCTGCTGGCAATGCTCCTGTATTTGCTGTGGAAGTCTGGCCCTGTCCAACGTCCCTTCCCATCTGCCTCTACTCTACCTCGGACGCCTGCACCAGAACAACTGAAGCAGTGGTGAGGAGGCCCAAACCGAGGATTCCACCCAGCCCATACTGGGCCACAGACCCAGAAGGTGCGGACCTCACCACTGCACCACCGGCCGGCCACTTACATGTTCAGTGGCAACGTGCAGTTGAGTGCAATGGGAGTTAAATATACTAGTGAGCCCAACTCTAGCACTGTGTAGATGAGGCTAGGTTGTTTTTCGGGTCCATTGTGATGTCAGAGGATTTGTCATAATTGTGTCTCTGAGGTCCAGCATGCTTCCTGGATACAGGTTTCAGAGCCTGCTTGGAGCAGTCTCATAACTCACCCTTCCCAGTTAGCCCATGCTTGACCTTCGCTGCCGTTTTTTGGCTTGTGAATTTCTCTGACTTTCAAACGTTCCAGCAGAGTCTGTCTAAAGACGGACATCATCTTTCATTGTGGATAATTCAGGTGTGATTTCTGTTCACCTTCCATTTTCTGGGTCCTCTTTTTCTTTTCCATAGTATACTCGTCATGGTCTTTCTCAGCTATCTCCCTTAGACATGCTTATCAGTCCGTTCTCCTTCATTCCGAGGGATTAGTTTGTATTTCTTTAATCGCTGTATGTTCTCTAGGGTGAGGTGTGAGTGCTTTCGTGACTCTTGGTTGTTGTCCTTGAATTTGCACCGGTCACTTGTAGGACTCTTGGCTACCCTAGCCTAGGTCAAACTAAGCACTGAGAACACGTGGTCATGTGGGTTGGTTTGACATCCTGAGATCAGAAACTCCAAATTCGAGGTGGTCCTGGCAACCCCCTTCAGGGACACAATGTTTCCAAGACAACTTAGACAAATCGGATGAATTCCACTCTCCAGGAAAGATATTTTTCTGTCTCTTTTCCGGATTTGGGAAGTTTCGAACTTGACCCCTGATCCTTGAACGTTCCCCTAGATTCCGTCCAGATACGGGCTTACTTAATTTTTATAGGGTGTGCCATTTGTTTGCCCTACATCCTCTACCCTGGCCTGTTTATTTTTCTTGAAACACAACTGTAAAGTTCTAATTTTCGTGCAACTTCCTTACATATGGTGTCAAAACACATAATCAATAATCCTTCTACGGCAAGAGGTAGGGGGAGAGAATTTCGATGGAGGCAAACAGAGCACACTAGCCTGGGAGGGCAGCCTTCACGAAGGAACGAAGCCCTGTGGAAGAGGGTGCTTTTCAGCACCCTTGTAGAGCACTTCCAAACAAAGAGACATACCCCAAGCGTGACAGGGCTCCATTCCTTCAAGGCTTCCAAGACATCTCTTGGGACACATTACCATGTGCCCAGTGGGCCCACGTGACACCAGAGCTTCGGAAAAAGAGACTGACCTGCAAAGAATGCTATGGGCCTTGGAAAGGAGGCATCGATTCTTCTCTTCAATGTCCTCAAGACATCTTTCTTGACTTTGCATTATGCTTAAGGCACAAGGGCACTGTAGGTGTGATGAACGCCAAGTCCGGCCACTTGTTTCCAATGAAGTTGCAAGCTTGAATCAGCATGACCTCCCCATAGACTTGAATAGATGACAATGTTCTCCTCTCCGTGCCTGTCCCTCTATTCTCACTTGTGGCCTAGGGTTCCTTTCTTATCCCTTGCATCAGACTCTGTTTTATCTCTTCTAGTTTCTGTGCCTGCTTTCTGTTTGCCAAACCTGTTTCTGGGTATCTGTCCCTTTAATAGCCTAGCCTAGGCCAATCCTCAGACTGTAACCATGCGGCCACCCTGGGGGACATGTTCACCGTGATGTCATAAGCGACCTCAAAATTCGAAGTTGTCCTGACAACCTCCGTGCACACAGAGTTTCACAGCCATCTCAGACCAGTCTGACTCCTCACCCTGTCTAGGTAGGATAGTTTTCCTTTTTCTGCAATTGTTGTCAGTTTCTATCTTTCTCCTTGAACTTCGAAAGGGCTCCTACATTCTCTCTAGACACTGGTGTCACTCCTGTAAGATTATCCTGGGTTTTATCTCTTATATCTTGGGTAGATGGCAAAATGGGTGGACCTTACCCAGAAAAAGTCCTGGACTCCCTCACAAGTTGAAGTTGCCCAGGGAATGTTCTGATGCACAATGATGGTGTCATCTCGTGGCACTCTGCCAATTCCACCTTGGCAGGTCACAAGTTTTCCTTCCTTCTGCCTTTGGGAAGTGTACCAGATACTTCCATAGATTGTAATATTCTTATGGTTCCTTTTCTTGTGCGTATTGATAACGTATCCTCACAATTGCTGCTTATTTATGATCTCTGCCCGCACCATACCATGAAATCTATATTTCCTAACACTACTAATGTGATATGCACTCGTAATGTGAAACAGTGAGGCCCGGGCCGCCCAAGCGGAATGTGGGCACTTACCTGCTCCACCACAGGGCCGGCCCTGAATTGTACTTTTGGACCAACCTTTTGCCTGAACTTGGGAAGACGTGGGCCTGTTTGGATTATTCGTGAAGGTGATTAGTAATAACATCATGGACGGTAACATTTTCCGTTCGTTCATGGGTTTAGGACTGATCATGTTCCCTTCGTAGTATTCCTCTTCACCTATTTGGAATGGTCTGCCTTTCTGTAGCATCTGTAAGCATTTGGAGGTGATTTTCCATCCTTGGAAGTTCACCTTCTGTAAACTCTTTCCGCCCCCAAAGCTTTATGACATCATTCTGGACCCCTTTTTGGATTTTTGATTTGAGGTGAATTTATAGCCATGACCCTGCATTAGAACGTACTATAACTTCCAGATTCACGTCCTCATTGCTTTAGACTTCTGTGTAGCTTACATCATCTTCACCAGTGTAAGACTAATCACAGGCCCTCACCACACACTTGTGCCTAATCTTCTCTTTCACCCTCCGTCACCGCCCCTCTTTGCCTCTGGGAGCCCGCATACAAATGTTCAGTGCCACCTGTTGGTTAGTGCTTGCTTTTTCTTCTCCTTGTAAGTGAGATTCTATGGTATTTGAATTTCTCCCTGGGGCTTGTTACACTTCCCCTAAAACCCTCACAGCCATTCTGGTGGTCACAAACGGCTGGATTGCATCATTTGTTCCGGCTGAGTGGTATACCATTGTGTGGCTATAGCCCATCTTCCTTCTCCAATCATCCCTTGCTGGACACCAGGGTGCTTTCCAAGTCTTGGATATCCGGAGTAAGACTGTGGTGAACACAGCCATGCACATGTCTTTATGCGGTAGTCTTTCTGACTGTTTTGGATAAGCAAGCGTCCGATTAATAGCTGGGTCATACGGGACATGGATACTTAAACTTCTGAGGCAGTTCCACACCTTTGGCATCGTGGCTGCACCGGGTTACACTCCCACCAGCAGTGCAGGAGGCTTCCCTTCTCTCCACCTCCTCTCTGACACTTGTTATTTCCTGTCTGCTTCCTTCTAGCCATGCTGACCACAGTGAGCTGCCATGGCCTTGCAGTTTGGATTTGCATTTTCCTGAGACTTCATGATGGTGAACAAGTTTTCATGCACCTACTGGCCCTCTTTCTGTCTTCTTCGGAGAAATCTCTGCTTCCATCTTTTGACCAGGTTTTCATTGGCTTGTTTTTTTTCTTGTGGAGACGTGCGAGTTGATTGTATCTTTGGGCTTTTCACCCCTTGTCCGATGTGTGGTTTGCAAACATCCTCTCCCAATCGTTGTGGTGTCTTAGTATTCAGTTGATGGTTTCCTTGAGTGGGCAGAAGTGTGTGCATTTGATGTGGTCCCGTTTGTTTCTTGTTTCCTTTGTTGCCCTTGCCCAGTCAGACATGCTTCTTCCAAATAGGCGGCTCAGACAGATGGCAAAGAGCACTCTGCCTAGGTCTTCTCCTACAAGGTTCACGGTTTCAAGTCTGCCATTCAAGGCTTTAATCCATTTCAGGTGGTGTGTGTGCCAGGTGTAACATCATGGTGTACTCTCGTTGTGTTCCATGTGGCTGTGCAGGCTTCCCAGCACCGTTTATTGTAGAGACTCTCCTTCCTCCGCTGTCTCCACTTGGCTCCCTGGTCCAAAATGGGCTGTCCATGTAAGTTTGAGTTGGGCTCTGGGCTCTCAATTGTTTTGCATGGGTCTTCATGCCTGTTTTGGGGCCCAGACTGTGCCGTTTCGGTACCTAGCGCTTCGTCCTCTATGTTGAAATCAGAAATTGTGACACGTGCTGCTTTGTTCGTTTTCCTGAGGATTCCTTTGCCTAGTCAGGGTCTCGTGTTGCTGGCTAGAAACTTTAGGATTCTCTCTTCTTCTCTGTGGCAAATACTGCTGCAACTTTGACTGGGATTGCATGGAATCCAGAGATTCCTTACTGCGGTATGAACCTTTCAAGTGTGTTAATCCTTCCATTCCTCGATCCCTCGATATCTTTTTTTTTCTTGTGTCTTCTTGAGTTTCTTTCCCCAAAGGTTTGCTAGTTTTTGAATTAACATAGAATTCACCTGTTTTGCTAAGGTTATTCACAGAGATCCTATTCTTCGTAATGGCAAGCTCCTGTTTTTTTGTTTTTTTTTTTCCTTAGCTTCAGTTTTTCTGTTCTTTGCAACTTTTAATTGGTTTTGTTTTGGCACAAGTGCATTGCTGTGCTCACATCTGCTGGCAATGCTCCTGTATTTGCTGTGGAAGTCTGGCCCTGTCCAACGTCCCTTCCCATCTGCCTCTACTCTACCTCGGACGCCTGCACCAGAACAACTGAAGCAGTGGTGAGGAGGCCCAAACCGAGGATTCCACCCAGCCCATACTGGGCCACAGACCCAGAAGGTGCGGACCTCACCACTGCACCACCGGCCGGCCACTTACATGTTCAGTGGCAACGTGCAGTTGAGTGCAACGGGAGTTAAATATACTAGTGAGCCCAACTCTAGCACTGTGTAGATGAGGCTAGGTTGTTTTTCGGGTCCATTGTGATGTCAGAGGATTTGTCATAATTGTGTCTCTGAGGTCCAGCATGCTTCCTGGATACAGGTTTCAGAGCCTGCTTGGAGCAGTCTCATAACTCACCCTTCCCAGTTAGCCCATGCTTGACCTTCGCTGCCGTTTTTTGGCTTGTGAATTTCTCTGACTTTCAAACGTTCCAGCAGAGTCTGTCTAAAGACGGACATCATCTTTCATTGTGGATAATTCAGGTGTGATTTCTGTTCACCTTCCATTTTCTGGGTCCTCTTTTTCTTTTCCATAGTATACTCGTCATGGTCTTTCTCAGCTATCTCCCTTAGACATGCTTATCAGTCCGTTCTCCTTCATTCCAAGGGATTAGTTTGTATTTCTTTAATCGCTGTATGTTCTCTAGGGTGAGGTGTGAGTGCTTTCGTGACTCTTGGTTGTTGTCCTTGAATTTGCACCGGTCACTTGTAGGACTCTTGGCTACCCTAGCCTAGGTCAAACTAAGCACTGAGAACACGTGGTCATGTGGGTTGGTTTGACATCCTGAGATCAGAAACTCCAAATTCGAGGTGGTCCTGGCAACCCCCTTCACGGACACAATGTTTCCAAGACAACTTAGACAAATCGGATGAATTCCACTCTCCAGGAAAGATATTTTTCTGTCTCTTTTCCGGATTTGGGAAGTTTCGAACTTGACCCCTGATCCTTGAACGTTCCCCTAGATTCCGTCCAGATACGGGCTTACTTAATTTTTATAGGGTGTGCCATTTGTTTGCCCTACATCCTCTACCCTGGCCTGTTTATTTTTCTTGAAACACAACTGTAAAGTTCTAATTTTCGTGCAACTTCCTTACATATGGTGTCAAAACACATAATCAATAATCCTTCTACGGCAAGAGGTAGGGGGAGAGAATTTCGATGGAGGCAAACAGAGCACACTAGCCTGGGAGGGCAGCCTTCACGAAGGAACGAAGCCCTGTGGAAGAGGGTGCTTTTCAGCACCCTTGTAGAGCACTTCCAAACAAAGAGACATACCCCAAGCGTGACAGGGCTCCATTCCTTCAAGGCTTCCAAGACATCTCTTGGGACACATTACCATGTGCCCAGTGGGCCCACGTGACACCAGAGCTTCGGAAAAAGAGACTGACCTGCAAAGAATGCTATGGGCCTTGGAAAGGAGGCATCGATTCTTCTCTTCAATGTCCTCAAGACATCTTTCTTGACTTTGCATTATGCTTAAGGCACAAGGGCACTGTAGGTGTGATGAACGCCAAGTCCGGCCACTTGTTTCCAATGAAGTTGCAAGCTTGAATCAGCATGACCTCCCCATAGACTTGAATAGATGACAATGTTCTCCTCTCCGTGCCTGTCCCTCTATTCTCACTTGTGGCCTAGGGTTCCTTTCTTATCCCTTGCATCAGACTCTGTTTTATCTCTTCTAGTTTCTGTGCCTGCTTTCTGTTTGCCAAACCTGTTTCTGGGTATCTGTCCCTTTAATAGCCTAGCCTAGGCCAATCCTCAGACTGTAACCATGCGGCCACCCTGGGGGACATGTTCACCGTGATGTCATAAGCGACCTCAAAATTCGAAGTTGTCCTGACAACCTCCGTGCACACAGAGTTTCACAGCCATCTCAGACCAGTCTGACTCCTCACCCTGTCTAGGTAGGATAGTTTTCCTTTTTCTGCAATTGTTGTCAGTTTCTATCTTTCTCCTTGAACTTCGAAAGGGCTCCTACATTCTCTCTAGACACTGGTGTCACTCCTGTAAGATTATCCTGGGTTTTATCTCTTATATCTTGGGTAGATGGCAAAATGGGTGGACCTTACCCAGAAAAAGTCCTGGACTCCCTCACAAGTTGAAGTTGCCCAGGGAATGTTCTGATGCACGATGATGGTGTCATCTCGTGGCACTCTGCCAATTCCACCTTGGCAGGTCACAAGTTTTCCTTCCTTCTGCCTTTGGGAAGTGTACCAGATACTTCCATAGATTGTAATATTCTTATGGTTCCTTTTCTTGTGCGTATTGATAACGTATCCTCACAATTGCTGCTTATTTATGATCTCTGCCCGCACCATACCATGAAATCTATATTTCCTAACACTACTAATGTGATATGCACTCGTAATGTGAAACAGTGAGGCCCGGGCCGCCCAAGCGGAATGTGGGCACTTACCTGCTCCACCACAGGGCCGGCCCTGAATTGTACTTTTGGACCAACCTTTTGCCTGAACTTGGGAAGACGTGGGCCTGTTTGGATTATTCGTGAAGGTGATTAGTAATAACATCATGGACGGTAACATTTTCCGTTCGTTCATGGGTTTAGGACTGATCATGTTCCCTTCGTAGTATTCCTCTTCACCTATTTGGAATGGTCTGCCTTTCTGTAGCATCTGTAAGCATTTGGAGGTGATTTTCCATCCTTGGAAGTTCACCTTCTGTAAACTCTTTCCGCCCCCAAAGCTTTATGACATCATTCTGGACCCCTTTTTGGATTTTTGATTTGAGGTGAATTTATAGCCATGACCCTGCATTAGAACGTACTATAACTTCCAGATTCACGTCCTCATTGCTTTAGACTTCTGTGTAGCTTACATCATCTTCACCAGTGTAAGACTAATCACAGGCCCTCACCACACACTTGTGCCTAATCTTCTCTTTCACCCTCCGTCACCGCCCCTCTTTGCCTCTGGGAGCCCGCATACAAATGTTCAGTGCCACCTGTTGGTTAGTGCTTGCTTTTTCTTCTCCTTGTAAGTGAGATTCTATGGTATTTGAATTTCTCACTGGGGCTTGTTACACTTCCCCTAAAACCCTCACAGCCATTCTGGTGGTCACAAATGGCTGGATTGCATCATTTGTTCCGGCTGAGTGGTATACCATTGTGTGGCTATAGCCCATCTTCCTTCTCCAATCATCCCTTGCTGGACACCAGGGTGCTTTCCAAGTCTTGGATATCCGGAGTAAGACTGTGGTGAACACAGCCATGCACATGTCTTTATGCGGTAGTCTTTCTGACTGTTTTGGATAAGCAAGCGGCAGATTAATAGCTGGGTCATACGGGACATGGATACTTAAACTTCTGAGGCAGTTCCACACCTTTGGCATCGTGGCTGCACCGGGTTACACTCCCACCAGCAGTGCAGGAGGCTTCCCTTCTCTCCACCTCCTCTCTGACACTTGTTATTTCCTGTCTGCTTCCTTCTAGCCATGCTGACCACAGTGAGCTGCCATGGCCTTGCAGTTTGGATTTGCATTTTCCTGAGACTTCATGATGGTGAACAAGTTTTCATGCACCTACTGGCCCTCTTTCTGTCTTCTTCGGAGAAATCTCTGCTTCCATCTTTTGACCAGGTTTTCATTGGCTTGTTTTTTTTCTTGTGGAGACGTGCGAGTTGATTGTATCTTTGGGCTTTTCACCCCTTGTCCGATGTGTGGTTTGCAAACATCCTCTCCCAATCGTTGTGGTGTCTTAGTATTCAGTTGATGGTTTCCTTGAGTGGGCAGAAGTGTGTGCATTTGATGTGGTCCCGTTTGTTTCTTGTTTCCTTTGTTGCCCTTGCCCAGTCAGACATGCTTCTTCCAAATAGGCGGCTCAGACAGATGGCAAAGAGCACTCTGCCTAGGTCTTCTCCTACAAGGTTCACGGTTTCAAGTCTGCCATTCAAGGCTTTAATCCATTTCAGGTGGTGTGTGTGCCAGGTGTAACATCATGGTGTACTCTCGTTGTGTTCCATGTGGCTGTGCAGGCTTCCCAGCACCGTTTATTGTAGAGACTCTCCTTCCTCCGCTGTCTCCACTTGGCTCCCTGGTCCAAAATGGGCTGTCCATGTAAGTTTGAGTTGGGCTCTGGGCTCTCAATTGTTTTGCATGGGTCTTCATGCCTGTTTTGGGGCCCAGACTGTGCCGTTTCGGTACCTAGCGCTTCGTCCTCTATGTTGAAATCAGAAATTGTGACACGTGCTGCTTTGTTCGTTTTCCTGAGGATTCCTTTGCCTAGTCAGGGTCTCGTGTTGCTGGCTAGAAACTTTAGGATTCTCTCTTCTTCTCTGTGGCAAATACTGCTGCAACTTTGACTGGGATTGCATGGAATCCAGAGATTCCTTACTGCGGTATGAACCTTTCAAGTGTGTTAATCCTTCCATTCCTCGATCCCTCGATATCTTTTTTTTTCTTGTGTCTTCTTGAGTTTCTTTCCCCAAAGGTTTGCTAGTTTTTGAATTAACATAGAATTCACCTGTTTTGCTAAGGTTATTCACAGAGATCCTATTCTTCGTAATGGCAAGCTCCTGTTTTTTTGTTTTTTTTTTTCCTTAGCTTCAGTTTTTCTGTTCTTTGCAACTTTTAATTGGTTTTGTTTTGGCACAAGTGCATTGCTGTGCTCACATCTGCTGGCAATGCTCCTGTATTTGCTGTGGAAGTCTGGCCCTGTCCAACGTCCCTTCCCTTCTGCCTCTACTCTACCTCGGACGCCTGCACCAGAACAACTGAAGCAGTGGTGAGGAGGCCCAAACCGAGGATTCCACCCAGCCCATACTGGGCCACAGACCCAGAAGGTGCGGACCTCACCACTGCACCACCGGCCGGCCACTTACATGTTCAGTGGCAACGTGCAGTTGAGTGCAATGGGAGTTAAATATACTAGTGAGCCCAACTCTAGCACTGTGTAGATGAGGCTAGGTTGTTTTTCGGGTCCATTGTGATGTCAGAGGATTTGTCATAATTGTGTCTCTGAGGTCCAGCATGCTTCCTGGATACAGGTTTCAGAGCCTGCTTGGAGCAGTCTCATAACTCACCCTTCCCAGTTAGCCCATGCTTGACCTTCGCTGCCGTTTTTTGGCTTGTGAATTTCTCTGACTTTCAAACGTTCCAGCAGAGTCTGTCTAAAGACGGACATCATCTTTCATTGTGGATAATTCAGGTGTGATTTCTGTTCACCTTCCATTTTCTGGGTCCTCTTTTTCTTTTCCATAGTATACTCGTCATGGTCTTTCTCAGCTATCTCCCTTAGACATGCTTATCAGTCCGTTCTCCTTCATTCCAAGGGATTAGTTTGTATTTCGTTAATCGCTGTATGTTCTCTAGGGTGAGGTGTGAGTGCTTTCGTGACTCTTGGTTGTTGTCCTTGAATTTGCACCGGTCACTTGTAGGACTCTTGGCTACCCTAGCCTAGGTCAAACTAAGCACTGAGAACACGTGGTCATGTGGGTTGGTTTGACATCCTGAGATCAGAAACTCCAAATTCGAGGTGGTCCTGGCAACCCCCTTCACGGACACAATGTTTCCAAGACAACTTAGACAAATTGGATGAATTCCACTCTCCAGGAAAGATATTTTTCTGTCTCTTTTCCGGATTTGGGAAGTTTCGAACTTGACCCCTGATCCTTGAACGTTCCCCTAGATTCCGTCCAGATACGGGCTTACTTAATTTTTATAGGGTGTGCCATTTGTTTGCCCTACATCCTCTACCCTGGCCTGTTTATTTTTCTTGAAACACAACTGTAAAGTTCTAATTTTCGTGCAACTTCCTTTCATATGGTGTCAAAACACATAATCAATAATCCTTCTACGGCAAGAGGTAGGGGGAGAGAATTTCGATGGAGGCAAACAGAGCACACTAGCCTGGGAGGGCAGCCTTCACGAAGGAACGAAGCCCTGTGGAAGAGGGTGCTTTTCAGCACCCTTGTAGAGCACTTCCAAACAAAGAGACATACCCCAAGCGTGACAGGGCTCCATTCCTTCAAGGCTTCCAAGACATCTCTTGGGACACATTACCATGTGCCCAGTGGGCCCACGTGACACCAGAGCTTCGGAAAAAGAGACTGACCTTCAAAGAATGCTATGGGCCTTGGAAAGGAGGCATCGATTCTTCTCTTCAATGTCCTCAAGACATCTTTCTTGACTTTGCATTATGCTTAAGGCACAAGGGCACTGTAGGTGTGATGAACGCCAAGTCCGGCCACTTGTTTCCAATGAAGTTGCAAGCTTGAATCAGCATGACCTCCCCATAGACTTGAATAGATGACAATGTTCTCCTCTCCGTGCCTGTCCCTCTATTCTCACTTGTGGCCTAGGGTTCCTTTCTTATCCCTTGCATCAGACTCTGTTTTATCTCTTCTAGTTTCTGTGCCTGCTTTCTGTTTGCCAAACCTGTTTCTGGGTATCTGTCCCTTTAATAGCCTAGCCTAGGCCAATCCTCAGACTGTAACCATGCGGCCACCCTGGGGGACATGTTCACCGTGATGTCATAAGCGACCTCAAAATTCGAAGTTGTCCTGACAACCTCCGTGCACACAGAGTTTCACAGCCATCTCAGACCAGTCTGACTCCTCACCCTGTCTAGGTAGGATAGTTTTCCTTTTTCTGCAATTGTTGTCAGTTTCTATCTTTCTCCTTGAACTTCGAAAGGGCTCCTACATTCTCTCTAGACACTGGTGTCACTCCTGTAAGATTATCCTGGGTTTTATCTCTTATATCTTGGGTAGATGGCAAAATGGGTGGACCTTACCCAGAAAAAGTCCTGGACTCCCTCACAAGTTGAAGTTGCCCAGGGAATGTTCTGATGCACGATGATGGTGTCATCTCGTGGCACTCTGCCAATTCCACCTTGGCAGGTCACAAGTTTTCCTTCCTTCTGCCTTTGGGAAGTGTACCAGATACTTCCATAGATTGTAATATTCTTATGGTTCCTTTTCTTGTGCGTATTGATAACGTATCCTCACAATTGCTGCTTATTTATGATCTCTGCCCGCACCATACCATGAAATCTATATTTCCTAACACTACTAATGTGATATGCACTCGTAATGTGAAACAGTGAGGCCCGGGCCGCCCAAGCGGAATGTGGGCACATACCTGCTCCACCACAGGGCCGGCCCTGAATTGTACTTTTGGACCAACCTTTTGCCTGAACTTGGGAAGACGTGGGCCTGTTTGGATTATTCGTGAAGGTGATTAGTAATAACATCATGGACGGTAACATTTTCCGTTCGTTCATGGGTTTAGGACTGATCATGTTCTCTTCGTAGTATTCCTCTTCACCTATTTGGAATGGTCTGCCTTTCTGTAGCATCTGTAAGCATTTGGAGGTGATTTTCCATCCTTGGAAGTTCACCTTCTGTAAACTCTTTCCGCCCCCAAAGCTTTATGACATCATTCTGGACCCCTTTTTGGATTTTTGATTTGAGGTGAATTTATAGCCATGACCCTGCATTAGAACGTACTATAACTTCCAGATTCACATCCTCATTGCTTTAGACTTCTGTGTAGCTTACATCATCTTCACCAGTGTAAGACTAATCACAGGCCCTCACCACACACTTGTGCCTAATCTTCTCTTTCACCCTCCGTCACCGCCCCTCTTTGCCTCTGGGAGCCCGCATACAAATGTTCAGTGCCACCTGTTGGTTAGTGCTTGCTTTTTCTTCTCCTTGTAAGTGAGATTCTATGGTATTTGAATTTCTCACTGGGGCTTGTTACACTTCCCCTAAAACCCTCACAGCCATTCTGGTGGTCACAAATGGCTGGATTGCATCATTTGTTCCGGCTGAGTGGTATACCATTGTGTGGCTATAGCCCATCTTCCTTCTCCAATCATCCCTTGCTGGACACCAGGGTGCTTTCCAAGTCTTGGATATCCGGAGTAAGACTGTGGTGAACACAGCCATGCACATGTCTTTATGCGGTAGTCTTTCTGACTGTTTTGGATAAGCAAGCGGCAGATTAATAGCTGGGTCATACGGGACATGGATACTTAAACTTCTGAGGCAGTTCCACACCTTTGGCATCGTGGCTGCACCGGGTTACACTCCCACCAGCAGTGCAGGAGGCTTCCCTTCTCTCCACCTCCTCTCTGACACTTGTTATTTCCTGTCTGCTTCCTTCTAGCCATGCTGACCACAGTGAGCTGCCATGGCCTTGCAGTTTGGATTTGCATTTTCCTGAGACTTCATGATGGTGAACAAGTTTTCATGCACCTACTGGCCCTCTTTCTGTCTTCTTCGGAGAAATCTCTGCTTCCATCTTTTGACCAGGTTTTCATTGGCTTGTTTTTTTTCTTGTGGAGACGTGCGAGTTGATTGTATCTTTGGGCTTTTCACCCCTTGTCCGATGTGTGGTTTGCAAACATCCTCTCCCAATCGTTGTGGTGTCTTAGTATTCAGTTGATGGTTTCCTTGAGTGGGCAGAAGTGTGTGCATTTGATGTGGTCCCGTTTGTTTCTTGTTTCCTTTGTTGCCCTTGCCCAGTCAGACATGCTTCTTCCAAATAGGCGGCTCAGACAGATGGCAAAGAGCACTCTGCCTAGGTCTTCTCCTACAAGGTTCACGGTTTCAAGTCTGCCATTCAAGGCTTTAATCCATTTCAGGTGGTGTGTGTGCCAGGTGTAACATCATGGTGTACTCTCGTTGTGTTCCATGTGGCTGTGCAGGCTTCCCAGCACCGTTTATTGTAGAGACTCTCCTTCCTCCGCTGTCTCCACTTGGCTCCCTGGTCCAAAATGGGCTGTCCATGTAAGTTTGAGTTGGGCTCTGGGCTCTCAATTGTTTTGCATGGGTCTTCATGCCTGTTTTGGGGCCCAGACTGTGCCGTTTCGGTACCTAGCGCTTCGTCCTCTATGTTGAAATCAGAAATTGTGACACGTGCTGCTTTGTTCGTTTTCCTGAGGATTCCTTTGCCTAGTCAGGGTCTCGTGTTGCTGGCTAGAAACTTTAGGATTCTCTCTTCTTCTCTGTGGCAAATACTGCTGCAACTTTGACTGGGATTGCATGGAATCCAGAGATTCCTTACTGCGGTATGAACCTTTCAAGTGTGTTAATCCTTCCATTCCTCGATCCCTCGATATCTTTTTTTTTCTTGTGTCTTCTTGAGTTTCTTTCCCCAAAGGTTTGCTAGTTTTTGAATTAACATAGAATTCACCTGTTTTGCTAAGGTTATTCACAGAGATCCTATTCTTCGTAATGGCAAGCTCCTGTTTTTTTGTTTTTTTTTTCCTTAGCTTCAGTTTTTCTGTTCTTTGCAACTTTTAATTGGTTTTGTTTTGGCACAAGTGCATTGCTGTGCTCACATCTGCTGGCAATGCTCCTGTATTTGCTGTGGAAGTCTGGCCCTGTCCAACGTCCCTTCCCATCTGCCTCTACTCTACCTCGGACGCCTGCACCAGAACAACTGAAGCAGTGGTGAGGAGGCCCAAACCGAGGATTCCACCCAGCCCATACTGGGCCACAGACCCAGAAGGTGCGGACCTCACCACTGCACCACCGGCCGGCCACTTACATGTTCAGTGGCAACGTGCAGTTGAGTGCAACGGGAGTTAAATATACTAGTGAGCCCAACTCTAGCACTGTGTAGATGAGGCTAGGTTGTTTTTCGGGTCCATTGTGATGTCAGAGGATTTGTCATAATTGTGTCTCTGAGGTCCAGCATGCTTCCTGGATACAGGTTTCAGAGCCTGCTTGGAGCAGTCTCATAACTCACCCTTCCCAGTTAGCCCATGCTTGACCTTCGCTGCCGTTTTTTGGCTTGTGAATTTCTCTGACTTTCAAACGTTCCAGCAGAGTCTGTCTAAAGACGGACATCATCTTTCATTGTGGATAATTCAGGTGTGATTTCTGTTCACCTTCCATTTTCTGGGTCCTCTTTTTCTTTTCCATAGTATACTCGTCATGGTCTTTCTCAGCTATCTCCCTTAGACATGCTTATCAGTCCGTTCTCCTTCATTCCAAGGGATTAGTTTGTATTTCGTTAATCGCTGTATGTTCTCTAGGGTGAGGTGTGAGTGCTTTCGTGACTCTTGGTTGTTGTCCTTGAATTTGCACCGGTCACTTGTAGGACTCTTGGCTACCCTAGCCTAGGTCAAACTAAGCACTGAGAACACGTGGTCATGTGGGTTGGTTTGACATCCTGAGATCAGAAACTCCAAATTCGAGGTGGTCCTGGCAACCCCCTTCACGGACACAATGTTTCCAAGACAACTTAGACAAATCGGATGAATTCCACTCTCCAGGAAAGATATTTTTCTGTCTCTTTTCCGGATTTGGGAAGTTTCGAACTTGACCCCTGATCCTTGAACGTTCCCCTAGATTCCGTCCAGATACGGGCTTACTTAATTTTTATAGGGTGTGCCATTTGTTTGCCCTACATCCTCTACCCTGGCCTGTTTATTTTTCTTGAAACACAACTGTAAAGTTCTAATTTTCGTGCAACTTCCTTACATATGGTGTCAAAACACATAATCAATAATCCTTCTACGGCAAGAGGTAGGGGGAGAGAATTTCGATGGAGGCAAACAGAGCACACTAGCCTGGGAGGGCAGCCTTCACGAAGGAACGAAGCCCTGTGGAAGAGGGTGCTTTTCAGCACCCTTGTAGAGCACTTCCAAACAAAGAGACATACCCCAAGCGTGACAGGGCTCCATTCCTTCAAGGCTTCCAAGACATCTCTTGGGACACATTACCATGTGCCCAGTGGGCCCACGTGACACCAGAGCTTCGGAAAAAGAGACTGACCTTCAAAGAATGCTATGGGCCTTGGAAAGGAGGCATCGATTCTTCTCTTCAATGTCCTCAAGACATCTTTCTTGACTTTGCATTATGCTTAAGGCACAAGGGCACTGTAGGTGTGATGAACGCCAAGTCCGGCCACTTGTTTCCAATGAAGTTGCAAGCTTGAATCAGCATGACCTCCCCATAGACTTGAATAGATGACAATGTTCTCCTCTCCGTGCCTGTCCCTCTATTCTCACTTGTGGCCTAGGGTTCCTTTCTTATCCCTTGCATCAGACTCTGTTTTATCTCTTCTAGTTTCTGTGCCTGCTTTCTGTTTGCCAAACCTGTTTCTGGGTATCTGTCCCTTTAATAGCCTAGCCTAGGCCAATCCTCAGACTGTAACCATGCGGCCACCCTGGGGGACATGTTCACCGTGATGTCATAAGCGACCTCAAAATTCGAAGTTGTCCTGACAACCTCCGTGCACACAGAGTTTCACAGCCATCTCAGACCAGTCTGACTCCTCACCCTGTCTAGGTAGGATAGTTTTCCTTTTTCTGCAATTGTTGTCAGTTTCTATCTTTCTCCTTGAACTTCGAAAGGGCTCCTACATTCTCTCTAGACACTGGTGTCACTCCTGTAAGATTATCCTGGGTTTTATCTCTTATATCTTGGGTAGATGGCAAAATGGGTGGACCTTACCCAGAAAAAGTCCTGGACTCCCTCACAAGTTGAAGTTGCCCAGGGAATGTTCTGATGCACGATGATGGTGTCATCTCGTGGCACTCTGCCAATTCCACCTTGGCAGGTCACAAGTTTTCCTTCCTTCTGCCTTTGGGAAGTGTACCAGATACTTCCATAGATTGTAATATTCTTATGGTTCCTTTTCTTGTGCGTATTGATAACGTATCCTCACAATTGCTGCTTATTTATGATCTCTGCCCGCACCATACCATGAAATCTATATTTCCTAACACTACTAATGTGATATGCACTCGTAATGTGAAACAGTGAGGCCCGGGCCGCCGAAGCGGAATGTGGGCACTTACCTGCTCCACCACAGGGCCGGCCCTGAATTGTACTTTTGGACCAACCTTTTGCCTGAACTTGGGAAGACGTGGGCCTGTTTGGATTATTCGTGAAGGTGATTAGTAATAACATCATGGACGGTAACATTTTCCGTTCGTTCATGGGTTTAGGACTGATCATGTTCCCTTCGTAGTATTCCTCTTCACCTATTTGGAATGGTCTGCCTTTCTGTAGCATCTGTAAGCATTTGGAGGTGATTTTCCATCCTTGGAAGTTCACCTTCTGTAAACTCTTTCCGCCCCCAAAGCTTTATGACATCATTCTGGACCCCTTTTTGGATTTTTGATTTGAGGTGAATTTATAGCCATGACCCTGCATTAGAACGTACTATAACTTCCAGATTCACGTCCTCATTGCTTTAGACTTCTGTGTAGCTTACATCATCTTCACCAGTGTAAGACTAATCACAGGCCCTCACCACACACTTGTGCCTAATCTTCTCTTTCACCCTCCGTCACCGCCCCTCTTTGCCTCTGGGAGCCCGCATACAAATGTTCAGTGCCACCTGTTGGTTAGTGCTTGCTTTTACTTCTCCTTGTAAGTGAGATTCTATGGTATTTGAATTTCTCCCTGGGGCTTGTTACACTTCCCCTAAAACCCTCACAGCCATTCTGGTGGTCACAAATGGCTGGATTGCATCATTTGTTCCGGCTGAGTGGTATACCATTGTGTGGCTATAGCCCATCTTCCTTCTCCAATCATCCCTTGCTGGACACCAGGGTGCTTTCCAAGTCTTGGATATCCGGAGTAAGACTGTGGTGAACACAGCCATGCACATGTCTTTATGCGGTAGTCTTTCTGACTGTTTTGGATAAGCAAGCGGCAGATTAATAGCTGGGTCATACGGGACATGGATACTTAAACTTCTGAGGCAGTTCCACACCTTTGGCATCGTGGCTGCACCGGGTTACACTCCCACCAGCAGTGCAGGAGGCTTCCCTTCTCTCCACCTCCTCTCTGACACTTGTTATTTCCTGTCTGCTTCCTTCTAGCCATGCTGACCACAGTGAGCTGCCATGGCCTTGCAGTTTGGATTTGCATTTTCCTGAGACTTCATGATGGTGAACAAGTTTTCATGCACCTACTGGCCCTCTTTCTGTCTTCTTCGGAGAAATCTCTGCTTCCATCTTTTGACCAGGTTTTCATTGGCTTGTTTTTTTTCTTGTGGAGACGTGCGAGTTGATTGTATCTTTGGGCTTTTCACCCCTTGTCCGATGTGTGGTTTGCAAACATCCTCTCCCAATCGTTGTGGTGTCTTAGTATTCAGTTGATGGTTTCCTTGAGTGGGCAGAAGTGTGTGCATTTGATGTGGTCCCGTTTGTTTCTTGTTTCCTTTGTTGCCCTTGCCCAGTCAGACATGCTTCTTCCAAATAGGCGGCTCAGACAGATGGCAAAGAGCACTCTGCCTAGGTCTTCTCCTACAAGGTTCACGGTTTCAAGTCTGCCATTCAAGGCTTTAATCCATTTCAGGTGGTGTGTGTGCCAGGTGTAACATCATGGTGTACTCTCGTTGTGTTCCATGTGGCTGTGCAGGCTTCCCAGCACCGTTTATTGTAGAGACTCTCCTTCCTCCGCTGTCTCCACTTGGCTCCCTGGTCCAAAATGGGCTGTCCATGTAAGTTTGAGTTGGGCTCTGGGCTCTCAATTGTTTTGCATGGGTCTTCATGCCTGTTTTGGGGCCCAGACTGTGCCGTTTCGGTACCTAGCGCTTCGTCCTCTATGTTGAAATCAGAAATTGTGACACGTGCTGCTTTGTTCGTTTTCCTGAGGATTCCTTTGCCTAGTCAGGGTCTCGTGTTGCTGGCTAGAAACTTTAGGATTCTCTCTTCTTCTCTGTGGCAAATACTGCTGCAACTTTGACTGGGATTGCATGGAATCCAGAGATTCCTTACTGCGGTATGAACCTTTCAAGTGTGTTAATCCTTCCATTCCTCGATCCCTCGATATCTTTTTTTTTCTTGTGTCTTCTTGAGTTTCTTTCCCCAAAGGTTTGCTAGTTTTTGAATTAACATAGAATTCACCTGTTTTGCTAAGGTTATTCACAGAGATCCTATTCTTCGTAATGGCAAGCTCCTGTTTTTTTGTTTTTTTTTTTCCTTAGCTTCAGTTTTTCTGTTCTTTGCAACTTTTAATTGGTTTTGTTTTGGCACAAGTGCATTGCTGTGCTCACATCTGCTGGCAATGCTCCTGTATTTGCTGTGGAAGTCTGGCCCTGTCCAACGTCCCTTCCCATCTGCCTCTACTCTACCTCGGACGCCTGCACCAGAACAACTGAAGCAGTGGTGAGGAGGCCCAAACCGAGGATTCCACCCAGCCCATACTGGGCCACAGACCCAGAAGGTGCGGACCTCACCACTGCACCACCGGCCGGCCACTTACATGTTCAGTGGCAACGTGCAGTTGAGTGCAACGGGAGTTAAATATACTAGTGAGCCCAACTCTAGCACTGTGTAGATGAGGCTAGGTTGTTTTTCGGGTCCATTGTGATGTCAGAGGATTTGTCATAATTGTGTCTCTGAGGTCCAGCATGCTTCCTGGATACAGGTTTCAGAGCCTGCTTGGAGCAGTCTCATAACTCACCCTTCCCAGTTAGCCCATGCTTGACCTTCGCTGCCGTTTTTTGGCTTGTGAATTTCTCTGACTTTCAAACGTTCCAGCAGAGTCTGTCTAAAGACGGACATCATCTTTCATTGTGGATAATTCAGGTGTGATTTCTGTTCACCTTCCATTTTCTGGGTCCTCTTTTTCTTTTCCATAGTATACTCGTCATGGTCTTTCTCAGCTATCTCCCTTAGACATGCTTATCAGTCCGTTCTCCTTCATTCCAAGGGATTAGTTTGTATTTCGTTAATCGCTGTATGTTCTCTAGGGTGAGGTGTGAGTGCTTTCGTGACTCTTGGTTGTTGTCCTTGAATTTGCACCGGTCACTTGTAGGACTCTTGGCTACCCTAGCCTAGGTCAAACTAAGCACTGAGAACACGTGGTCATGTGGGTTGGTTTGACATCCTGAGATCAGAAACTCCAAATTCGAGGTGGTCCTGGCAACCCCCTTCACGGACACAATGTTTCCAAGACAACTTAGACAAATTGGATGAATTCCACTCTCCAGGAAAGATATTTTTCTGTCTCTTTTCCGGATTTGGGAAGTTTCGAACTTGACCCCTGATCCTTGAACGTTCCCCTAGATTCCGTCCAGATACGGGCTTACTTAATTTTTATAGGGTGTGCCATTTGTTTGCCCTACATCCTCTACCCTGGCCTGTTTATTTTTCTTGAAACACAACTGTAAAGTTCTAATTTTCGTGCAACTTCCTTTCATATGGTGTCAAAACACATAATCAATAATCCTTCTACGGCAAGAGGTAGGGGGAGAGAATTTCGATGGAGGCAAACAGAGCACACTAGCCTGGGAGGGCAGCCTTCACGAAGGAACGAAGCCCTGTGGAAGAGGGTGCTTTTCAGCACCCTTGTAGAGCACTTCCAAACAAAGAGACATACCCCAAGCGTGACAGGGCTCCATTCCTTCAAGGCTTCCAAGACATCTCTTGGGACACATTACCATGTGCCCAGTGGGCCCACGTGACACCAGAGCTTCGGAAAAAGAGACTGACCTTCAAAGAATGCTATGGGCCTTGGAAAGGAGGCATCGATTCTTCTCTTCAATGTCCTCAAGACATCTTTCTTGACTTTGCATTATGCTTAAGGCACAAGGGCACTGTAGGTGTGATGAACGCCAAGTCCGGCCACTTGTTTCCAATGAAGTTGCAAGCTTGAATCAGCATGACCTCCCCATAGACTTGAATAGATGACAATGTTCTCCTCTCCGTGCCTGTCCCTCTATTCTCACTTGTGGCCTAGGGTTCCTTTCTTATCCCTTGCATCAGACTCTGTTTTATCTCTTCTAGTTTCTGTGCCTGCTTTCTGTTTGCCAAACCTGTTTCTGGGTATCTGTCCCTTTAATAGCCTAGCCTAGGCCAATCCTCAGACTGTAACCATGCGGCCACCCTGGGGGACATGTTCACCGTGATGTCATAAGCGACCTCAAAATTCGAAGTTGTCCTGACAACCTCCGTGCACACAGAGTTTCACAGCCATCTCAGACCAGTCTGACTCCTCACCCTGTCTAGGTAGGATAGTTTTCCTTTTTCTGCAATTGTTGTCAGTTTCTATCTTTCTCCTTGAACTTCGAAAGGGCTCCTACATTCTCTCTAGACACTGGTGTCACTCCTGTAAGATTATCCTGGGTTTTATCTCTTATATCTTGGGTAGATGGCAAAATGGGTGGACCTTACCCAGAAAAAGTCCTGGACTCCCTCACAAGTTGAAGTTGCCCAGGGAATGTTCTGATGCACGATGATGGTGTCATCTCGTGGCACTCTGCCAATTCCACCTTGGCAGGTCACAAGTTTTCCTTCCTTCTGCCTTTGGGAAGTGTACCAGATACTTCCATAGATTGTAATATTCTTATGGTTCCTTTTCTTGTGCGTATTGATAACGTATCCTCACAATTGCTGCTTATTTATGATCTCTGCCCGCACCATACCATGAAATCTATATTTCCTAACACTACTAATGTGATATGCACTCGTAATGTGAAACAGTGAGGCCCGGGCCGCCCAAGCGGAATGTGGGCACTTACCTGCTCCACCACAGGGCCGGCCCTGAATTGTACTTTTGGACCAACCTTTTGCCTGAACTTGGGAAGACGTGGGCCTGTTTGGATTATTCGTGAAGGTGATTAGTAATAACATCATGGACGGTAACATTTTCCGTTCGTTCATGGGTTTAGGACTGATCATGTTCCCTTCGTAGTATTCCTCTTCACCTATTTGGAATGGTCTGCCTTTCTGTAGCATCTGTAAGCATTTGGAGGTGATTTTCCATCCTTGGAAGTTCACCTTCTGTAAACTCTTTCCGCCCCCAAAGCTTTATGACATCATTCTGGACCCCTTTTTGGATTTTTGATTTGAGGTGAATTTATAGCCATGACCCTGCATTAGAACGTACTATAACTTCCAGATTCACGTCCTCATTGCTTTAGACTTCTGTGTAGCTTACATCATCTTCACCAGTGTAAGACTAATCACAGGCCCTCACCACACACTTGTGCCTAATCTTCTCTTTCACCCTCCGTCACCGCCCCTCTTTGCCTCTGGGAGCCCGCATACAAATGTTCAGTGCCACCTGTTGGTTAGTGCTTGCTTTTACTTCTCCTTGTAAGTGAGATTCTATGGTATTTGAATTTCTCCCTGGGGCTTGTTACACTTCCCCTAAAACCCTCACAGCCATTCTGGTGGTCACAAATGGCTGGATTGCATCATTTGTTCCGGCTGAGTGGTATACCATTGTGTGGCTATAGCCCATCTTCCTTCTCCAATCATCCCTTGCTGGACACCAGGGTGCTTTCCAAGTCTTGGATATCCGGAGTAAGACTGTGGTGAACACAGCCATGCACATGTCTTTATGCGGTAGTCTTTCTGACTGTTTTGGATAAGCAAGCGGCAGATTAATAGCTGGGTCATACGGGACATGGATACTTAAACTTCTGAGGCAGTTCCACACCTTTGGCATCGTGGCTGCACCGGGTTACACTCCCACCAGCAGTGCAGGAGGCTTCCCTTCTCTCCACCTCCTCTCTGACACTTGTTATTTCCTGTCTGCTTCCTTCTAGCCATGCTGACCACAGTGAGCTGCCATGGCCTTGCAGTTTGGATTTGCATTTTCCTGAGACTTCATGATGGTGAACAAGTTTTCATGCACCTACTGGCCCTCTTTCTGTCTTCTTCGGAGAAATCTCTGCTTCCATCTTTTGACCAGGTTTTCATTGGCTTGTTTTTTTTCTTGTGGAGACGTGCGAGTTGATTGTATCTTTGGGCTTTTCACCCCTTGTCCGATGTGTGGTTTGCAAACATCCTCTCCCAATCGTTGTGGTGTCTTAGTATTCAGTTGATGGTTTCCTTGAGTGGGCAGAAGTGTGTGCATTTGATGTGGTCCCGTTTGTTTCTTGTTTCCTTTGTTGCCCTTGCCCAGTCAGACATGCTTCTTCCAAATAGGCGGCTCAGACAGATGGCAAAGAGCACTCTGCCTAGGTCTTCTCCTACAAGGTTCACGGTTTCAAGTCTGCCATTCAAGGCTTTAATCCATTTCAGGTGGTGTGTGTGCCAGGTGTAACATCATGGTGTACTCTCGTTGTGTTCCATGTGGCTGTGCAGGCTTCCCAGCACCGTTTATTGTAGAGACTCTCCTTCCTCCGCTGTCTCCACTTGGCTCCCTGGTCCAAAATGGGCTGTCCATGTAAGTTTGAGTTGGGCTCTGGGCTCTCAATTGTTTTGCATGGGTCTTCATGCCTGTTTTGGGGCCCAGACTGTGCCGTTTCGGTACCTAGCGCTTCGTCCTCTATGTTGAAATCAGAAATTGTGACACGTGCTGCTTTGTTCGTTTTCCTGAGGATTCCTTTGCCTAGTCAGGGTCTCGTGTTGCTGGCTAGAAACTTTAGGATTCTCTCTTCTTCTCTGTGGCAAATACTGCTGCAACTTTGACTGGGATTGCATGGAATCCAGAGATTCCTTACTGCGGTATGAACCTTTCAAGTGTGTTAATCCTTCCATTCCTCGATCCCTCGATATCTTTTTTTTTCTTGTGTCTTCTTGAGTTTCTTTCCCCAAAGGTTTGCTAGTTTTTGAATTAACATAGAATTCACCTGTTTTGCTAAGGTTATTCACAGAGATCCTATTCTTCGTAATGGCAAGCTCCTGTTTTTTTGTTTTTTTTTTTCCTTAGCTTCAGTTTTTCTGTTCTTTGCAACTTTTAATTGGTTTTGTTTTGGCACAAGTGCATTGCTGTGCTCACATCTGCTGGCAATGCTCCTGTATTTGCTGTGGAAGTCTGGCCCTGTCCAACGTCCCTTCCCTTCTGCCTCTACTCTACCTCGGACGCCTGCACCAGAACAACTGAAGCAGTGGTGAGGAGGCCCAAACCGAGGATTCCACCCAGCCCATACTGGGCCACAGACCCAGAAGGTGCGGACCTCACCACTGCACCACCGGCCGGCCACTTACATGTTCAGTGGCAACGTGCAGTTGAGTGCAATGGGAGTTAAATATACTAGTGAGCCCAACTCTAGCACTGTGTAGATGAGGCTAGGTTGTTTTTCGGGTCCATTGTGATGTCAGAGGATTTGTCATAATTGTGTCTCTGAGGTCCAGCATGCTTCCTGGATACAGGTTTCAGAGCCTGCTTGGAGCAGTCTCATAACTCACCCTTCCCAGTTAGCCCATGCTTGACCTTCGCTGCCGTTTTTTGGCTTGTGAATTTCTCTGACTTTCAAACGTTCCAGCAGAGTCTGTCTAAAGACGGACATCATCTTTCATTGTGGATAATTCAGGTGTGATTTCTGTTCACCTTCCATTTTCTGGGTCCTCTTTTTCTTTTCCATAGTATACTCGTCATGGTCTTTCTCAGCTATCTCCCTTAGACATGCTTATCAGTCCGTTCTCCTTCATTCCAAGGGATTAGTTTGTATTTCGTTAATCGCTGTATGTTCTCTAGGGTGAGGTGTGAGTGCTTTCGTGACTCTTGGTTGTTGTCCTTGAATTTGCACCGGTCACTTGTAGGACTCTTGGCTACCCTAGCCTAGGTCAAACTAAGCACTGAGAACACGTGGTCATGTGGGTTGGTTTGACATCCTGAGATCAGAAACTCCAAATTCGAGGTGGTCCTGGCAACCCCCTTCACGGACACAATGTTTCCAAGACAACTTAGACAAATTGGATGAATTCCACTCTCCAGGAAAGATATTTTTCTGTCTCTTTTCCGGATTTGGGAAGTTTCGAACTTGACCCCTGATCCTTGAACGTTCCCCTAGATTCCGTCCAGATACGGGCTTACTTAATTTTTATAGGGTGTGCCATTTGTTTGCCCTACATCCTCTACCCTGGCCTGTTTATTTTTCTTGAAACACAACTGTAAAGTTCTAATTTTCGTGCAACTTCCTTTCATATGGTGTCAAAACACATAATCAATAATCCTTCTACGGCAAGAGGTAGGGGGAGAGAATTTCGATGGAGGCAAACAGAGCACACTAGCCTGGGAGGGCAGCCTTCACGAAGGAACGAAGCCCTGTGGAAGAGGGTGCTTTTCAGCACCCTTGTAGAGCACTTCCAAACAAAGAGACATACCCCAAGCGTGACAGGGCTCCATTCCTTCAAGGCTTCCAAGACATCTCTTGGGACACATTACCATGTGCCCAGTGGGCCCACGTGACACCAGAGCTTCGGAAAAAGAGACTGACCTTCAAAGAATGCTATGGGCCTTGGAAAGGAGGCATCGATTCTTCTCTTCAATGTCCTCAAGACATCTTTCTTGACTTTGCATTATGCTTAAGGCACAAGGGCACTGTAGGTGTGATGAACGCCAAGTCCGGCCACTTGTTTCCAATGAAGTTGCAAGCTTGAATCAGCATGACCTCCCCATAGACTTGAATAGATGACAATGTTCTCCTCTCCGTGCCTGTCCCTCTATTCTCACTTGTGGCCTAGGGTTCCTTTCTTATCCCTTGCATCAGACTCTGTTTTATCTCTTCTAGTTTCTGTGCCTGCTTTCTGTTTGCCAAACCTGTTTCTGGGTATCTGTCCCTTTAATAGCCTAGCCTAGGCCAATCCTCAGACTGTAACCATGCGGCCACCCTGGGGGACATGTTCACCGTGATGTCATAAGCGACCTCAAAATTCGAAGTTGTCCTGACAACCTCCGTGCACACAGAGTTTCACAGCCATCTCAGACCAGTCTGACTCCTCACCCTGTCTAGGTAGGATAGTTTTCCTTTTTCTGCAATTGTTGTCAGTTTCTATCTTTCTCCTTGAACTTCGAAAGGGCTCCTACATTCTCTCTAGACACTGGTGTCACTCCTGTAAGATTATCCTGGGTTTTATCTCTTATATCTTGGGTAGATGGCAAAATGGGTGGACCTTACCCAGAAAAAGTCCTGGACTCCCTCACAAGTTGAAGTTGCCCAGGGAATGTTCTGATGCACGATGATGGTGTCATCTCGTGGCACTCTGCCAATTCCACCTTGGCAGGTCACAAGTTTTCCTTCCTTCTGCCTTTGGGAAGTGTACCAGATACTTCCATAGATTGTAATATTCTTATGGTTCCTTTTCTTGTGCGTATTGATAACGTATCCTCACAATTGCTGCTTATTTATGATCTCTGCCCGCACCATACCATGAAATCTATATTTCCTAACACTACTAATGTGATATGCACTCGTAATGTGAAACAGTGAGGCCCGGGCCGCCCAAGCGGAATGTGGGCACATACCTGCTCCACCACAGGGCCGGCCCTGAATTGTACTTTTGGACCAACCTTTTGCCTGAACTTGGGAAGACGTGGGCCTGTTTGGATTATTCGTGAAGGTGATTAGTAATAACATCATGGACGGTAACATTTTCCGTTCGTTCATGGGTTTAGGACTGATCATGTTCTCTTCGTAGTATTCCTCTTCACCTATTTGGAATGGTCTGCCTTTCTGTAGCATCTGTAAGCATTTGGAGGTGATTTTCCATCCTTGGAAGTTCACCTTCTGTAAACTCTTTCCGCCCCCAAAGCTTTATGACATCATTCTGGACCCCTTTTTGGATTTTTGATTTGAGGTGAATTTATAGCCATGACCCTGCATTAGAACGTACTATAACTTCCAGATTCACGTCCTCATTGCTTTAGACTTCTGTGTAGCTTACATCATCTTCACCAGTGTAAGACTAATCACAGGCCCTCACCACACACTTGTGCCTAATCTTCTCTTTCACCCTCCGTCACCGCCCCTCTTTGCCTCTGGGAGCCCGCATACAAATGTTCAGTGCCACCTGTTGGTTAGTGCTTGCTTTTTCTTCTCCTTGTAAGTGAGATTCTATGGTATTTGAATTTCTCACTGGGGCTTGTTACACTTCCCCTAAAACCCTCACAGCCATTCTGGTGGTCACAAATGGCTGGATTGCATCATTTGTTCCGGCTGAGTGGTATACCATTGTGTGGCTATAGCCCATCTTCCTTCTCCAATCATCCCTTGCTGGACACCAGGGTGCTTTCCAAGTCTTGGATATCCGGAGTAAGACTGTGGTGAACACAGCCATGCACATGTCTTTATGCGGTAGTCTTTCTGACTGTTTTGGATAAGCAAGCGGCAGATTAATAGCTGGGTCATACGGGACATGGATACTTAAACTTCTGAGGCAGTTCCACACCTTTGGCATCGTGGCTGCACCGGGTTACACTCCCACCAGCAGTGCAGGAGGCTTCCCTTCTCTCCACCTCCTCTCTGACACTTGTTATTTCCTGTCTGCTTCCTTCTAGCCATGCTGACCACAGTGAGCTGCCATGGCCTTGCAGTTTGGATTTGCATTTTCCTGAGACTTCATGATGGTGAACAAGTTTTCATGCACCTACTGGCCCTCTTTCTGTCTTCTTCGGAGAAATCTCTGCTTCCATCTTTTGACCAGGTTTTCATTGGCTTGTTTTTTTTCTTGTGGAGACGTGCGAGTTGATTGTATCTTTGGGCTTTTCACCCCTTGTCCGATGTGTGGTTTGCAAACATCCTCTCCCAATCGTTGTGGTGTCTTAGTATTCAGTTGATGGTTTCCTTGAGTGGGCAGAAGTGTGTGCATTTGATGTGGTCCCGTTTGTTTCTTGTTTCCTTTGTTGCCCTTGCCCAGTCAGACATGCTTCTTCCAAATAGGCGGCTCAGACAGATGGCAAAGAGCACTCTGCCTAGGTCTTCTCCTACAAGGTTCACGGTTTCAAGTCTGCCATTCAAGGCTTTAATCCATTTCAGGTGGTGTGTGTGCCAGGTGTAACATCATGGTGTACTCTCGTTGTGTTCCATGTGGCTGTGCAGGCTTCCCAGCACCGTTTATTGTAGAGACTCTCCTTCCTCCGCTGTCTCCACTTGGCTCCCTGGTCCAAAATGGGCTGTCCATGTAAGTTTGAGTTGGGCTCTGGGCTCTCAATTGTTTTGCATGGGTCTTCATGCCTGTTTTGGGGCCCAGACTGTGCCGTTTCGGTACCTAGCGCTTCGTCCTCTATGTTGAAATCAGAAATTGTGACACGTGCTGCTTTGTTCGTTTTCCTGAGGATTCCTTTGCCTAGTCAGGGTCTCGTGTTGCTGGCTAGAAACTTTAGGATTCTCTCTTCTTCTCTGTGGCAAATACTGCTGCAACTTTGACTGGGATTGCATGGAATCCAGAGATTCCTTACTGCGGTATGAACCTTTCAAGTGTGTTAATCCTTCCATTCCTCGATCCCTCGATATCTTTTTTTTTCTTGTGTCTTCTTGAGTTTCTTTCCCCAAAGGTTTGCTAGTTTTTGAATTAACATAGAATTCACCTGTTTTGCTAAGGTTATTCACAGAGATCCTATTCTTCGTAATGGCAAGCTCCTGTTTTTTTGTTTTTTTTTTTCCTTAGCTTCAGTTTTTCTGTTCTTTGCAACTTTTAATTGGTTTTGTTTTGGCACAAGTGCATTGCTGTGCTCACATCTGCTGGCAATGCTCCTGTATTTGCTGTGGAAGTCTGGCCCTGTCCAACGTCCCTTCCCATCTGCCTCTACTCTACCTCGGACGCCTGCACCAGAACAACTGAAGCAGTGGTGAGGAGGCCCAAACCGAGGATTCCACCCAGCCCATACTGGGCCACAGACCCAGAAGGTGCGGACCTCACCACTGCACCACCGGCCGGCCACTTACATGTTCAGTGGCAACGTGCAGTTGAGTGCAACGGGAGTTAAATATACTAGTGAGCCCAACTCTAGCACTGTGTAGATGAGGCTAGGTTGTTTTTCGGGTCCATTGTGATGTCAGAGGATTTGTCATAATTGTGTCTCTGAGGTCCAGCATGCTTCCTGGATACAGGTTTCAGAGCCTGCTTGGAGCAGTCTCATAACTCACCCTTCCCAGTTAGCCCATGCTTGACCTTCGCTGCCGTTTTTTGGCTTGTGAATTTCTCTGACTTTCAAACGTTCCAGCAGAGTCTGTCTAAAGACGGACATCATCTTTCATTGTGGATAATTCAGGTGTGATTTCTGTTCACCTTCCATTTTCTGGGTCCTCTTTTTCTTTTCCATAGTATACTCGTCATGGTCTTTCTCAGCTATCTCCCTTAGACATGCTTATCAGTCCGTTCTCCTTCATTCCAAGGGATTAGTTTGTATTTCGTTAATCGCTGTATGTTCTCTAGGGTGAGGTGTGAGTGCTTTCGTGACTCTTGGTTGTTGTCCTTGAATTTGCACCGGTCACTTGTAGGACTCTTGGCTACCCTAGCCTAGGTCAAACTAAGCACTGAGAACACGTGGTCATGTGGGTTGGTTTGACATCCTGAGATCAGAAACTCCAAATTCGAGGTGGTCCTGGCAACCCCCTTCACGGACACAATGTTTCCAAGACAACTTAGACAAATTGGATGAATTCCACTCTCCAGGAAAGATATTTTTCTGTCTCTTTTCCGGATTTGGGAAGTTTCGAACTTGACCCCTGATCCTTGAACGTTCCCCTAGATTCCGTCCAGATACGGGCTTACTTAATTTTTATAGGGTGTGCCATTTGTTTGCCCTACATCCTCTACCCTGGCCTGTTTATTTTTCTTGAAACACAACTGTAAAGTTCTAATTTTCGTGCAACTTCCTTTCATATGGTGTCAAAACACATAATCAATAATCCTTCTACGGCAAGAGGTAGGGGGAGAGAATTTCGATGGAGGCAAACAGAGCACACTAGCCTGGGAGGGCAGCCTTCACGAAGGAACGAAGCCCTGTGGAAGAGGGTGCTTTTCAGCACCCTTGTAGAGCACTTCCAAACAAAGAGACATACCCCAAGCGTGACAGGGCTCCATTCCTTCAAGGCTTCCAAGACATCTCTTGGGACACATTACCATGTGCCCAGTGGGCCCACGTGACACCAGAGCTTCGGAAAAAGAGACTGACCTTCAAAGAATGCTATGGGCCTTGGAAAGGAGGCATCGATTCTTCTCTTCAATGTCCTCAAGACATCTTTCTTGACTTTGCATTATGCTTAAGGCACAAGGGCACTGTAGGTGTGATGAACGCCAAGTCCGGCCACTTGTTTCCAATGAAGTTGCAAGCTTGAATCAGCATGACCTCCCCATAGACTTGAATAGATGACAATGTTCTCCTCTCCGTGCCTGTCCCTCTATTCTCACTTGTGGCCTAGGGTTCCTTTCTTATCCCTTGCATCAGACTCTGTTTTATCTCTTCTAGTTTCTGTGCCTGCTTTCTGTTTGCCAAACCTGTTTCTGGGTATCTGTCCCTTTAATAGCCTAGCCTAGGCCAATCCTCAGACTGTAACCATGCGGCCACCCTGGGGGACATGTTCACCGTGATGTCATAAGCGACCTCAAAATTCGAAGTTGTCCTGACAACCTCCGTGCACACAGAGTTTCACAGCCATCTCAGACCAGTCTGACTCCTCACCCTGTCTAGGTAGGATAGTTTTCCTTTTTCTGCAATTGTTGTCAGTTTCTATCTTTCTCCTTGAACTTCGAAAGGGCTCCTACATTCTCTCTAGACACTGGTGTCACTCCTGTAAGATTATCCTGGGTTTTATCTCTTATATCTTGGGTAGATGGCAAAATGGGTGGACCTTACCCAGAAAAAGTCCTGGACTCCCTCACAAGTTGAAGTTGCCCAGGGAATGTTCTGATGCACGATGATGGTGTCATCTCGTGGCACTCTGCCAATTCCACCTTGGCAGGTCACAAGTTTTCCTTCCTTCTGCCTTTGGGAAGTGTACCAGATACTTCCATAGATTGTAATATTCTTATGGTTCCTTTTCTTGTGCGTATTGATAACGTATCCTCACAATTGCTGCTTATTTATGATCTCTGCCCGCACCATACCATGAAATCTATATTTCCTAACACTACTAATGTGATATGCACTCGTAATGTGAAACAGTGAGGCCCGGGCCGCCCAAGCGGAATGTGGGCACATACCTGCTCCACCACAGGGCCGGCCCTGAATTGTACTTTTGGACCAACCTTTTGCCTGAACTTGGGAAGACGTGGGCCTGTTTGGATTATTCGTGAAGGTGATTAGTAATAACATCATGGACGGTAACATTTTCCGTTCGTTCATGGGTTTAGGACTGATCATGTTCTCTTCGTAGTATTCCTCTTCACCTATTTGGAATGGTCTGCCTTTCTGTAGCATCTGTAAGCATTTGGAGGTGATTTTCCATCCTTGGAAGTTCACCTTCTGTAAACTCTTTCCGCCCCCAAAGCTTTATGACATCATTCTGGACCCCTTTTTGGATTTTTGATTTGAGGTGAATTTATAGCCATGACCCTGCATTAGAACGTACTATAACTTCCAGATTCACGTCCTCATTGCTTTAGACTTCTGTGTAGCTTACATCATCTTCACCAGTGTAAGACTAATCACAGGCCCTCACCACACACTTGTGCCTAATCTTCTCTTTCACCCTCCGTCACCGCCCCTCTTTGCCTCTGGGAGCCCGCATACAAATGTTCAGTGCCACCTGTTGGTTAGTGCTTGCTTTTTCTTCTCCTTGTAAGTGAGATTCTATGGTATTTGAATTTCTCACTGGGGCTTGTTACACTTCCCCTAAAACCCTCACAGCCATTCTGGTGGTCACAAATGGCTGGATTGCATCATTTGTTCCGGCTGAGTGGTATACCATTGTGTGGCTATAGACCATCTTCCTTCTCCAATCATCCCTTGCTGGACACCAGGGTGCTTTCCAAGTCTTGGATATCCGGAGTAAGACTGTGGTGAACACAGCCATGCACATGTCTTTATGCGGTAGTCTTTCTGACTGTTTTGGATAAGCAAGCGGCAGATTAATAGCTGGGTCATACGGGACATGGATACTTAAACTTCTGAGGCAGTTCCACACCTTTGGCATCGTGGCTGCACCGGGTTACACTCCCACCAGCAGTGCAGGAGGCTTCCCTTCTCTCCACCTCCTCTCTGACACTTGTTATTTCCTGTCTGCTTCCTTCTAGCCATGCTGACCACAGTGAGCTGCCATGGCCTTGCAGTTTGGATTTGCATTTTCCTGAGACTTAATGATGGTGAACAAGTTTTCATGCACCTACTGGCCCTCTTTCTGTCTTCTTCGGAGAAATCTCTGCTTCCATCTTTTGACCAGGTTTTCATTGGCTTGTTTTTTTTCTTGTGGAGACGTGCGAGTTGATTGTATCTTTGGGCTTTTCACCCCTTGTCCGATGTGTGGTTTGCAAACATCCTCTCCCAATCGTTGTGGTGTCTTAGTATTCAGTTGATGGTTTCCTTGAGTGGGCAGAAGTGTGTGCATTTGATGTGGTCCCGTTTGTTTCTTGTTTCCTTTGTTGCCCTTGCCCAGTCAGACATGCTTCTTCCAAATAGGCGGCTCAGACAGATGGCAAAGAGCACTCTGCCTAGGTCTTCTCCTACAAGGTTCACGGTTTCAAGTCTGCCATTCAAGGCTTTAATCCATTTCAGGTGGTGTGTGTGCCAGGTGTAACATCATGGTGTACTCTCGTTGTGTTCCATGTGGCTGTGCAGGCTTCCCAGCACCGTTTATTGTAGAGACTCTCCTTCCTCCGCTGTCTCCACTTGGCTCCCTGGTCCAAAATGGGCTGTCCATGTAAGTTTGAGTTGGGCTCTGGGCTCTCAATTGTTTTGCATGGGTCTTCATGCCTGTTTTGGGGCCCAGACTGTGCCGTTTCGGTACCTAGCGCTTCGTCCTCTATGTTGAAATCAGAAATTGTGACACGTGCTGCTTTGTTCGTTTTCCTGAGGATTCCTTTGCCTAGTCAGGGTCTCGTGTTGCTGGCTAGAAACTTTAGGATTCTCTCTTCTTCTCTGTGGCAAATACTGCTGCAACTTTGACTGGGATTGCATGGAATCCAGAGATTCCTTACTGCGGTATGAACCTTTCAAGTGTGTTAATCCTTCCATTCCTCGATCCCTCGATATCTTTTTTTTTCTTGTGTCTTCTTGAGTTTCTTTCCCCAAAGGTTTGCTAGTTTTTGAATTAACATAGAATTCACCTGTTTTGCTAAGGTTATTCACAGAGATCCTATTCTTCGTAATGGCAAGCTCCTGTTTTTTTGTTTTTTTTTTTCCTTAGCTTCAGTTTTTCTGTTCTTTGCAACTTTTAATTGGTTTTGTTTTGGCACAAGTGCATTGCTGTGCTCACATCTGCTGGCAATGCTCCTGTATTTGCTGTGGAAGTCTGGCCCTGTCCAACGTCCCTTCCCATCTGCCTCTACTCTACCTCGGACGCCTGCACCAGAACAACTGAAGCAGTGGTGAGGAGGCCCAAACCGAGGATTCCACCCAGCCCATACTGGGCCACAGACCCAGAAGGTGCGGACCTCACCACTGCACCACCGGCCGGCCACTTACATGTTCAGTGGCAACGTGCAGTTGAGTGCAACGGGAGTTAAATATACTAGTGAGCCCAACTCTAGCACTGTGTAGATGAGGCTAGGTTGTTTTTCGGGTCCATTGTGATGTCAGAGGATTTGTCATAATTGTGTCTCTGAGGTCCAGCATGCTTCCTGGATACAGGTTTCAGAGCCTGCTTGGAGCAGTCTCATAACTCACCCTTCCCAGTTAGCCCATGCTTGACCTTCGCTGCCGTTTTTTGGCTTGTGAATTTCTCTGACTTTCAAACGTTCCAGCAGAGTCTGTCTAAAGACGGACATCATCTTTCATTGTGGATAATTCAGGTGTGATTTCTGTTCACCTTCCATTTTCTGGGTCCTCTTTTTCTTTTCCATAGTATACTCGTCATGGTCTTTCTCAGCTATCTCCCTTAGACATGCTTATCAGTCCGTTCTCCTTCATTCCAAGGGATTAGTTTGTATTTCGTTAATCGCTGTATGTTCTCTAGGGTGAGGTGTGAGTGCTTTCGTGACTCTTGGTTGTTGTCCTTGAATTTGCACCGGTCACTTGTAGGACTCTTGGCTACCCTAGCCTAGGTCAAACTAAGCACTGAGAACACGTGGTCATGTGGGTTGGTTTGACATCCTGAGATCAGAAACTCCAAATTCGAGGTGGTCCTGGCAACCCCCTTCACGGACACAATGTTTCCAAGACAACTTAGACAAATTGGATGAATTCCACTCTCCAGGAAAGATATTTTTCTGTCTCTTTTCCGGATTTGGGAAGTTTCGAACTTGACCCCTGATCCTTGAACGTTCCCCTAGATTCCGTCCAGATACGGGCTTACTTAATTTTTATAGGGTGTGCCATTTGTTTGCCCTACATCCTCTACCCTGGCCTGTTTATTTTTCTTGAAACACAACTGTAAAGTTCTAATTTTCGTGCAACTTCCTTTCATATGGTGTCAAAACACATAATCAATAATCCTTCTACGGCAAGAGGTAGGGGGAGAGAATTTCGATGGAGGCAAACAGAGCACACTAGCCTGGGAGGGCAGCCTTCACGAAGGAACGAAGCCCTGTGGAAGAGGGTGCTTTTCAGCACCCTTGTAGAGCACTTCCAAACAAAGAGACATACCCCAAGCGTGACAGGGCTCCATTCCTTCAAGGCTTCCAAGACATCTCTTGGGACACATTACCATGTGCCCAGTGGGCCCACGTGACACCAGAGCTTCGGAAAAAGAGACTGACCTTCAAAGAATGCTATGGGCCTTGGAAAGGAGGCATCGATTCTTCTCTTCAATGTCCTCAAGACATCTTTCTTGACTTTGCATTATGCTTAAGGCACAAGGGCACTGTAGGTGTGATGAACGCCAAGTCCGGCCACTTGTTTCCAATGAAGTTGCAAGCTTGAATCAGCATGACCTCCCCATAGACTTGAATAGATGACAATGTTCTCCTCTCCGTGCCTGTCCCTCTATTCTCACTTGTGGCCTAGGGTTCCTTTCTTATCCCTTGCATCAGACTCTGTTTTATCTCTTCTAGTTTCTGTGCCTGCTTTCTGTTTGCCAAACCTGTTTCTGGGTATCTGTCCCTTTAATAGCCTAGCCTAGGCCAATCCTCAGACTGTAACCATGCGGCCACCCTGGGGGACATGTTCACCGTGATGTCATAAGCGACCTCAAAATTCGAAGTTGTCCTGACAACCTCCGTGCACACAGAGTTTCACAGCCATCTCAGACCAGTCTGACTCCTCACCCTGTCTAGGTAGGATAGTTTTCCTTTTTCTGCAATTGTTGTCAGTTTCTATCTTTCTCCTTGAACTTCGAAAGGGCTCCTACATTCTCTCTAGACACTGGTGTCACTCCTGTAAGATTATCCTGGGTTTTATCTCTTATATCTTGGGTAGATGGCAAAATGGGTGGACCTTACCCAGAAAAAGTCCTGGACTCCCTCACAAGTTGAAGTTGCCCAGGGAATGTTCTGATGCACGATGATGGTGTCATCTCGTGGCACTCTGCCAATTCCACCTTGGCAGGTCACAAGTTTTCCTTCCTTCTGCCTTTGGGAAGTGTACCAGATACTTCCATAGATTGTAATATTCTTATGGTTCCTTTTCTTGTGCGTATTGATAACGTATCCTCACAATTGCTGCTTATTTATGATCTCTGCCCGCACCATACCATGAAATCTATATTTCCTAACACTACTAATGTGATATGCACTCGTAATGTGAAACAGTGAGGCCCGGGCCGCCCAAGCGGAATGTGGGCACATACCTGCTCCACCACAGGGCCGGCCCTGAATTGTACTTTTGGACCAACCTTTTGCCTGAACTTGGGAAGACGTGGGCCTGTTTGGATTATTCGTGAAGGTGATTAGTAATAACATCATGGACGGTAACATTTTCCGTTCGTTCATGGGTTTAGGACTGATCATGTTCTCTTCGTAGTATTCCTCTTCACCTATTTGGAATGGTCTGCCTTTCTGTAGCATCTGTAAGCATTTGGAGGTGATTTTCCATCCTTGGAAGTTCACCTTCTGTAAACTCTTTCCGCCCCCAAAGCTTTATGACATCATTCTGGACCCCTTTTTGGATTTTTGATTTGAGGTGAATTTATAGCCATGACCCTGCATTAGAACGTACTATAACTTCCAGATTCACGTCCTCATTGCTTTAGACTTCTGTGTAGCTTACATCATCTTCACCAGTGTAAGACTAATCACAGGCCCTCACCACACACTTGTGCCTAATCTTCTCTTTCACCCTCCGTCACCGCCCCTCTTTGCCTCTGGGAGCCCGCATACAAATGTTCAGTGCCACCTGTTGGTTAGTGCTTGCTTTTTCTTCTCCTTGTAAGTGAGATTCTATGGTATTTGAATTTCTCACTGGGGCTTGTTACACTTCCCCTAAAACCCTCACAGCCATTCTGGTGGTCACAAATGGCTGGATTGCATCATTTGTTCCGGCTGAGTGGTATACCATTGTGTGGCTATAGCCCATCTTCCTTCTCCAATCATCCCTTGCTGGACACCAGGGTGCTTTCCAAGTCTTGGATATCAGGAGTAAGACTGTGGTGAACACAGCCATGCACATGTCTTTATGCGGTAGTCTTTCTGACTGTTTTGGATAAGCAAGCGGCAGATTAATAGCTGGGTCATACGGGACATGGATACTTAAACTTCTGAGGCAGTTCCACACCTTTGGCATCGTGGCTGCACCGGGTTACACTCCCACCAGCAGTGCAGGAGGCTTCCCTTCTCTCCACCTCCTCTCTGACACTTGTTATTTCCTGTCTGCTTCCTTCTAGCCATGCTGACCACAGTGAGCTGCCATGGCCTTGCAGTTTGGATTTGCATTTTCCTGAGACTTCATGATGGTGAACAAGTTTTCATGCACCTACTGGCCCTCTTTCTGTCTTCTTCGGAGAAATCTCTGCTTCCATCTTTTGACCAGGTTTTCATTGGCTTGTTTTTTTTCTTGTGGAGACGTGCGAGTTGATTGTATCTTTGGGCTTTTCACCCCTTGTCCGATGTGTGGTTTGCAAACATCCTCTCCCAATTGTTGTGGTGTCTTAGTATTCAGTTGATGGTTTCCTTGAGTGGGCAGAAGTGTGTGCATTTGATGTGGTCCCGTTTGTTTCTTGTTTCCTTTGTTGCCCTTGCCCAGTCAGACATGCTTCTTCCAAATAGGCGGCTCAGACAGATGGCAAAGAGCACTCTGCCTAGGTCTTCTCCTACAAGGTTCACGGTTTCAAGTCTGCCATTCAAGGCTTTAATCCATTTCAGGTGGTGTGTGTGCCAGGTGTAACATCATGGTGTACTCTCGTTGTGTTCCATGTGGCTGTGCAGGCTTCCCAGCACCGTTTATTGTAGAGACTCTCCTTCCTCCGCTGTCTCCACTTGGCTCCCTGGTCCAAAATGGGCTGTCCATGTAAGTTTGAGTTGGGCTCTGGGCTCTCAATTGTTTTGCATGGGTCTTCATGCCTGTTTTGGGGCCCAGACTGTGCCGTTTCGGTACCTAGCGCTTCGTCCTCTATGTTGAAATCAGAAATTGTGACACGTGCTGCTTTGTTCGTTTTCCTGAGGATTCCTTTGCCTAGTCAGGGTCTCGTGTTGCTGGCTAGAAACTTTAGGATTCTCTCTTCTTCTCTGTGGCAAATACTGCTGCAACTTTGACTGGGATTGCATGGAATCCAGAGATTCCTTACTGCGGTATGAACCTTTCAAGTGTGTTAATCCTTCCATTCCTCGATCCCTCGATATCTTTTTTTTTCTTGTGTCTTCTTGAGTTTCTTTCCCCAAAGGTTTGCTAGTTTTTGAATTAACATAGAATTCACCTGTTTTGCTAAGGTTATTCACAGAGATCCTATTCTTCGTAATGGCAAGCTCCTGTTTTTTTGTTTTTTTTTTTCCTTAGCTTCAGTTTTTCTGTTCTTTGCAACTTTTAATTGGTTTTGTTTTGGCACAAGTGCATTGCTGTGCTCACATCTGCTGGCAATGCTCCTGTATTTGCTGTGGAAGTCTGGCCCTGTCCAACGTCCCTTCCCTTCTGCCTCTACTCTACCTCGGACGCCTGCACCAGAACAACTGAAGCAGTGGTGAGGAGGCCCAAACCGAGGATTCCACCCAGCCCATACTGGGCCACAGACCCAGAAGGTGCGGACCTCACCACTGCACCACCGGCCGGCCACTTACATGTTCAGTGGCAACGTGCAGTTGAGTGCAATGGGAGTTAAATATACTAGTGAGCCCAACTCTAGCACTGTGTAGATGAGGCTAGGTTGTTTTTCGGGTCCATTGTGATGTCAGAGGATTTGTCATAATTGTGTCTCTGAGGTCCAGCATGCTTCCTGGATACAGGTTTCAGAGCCTGCTTGGAGCAGTCTCATAACTCACCCTTCCCAGTTAGCCCATGCTTGACCTTCGCTGCCGTTTTTTGGCTTGTGAATTTCTCTGACTTTCAAACGTTCCAGCAGAGTCTGTCTAAAGACGGACATCATCTTTCATTGTGGATAATTCAGGTGTGATTTCTGTTCACCTTCCATTTTCTGGGTCCTCTTTTTCTTTTCCATAGTATACTCGTCATGGTCTTTCTCAGCTATCTCCCTTAGACATGCTTATCAGTCCGTTCTCCTTCATTCCAAGGGATTAGTTTGTATTTCTTTAATCGCTGTATGTTCTCTAGGGTGAGGTGTGAGTGCTTTCGTGACTCTTGGTTGTTGTCCTTGAATTTGCACCGGTCACTTGTAGGACTCTTGGCTACCCTAGCCTAGGTCAAACTAAGCACTGAGAACACGTGGTCATGTGGGTTGGTTTGACATCCTGAGATCAGAAACTCCAAATTCGAGGTGGTCCTGGCAACCCCCTTCACGGACACAATGTTTCCAAGACAACTTAGACAAATCGGATGAATTCCACTCTCCAGGAAAGATATTTTTCTGTCTCTTTTCCGGATTTGGGAAGTTTCGAACTTGACCCCTGATCCTTGAACGTTCCCCTAGATTCCGTCCAGATACGGGCTTACTTAATTTTTATAGGGTGTGCCATTTGTTTGCCCTACATCCTCTACCCTGGCCTGTTTATTTTTCTTGAAACACAACTGTAAAGTTCTAATTTTCGTGCAACTTCCTTACATATGGTGTCAAAACACATAATCAATAATCCTTCTACGGCAAGAGGTAGGGGGAGAGAATTTCGATGGAGGCAAACAGAGCACACTAGCCTGGGAGGGCAGCCTTCACGAAGGAACGAAGCCCTGTGGAAGAGGGTGCTTTTCAGCACCCTTGTAGAGCACTTCCAAACAAAGAGACATACCCCAAGCGTGACAGGGCTCCATTCCTTCAAGGCTTCCAAGACATCTCTTGGGACACATTACCATGTGCCCAGTGGGCCCACGTGACACCAGAGCTTCGGAAAAAGAGACTGACCTTCAAAGAATGCTATGGGCCTTGGAAAGGAGGCATCGATTCTTCTCTTCAATGTCCTCAAGACATCTTTCTTGACTTTGCATTATGCTTAAGGCACAAGGGCACTGTAGGTGTGATGAACGCCAAGTCCGGCCACTTGTTTCCAATGAAGTTGCAAGCTTGAATCAGCATGACCTCCCCATAGACTTGAATAGATGACAATGTTCTCCTCTCCGTGCCTGTCCCTCTATTCTCACTTGTGGCCTAGGGTTCCTTTCTTATCCCTTGCATCAGACTCTGTTTTATCTCTTCTAGTTTCTGTGCCTGCTTTCTGTTTGCCAAACCTGTTTCTGGGTATCTGTCCCTTTAATAGCCTAGCCTAGGCCAATCCTCAGACTGTAACCATGCGGCCACCCTGGGGGACATGTTCACCGTGATGTCATAAGCGACCTCAAAATTCGAAGTTGTCCTGACAACCTCCGTGCACACAGAGTTTCACAGCCATCTCAGACCAGTCTGACTCCTCACCCTGTCTAGGTAGGATAGTTTTCCTTTTTCTGCAATTGTTGTCAGTTTCTATCTTTCTCCTTGAACTTCGAAAGGGCTCCTACATTCTCTCTAGACACTGGTGTCACTCCTGTAAGATTATCCTGGGTTTTATCTCTTATATCTTGGGTAGATGGCAAAATGGGTGGACCTTACCCAGAAAAAGTCCTGGACTCCCTCACAAGTTGAAGTTGCCCAGGGAATGTTCTGATGCACGATGATGGTGTCATCTCGTGGCACTCTGCCAATTCCACCTTGGCAGGTCACAAGTTTTCCTTCCTTCTGCCTTTGGGAAGTGTACCAGATACTTCCATAGATTGTAATATTCTTATGGTTCCTTTTCTTGTGCGTATTGATAACGTATCCTCACAATTGCTGCTTATTTATGATCTCTGCCCGCACCATACCATGAAATCTATATTTCCTAACACTACTAATGTGATATGCACTCGTAATGTGAAACAGTGAGGCCCGGGCCGCCCAAGCGGAATGTGGGCACTTACCTGCTCCACCACAGGGCCGGCCCTGAATTGTACTTTTGGACCAACCTTTTGCCTGAACTTGGGAAGACGTGGGCCTGTTTGGATTATTCGTGAAGGTGATTAGTAATAACATCATGGACGGTAACATTTTCCGTTCGTTCATGGGTTTAGGACTGATCATGTTCTCTTCGTAGTATTCCTCTTCACCTATTTGGAATGGTCTGCCTTTCTGTAGCATCTGTAAGCATTTGGAGGTGATTTTCCATCCTTGGAAGTTCACCTTCTGTAAACTCTTTCCGCCCCCAAAGCTTTATGACATCATTCTGGACCCCTTTTTGGATTTTTGATTTGAGGTGAATTTATAGCCATGACCCTGCATTAGAACGTACTATAACTTCCAGATTCACATCCTCATTGCTTTAGACTTCTGTGTAGCTTACATCATCTTCACCAGTGTAAGACTAATCACAGGCCCTCACCACACACTTGTGCCTAATCTTCTCTTTCACCCTCCGTCACCGCCCCTCTTTGCCTCTGGGAGCCCGCATACAAATGTTCAGTGCCACCTGTTGGTTAGTGCTTGCTTTTTCTTCTCCTTGTAAGTGAGATTCTATGGTATTTGAATTTCTCACTGGGGCTTGTTACACTTCCCCTAAAACCCTCACAGCCATTCTGGTGGTCACAAATGGCTGGATTGCATCATTTGTTCCGGCTGAGTGGTATACCATTGTGTGGCTATAGACCATCTTCCTTCTCCAATCATCCCTTGCTGGACACCAGGGTGCTTTCCAAGTCTTGGATATCCGGAGTAAGACTGTGGTGAACACAGCCATGCACATGTCTTTATGCGGTAGTCTTTCTGACTGTTTTGGATAAGCAAGCGGCAGATTAATAGCTGGGTCATACGGGACATGGATACTTAAACTTCTGAGGCAGTTCCACACCTTTGGCATCGTGGCTGCACCGGGTTACACTCCCACCAGCAGTGCAGGAGGCTTCCCTTCTCTCCACCTCCTCTCTGACACTTGTTATTTCCTGTCTGCTTCCTTCTAGCCATGCTGACCACAGTGAGCTGCCATGGCCTTGCAGTTTGGATTTGCATTTTCCTGAGACTTAATGATGGTGAACAAGTTTTCATGCACCTACTGGCCCTCTTTCTGTCTTCTTCGGAGAAATCTCTGCTTCCATCTTTTGACCAGGTTTTCATTGGCTTGTTTTTTTTCTTGTGGAGACGTGCGAGTTGATTGTATCTTTGGGCTTTTCACCCCTTGTCCGATGTGTGGTTTGCAAACATCCTCTCCCAATCGTTGTGGTGTCTTAGTATTCAGTTGATGGTTTCCTTGAGTGGGCAGAAGTGTGTGCATTTGATGTGGTCCCGTTTGTTTCTTGTTTCCTTTGTTGCCCTTGCCCAGTCAGACATGCTTCTTCCAAATAGGCGGCTCAGACAGATGGCAAAGAGCACTCTGCCTAGGTCTTCTCCTACAAGGTTCACGGTTTCAAGTCTGCCATTCAAGGCTTTAATCCATTTCAGGTGGTGTGTGTGCCAGGTGTAACATCATGGTGTACTCTCGTTGTGTTCCATGTGGCTGTGCAGGCTTCCCAGCACCGTTTATTGTAGAGACTCTCCTTCCTCCGCTGTCTCCACTTGGCTCCCTGGTCCAAAATGGGCTGTCCATGTAAGTTTGAGTTGGGCTCTGGGCTCTCAATTGTTTTGCATGGGTCTTCATGCCTGTTTTGGGGCCCAGACTGTGCCGTTTCGGTACCTAGCGCTTCGTCCTCTATGTTGAAATCAGAAATTGTGACACGTGCTGCTTTGTTCGTTTTCCTGAGGATTCCTTTGCCTAGTCAGGGTCTCGTGTTGCTGGCTAGAAACTTTAGGATTCTCTCTTCTTCTCTGTGGCAAATACTGCTGCAACTTTGACTGGGATTGCATGGAATCCAGAGATTCCTTACTGCGGTATGAACCTTTCAAGTGTGTTAATCCTTCCATTCCTCGATCCCTCGATATCTTTTTTTTTCTTGTGTCTTCTTGAGTTTCTTTCCCCAAAGGTTTGCTAGTTTTTGAATTAACATAGAATTCACCTGTTTTGCTAAGGTTATTCACAGAGATCCTATTCTTCGTAATGGCAAGCTCCTGTTTTTTTGTTTTTTTTTTTCCTTAGCTTCAGTTTTTCTGTTCTTTGCAACTTTTAATTGGTTTTGTTTTGGCACAAGTGCATTGCTGTGCTCACATCTGCTGGCAATGCTCCTGTATTTGCTGTGGAAGTCTGGCCCTGTCCAACGTCCCTTCCCTTCTGCCTCTACTCTACCTCGGACGCCTGCACCAGAACAACTGAAGCAGTGGTGAGGAGGCCCAAACCGAGGATTCCACCCAGCCCATACTGGGCCACAGACCCAGAAGGTGCGGACCTCACCACTGCACCACCGGCCGGCCACTTACATGTTCAGTGGCAACGTGCAGTTGAGTGCAATGGGAGTTAAATATACTAGTGAGCCCAACTCTAGCACTGTGTAGATGAGGCTAGGTTGTTTTTCGGGTCCATTGTGATGTCAGAGGATTTGTCATAATTGTGTCTCTGAGGTCCAGCATGCTTCCTGGATACAGGTTTCAGAGCCTGCTTGGAGCAGTCTCATAACTCACCCTTCCCAGTTAGCCCATGCTTGACCTTCGCTGCCGTTTTTTGGCTTGTGAATTTCTCTGACTTTCAAACGTTCCAGCAGAGTCTGTCTAAAGACGGACATCATCTTTCATTGTGGATAATTCAGGTGTGATTTCTGTTCACCTTCCATTTTCTGGGTCCTCTTTTTCTTTTCCATAGTATACTCGTCATGGTCTTTCTCAGCTATCTCCCTTAGACATGCTTATCAGTCCGTTCTCCTTCATTCCAAGGGATTAGTTTGTATTTCGTTAATCGCTGTATGTTCTCTAGGGTGAGGTGTGAGTGCTTTCGTGACTCTTGGTTGTTGTCCTTGAATTTGCACCGGTCACTTGTAGGACTCTTGGCTACCCTAGCCTAGGTCAAACTAAGCACTGAGAACACGTGGTCATGTGGGTTGGTTTGACATCCTGAGATCAGAAACTCCAAATTCGAGGTGGTCCTGGCAACCCCCTTCACGGACACAATGTTTCCAAGACAACTTAGACAAATTGGATGAATTCCACTCTCCAGGAAAGATATTTTTCTGTCTCTTTTCCGGATTTGGGAAGTTTCGAACTTGACCCCTGATCCTTGAACGTTCCCCTAGATTCCGTCCAGATACGGGCTTACTTAATTTTTATAGGGTGTGCCATTTGTTTGCCCTACATCCTCTACCCTGGCCTGTTTATTTTTCTTGAAACACAACTGTAAAGTTCTAATTTTCGTGCAACTTCCTTTCATATGGTGTCAAAACACATAATCAATAATCCTTCTACGGCAAGAGGTAGGGGGAGAGAATTTCGATGGAGGCAAACAGAGCACACTAGCCTGGGAGGGCAGCCTTCACGAAGGAACGAAGCCCTGTGGAAGAGGGTGCTTTTCAGCACCCTTGTAGAGCACTTCCAAACAAAGAGACATACCCCAAGCGTGACAGGGCTCCATTCCTTCAAGGCTTCCAAGACATCTCTTGGGACACATTACCATGTGCCCAGTGGGCCCACGTGACACCAGAGCTTCGGAAAAAGAGACTGACCTTCAAAGAATGCTATGGGCCTTGGAAAGGAGGCATCGATTCTTCTCTTCAATGTCCTCAAGACATCTTTCTTGACTTTGCATTATGCTTAAGGCACAAGGGCACTGTAGGTGTGATGAACGCCAAGTCCGGCCACTTGTTTCCAATGAAGTTGCAAGCTTGAATCAGCATGACCTCCCCATAGACTTGAATAGATGACAATGTTCTCCTCTCCGTGCCTGTCCCTCTATTCTCACTTGTGGCCTAGGGTTCCTTTCTTATCCCTTGCATCAGACTCTGTTTTATCTCTTCTAGTTTCTGTGCCTGCTTTCTGTTTGCCAAACCTGTTTCTGGGTATCTGTCCCTTTAATAGCCTAGCCTAGGCCAATCCTCAGACTGTAACCATGCGGCCACCCTGGGGGACATGTTCACCGTGATGTCATAAGCGACCTCAAAATTCGAAGTTGTCCTGACAACCTCCGTGCACACAGAGTTTCACAGCCATCTCAGACCAGTCTGACTCCTCACCCTGTCTAGGTAGGATAGTTTTCCTTTTTCTGCAATTGTTGTCAGTTTCTATCTTTCTCCTTGAACTTCGAAAGGGCTCCTACATTCTCTCTAGACACTGGTGTCACTCCTGTAAGATTATCCTGGGTTTTATCTCTTATATCTTGGGTAGATGGCAAAATGGGTGGACCTTACCCAGAAAAAGTCCTGGACTCCCTCACAAGTTGAAGTTGCCCAGGGAATGTTCTGATGCACGATGATGGTGTCATCTCGTGGCACTCTGCCAATTCCACCTTGGCAGGTCACAAGTTTTCCTTCCTTCTGCCTTTGGGAAGTGTACCAGATACTTCCATAGATTGTAATATTCTTATGGTTCCTTTTCTTGTGCGTATTGATAACGTATCCTCACAATTGCTGCTTATTTATGATCTCTGCCCGCACCATACCATGAAATCTATATTTCCTAACACTACTAATGTGATATGCACTCGTAATGTGAAACAGTGAGGCCCGGGCCGCCCAAGCGGAATGTGGGCACTTACCTGCTCCACCACAGGGCCGGCCCTGAATTGTACTTTTGGACCAACCTTTTGCCTGAACTTGGGAAGACGTGGGCCTGTTTGGATTATTCGTGAAGGTGATTAGTAATAACATCATGGACGGTAACATTTTCCGTTCGTTCATGGGTTTAGGACTGATCATGTTCTCTTCGTAGTATTCCTCTTCACCTATTTGGAATGGTCTGCCTTTCTGTAGCATCTGTAAGCATTTGGAGGTGATTTTCCATCCTTGGAAGTTCACCTTCTGTAAACTCTTTCCGCCCCCAAAGCTTTATGACATCATTCTGGACCCCTTTTTGGATTTTTGATTTGAGGTGAATTTATAGCCATGACCCTGCATTAGAACGTACTATAACTTCCAGATTCACATCCTCATTGCTTTAGACTTCTGTGTAGCTTACATCATCTTCACCAGTGTAAGACTAATCACAGGCCCTCACCACACACTTGTGCCTAATCTTCTCTTTCACCCTCCGTCACCGCCCCTCTTTGCCTCTGGGAGCCCGCATACAAATGTTCAGTGCCACCTGTTGGTTAGTGCTTGCTTTTTCTTCTCCTTGTAAGTGAGATTCTATGGTATTTGAATTTCTCACTGGGGCTTGTTACACTTCCCCTAAAACCCTCACAGCCATTCTGGTGGTCACAAATGGCTGGATTGCATCATTTGTTCCGGCTGAGTGGTATACCATTGTGTGGCTATAGACCATCTTCCTTCTCCAATCATCCCTTGCTGGACACCAGGGTGCTTTCCAAGTCTTGGATATCCGGAGTAAGACTGTGGTGAACACAGCCATGCACATGTCTTTATGCGGTAGTCTTTCTGACTGTTTTGGATAAGCAAGCGGCAGATTAATAGCTGGGTCATACGGGACATGGATACTTAAACTTCTGAGGCAGTTCCACACCTTTGGCATCGTGGCTGCACCGGGTTACACTCCCACCAGCAGTGCAGGAGGCTTCCCTTCTCTCCACCTCCTCTCTGACACTTGTTATTTCCTGTCTGCTTCCTTCTAGCCATGCTGACCACAGTGAGCTGCCATGGCCTTGCAGTTTGGATTTGCATTTTCCTGAGACTTAATGATGGTGAACAAGTTTTCATGCACCTACTGGCCCTCTTTCTGTCTTCTTCGGAGAAATCTCTGCTTCCATCTTTTGACCAGGTTTTCATTGGCTTGTTTTTTTTCTTGTGGAGACGTGCGAGTTGATTGTATCTTTGGGCTTTTCACCCCTTGTCCGATGTGTGGTTTGCAAACATCCTCTCCCAATCGTTGTGGTGTCTTAGTATTCAGTTGATGGTTTCCTTGAGTGGGCAGAAGTGTGTGCATTTGATGTGGTCCCGTTTGTTTCTTGTTTCCTTTGTTGCCCTTGCCCAGTCAGACATGCTTCTTCCAAATAGGCGGCTCAGACAGATGGCAAAGAGCACTCTGCCTAGGTCTTCTCCTACAAGGTTCACGGTTTCAAGTCTGCCATTCAAGGCTTTAATCCATTTCAGGTGGTGTGTGTGCCAGGTGTAACATCATGGTGTACTCTCGTTGTGTTCCATGTGGCTGTGCAGGCTTCCCAGCACCGTTTATTGTAGAGACTCTCCTTCCTCCGCTGTCTCCACTTGGCTCCCTGGTCCAAAATGGGCTGTCCATGTAAGTTTGAGTTGGGCTCTGGGCTCTCAATTGTTTTGCATGGGTCTTCATGCCTGTTTTGGGGCCCAGACTGTGCCGTTTCGGTACCTAGCGCTTCGTCCTCTATGTTGAAATCAGAAATTGTGACACGTGCTGCTTTGTTCGTTTTCCTGAGGATTCCTTTGCCTAGTCAGGGTCTCGTGTTGCTGGCTAGAAACTTTAGGATTCTCTCTTCTTCTCTGTGGCAAATACTGCTGCAACTTTGACTGGGATTGCATGGAATCCAGAGATTCCTTACTGCGGTATGAACCTTTCAAGTGTGTTAATCCTTCCATTCCTCGATCCCTCGATATCTTTTTTTTTCTTGTGTCTTCTTGAGTTTCTTTCCCCAAAGGTTTGCTAGTTTTTGAATTAACATAGAATTCACCTGTTTTGCTAAGGTTATTCACAGAGATCCTATTCTTCGTAATGGCAAGCTCCTGTTTTTTTGTTTTTTTTTTTCCTTAGCTTCAGTTTTTCTGTTCTTTGCAACTTTTAATTGGTTTTGTTTTGGCACAAGTGCATTGCTGTGCTCACATCTGCTGGCAATGCTCCTGTATTTGCTGTGGAAGTCTGGCCCTGTCCAACGTCCCTTCCCTTCTGCCTCTACTCTACCTCGGACGCCTGCACCAGAACAACTGAAGCAGTGGTGAGGAGGCCCAAACCGAGGATTCCACCCAGCCCATACTGGGCCACAGACCCAGAAGGTGCGGACCTCACCACTGCACCACCGGCCGGCCACTTACATGTTCAGTGGCAACGTGCAGTTGAGTGCAACGGGAGTTAAATATACTAGTGAGCCCAACTCTAGCACTGTGTAGATGAGGCTAGGTTGTTTTTCGGGTCCATTGTGATGTCAGAGGATTTGTCATAATTGTGTCTCTGAGGTCCAGCATGCTTCCTGGATACAGGTTTCAGAGCCTGCTTGGAGCAGTCTCATAACTCACCCTTCCCAGTTAGCCCATGCTTGACCTTCGCTGCCGTTTTTTGGCTTGTGAATTTCTCTGACTTTCAAACGTTCCAGCAGAGTCTGTCTAAAGACGGACATCATCTTTCATTGTGGATAATTCAGGTGTGATTTCTGTTCACCTTCCATTTTCTGGGTCCTCTTTTTCTTTTCCATAGTATACTCGTCATGGTCTTTCTCAGCTATCTCCCTTAGACATGCTTATCAGTCCGTTCTCCTTCATTCCAAGGGATTAGTTTGTATTTCTTTAATCGCTGTATGTTCTCTAGGGTGAGGTGTGAGTGCTTTCGTGACTCTTGGTTGTTGTCCTTGAATTTGCACCGGTCACTTGTAGGACTCTTGGCTACCCTAGCCTAGGTCAAACTAAGCACTGAGAACACGTGGTCATGTGGGTTGGTTTGACATCCTGAGATCAGAAACTCCAAATTCGAGGTGGTCCTGGCAACCCCCTTCACGGACACAATGTTTCCAAGACAACTTAGACAAATCGGATGAATTCCACTCTCCAGGAAAGATATTTTTCTGTCTCTTTTCCGGATTTGGGAAGTTTCGAACTTGACCCCTGATCCTTGAACGTTCCCCTAGATTCCGTCCAGATACGGGCTTACTTAATTTTTATAGGGTGTGCCATTTGTTTGCCCTACATCCTCTACCCTGGCCTGTTTATTTTTCTTGAAACACAACTGTAAAGTTCTAATTTTCGTGCAACTTCCTTTCATATGGTGTCAAAACACATAATCAATAATCCTTCTACGGCAAGAGGTAGGGGGAGAGAATTTCGATGGAGGCAAACAGAGCACACTAGCCTGGGAGGGCAGCCTTCACGAAGGAACGAAGCCCTGTGGAAGAGGGTGCTTTTCAGCACCCTTGTAGAGCACTTCCAAACAAAGAGACATACCCCAAGCGTGACAGGGCTCCATTCCTTCAAGGCTTCCAAGACATCTCTTGGGACACATTACCATGTGCCCAGTGGGCCCACGTGACACCAGAGCTTCGGAAAAAGAGACTGACCTTCAAAGAATGCTATGGGCCTTGGAAAGGAGGCATCGATTCTTCTCTTCAATGTCCTCAAGACATCTTTCTTGACTTTGCATTATGCTTAAGGCACAAGGGCACTGTAGGTGTGATGAACGCCAAGTCCGGCCACTTGTTTCCAATGAAGTTGCAAGCTTGAATCAGCATGACCTCCCCATAGACTTGAATAGATGACAATGTTCTCCTCTCCGTGCCTGTCCCTCTATTCTCACTTGTGGCCTAGGGTTCCTTTCTTATCCCTTGCATCAGACTCTGTTTTATCTCTTCTAGTTTCTGTGCCTGCTTTCTGTTTGCCAAACCTGTTTCTGGGTATCTGTCCCTTTAATAGCCTAGCCTAGGCCAATCCTCAGACTGTAACCATGCGGCCACCCTGGGGGACATGTTCACCGTGATGTCATAAGCGACCTCAAAATTCGAAGTTGTCCTGACAACCTCCGTGCACACAGAGTTTCACAGCCATCTCAGACCAGTCTGACTCCTCACCCTGTCTAGGTAGGATAGTTTTCCTTTTTCTGCAATTGTTGTCAGTTTCTATCTTTCTCCTTGAACTTCGAAAGGGCTCCTACATTCTCTCTAGACACTGGTGTCACTCCTGTAAGATTATCCTGGGTTTTATCTCTTATATCTTGGGTAGATGGCAAAATGGGTGGACCTTACCCAGAAAAAGTCCTGGACTCCCTCACAAGTTGAAGTTGCCCAGGGAATGTTCTGATGCACGATGATGGTGTCATCTCGTGGCACTCTGCCAATTCCACCTTGGCAGGTCACAAGTTTTCCTTCCTTCTGCCTTTGGGAAGTGTACCAGATACTTCCATAGATTGTAATATTCTTATGGTTCCTTTTCTTGTGCGTATTGATAACGTATCCTCACAATTGCTGCTTATTTATGATCTCTGCCCGCACCATACCATGAAATCTATATTTCCTAACACTACTAATGTGATATGCACTCGTAATGTGAAACAGTGAGGCCCGGGCCGCCCAAGCGGAATGTGGGCACATACCTGCTCCACCACAGGGCCGGCCCTGAATTGTACTTTTGGACCAACCTTTTGCCTGAACTTGGGAAGACGTGGGCCTGTTTGGATTATTCGTGAAGGTGATTAGTAATAACATCATGGACGGTAACATTTTCCGTTCGTTCATGGGTTTAGGACTGATCATGTTCTCTTCGTAGTATTCCTCTTCACCTATTTGGAATGGTCTGCCTTTCTGTAGCATCTGTAAGCATTTGGAGGTGATTTTCCATCCTTGGAAGTTCACCTTCTGTAAACTCTTTCCGCCCCCAAAGCTTTATGACATCATTCTGGACCCCTTTTTGGATTTTTGATTTGAGGTGAATTTATAGCCATGACCCTGCATTAGAACGTACTATAACTTCCAGATTCACATCCTCATTGCTTTAGACTTCTGTGTAGCTTACATCATCTTCACCAGTGTAAGACTAATCACAGGCCCTCACCACACACTTGTGCCTAATCTTCTCTTTCACCCTCCGTCACCGCCCCTCTTTGCCTCTGGGAGCCCGCATACAAATGTTCAGTGCCACCTGTTGGTTAGTGCTTGCTTTTTCTTCTCCTTGTAAGTGAGATTCTATGGTATTTGAATTTCTCACTGGGGCTTGTTACACTTCCCCTAAAACCCTCACAGCCATTCTGGTGGTCACAAATGGCTGGATTGCATCATTTGTTCCGGCTGAGTGGTATACCATTGTGTGGCTATAGCCCATCTTCCTTCTCCAATCATCCCTTGCTGGACACCAGGGTGCTTTCCAAGTCTTGGATATCCGGAGTAAGACTGTGGTGAACACAGCCATGCACATGTCTTTATGCGGTAGTCTTTCTGACTGTTTTGGATAAGCAAGCGGCAGATTAATAGCTGGGTCATACGGGACATGGATACTTAAACTTCTGAGGCAGTTCCACACCTTTGGCATCGTGGCTGCACCGGGTTACACTCCCACCAGCAGTGCAGGAGGCTTCCCTTCTCTCCACCTCCTCTCTGACACTTGTTATTTCCTGTCTGCTTCCTTCTAGCCATGCTGACCACAGTGAGCTGCCATGGCCTTGCAGTTTGGATTTGCATTTTCCTGAGACTTCATGATGGTGAACAAGTTTTCATGCACCTACTGGCCCTCTTTCTGTCTTCTTCGGAGAAATCTCTGCTTCCATCTTTTGACCAGGTTTTCATTGGCTTGTTTTTTTTCTTGTGGAGACGTGCGAGTTGATTGTATCTTTGGGCTTTTCACCCCTTGTCCGATGTGTGGTTTGCAAACATCCTCTCCCAATCGTTGTGGTGTCTTAGTATTCAGTTGATGGTTTCCTTGAGTGGGCAGAAGTGTGTGCATTTGATGTGGTCCCGTTTGTTTCTTGTTTCCTTTGTTGCCCTTGCCCAGTCAGACATGCTTCTTCCAAATAGGCGGCTCAGACAGATGGCAAAGAGCACTCTGCCTAGGTCTTCTCCTACAAGGTTCACGGTTTCAAGTCTGCCATTCAAGGCTTTAATCCATTTCAGGTGGTGTGTGTGCCAGGTGTAACATCATGGTGTACTCTCGTTGTGTTCCATGTGGCTGTGCAGGCTTCCCAGCACCGTTTATTGTAGAGACTCTCCTTCCTCCGCTGTCTCCACTTGGCTCCCTGGTCCAAAATGGGCTGTCCATGTAAGTTTGAGTTGGGCTCTGGGCTCTCAATTGTTTTGCATGGGTCTTCATGCCTGTTTTGGGGCCCAGACTGTGCCGTTTCGGTACCTAGCGCTTCGTCCTCTATGTTGAAATCAGAAATTGTGACACGTGCTGCTTTGTTCGTTTTCCTGAGGATTCCTTTGCCTAGTCAGGGTCTCGTGTTGCTGGCTAGAAACTTTAGGATTCTCTCTTCTTCTCTGTGGCAAATACTGCTGCAACTTTGACTGGGATTGCATGGAATCCAGAGATTCCTTACTGCGGTATGAACCTTTCAAGTGTGTTAATCCTTCCATTCCTCGATCCCTCGATATCTTTTTTTTTCTTGTGTCTTCTTGAGTTTCTTTCCCCAAAGGTTTGCTAGTTTTTGAATTAACATAGAATTCACCTGTTTTGCTAAGGTTATTCACAGAGATCCTATTCTTCGTAATGGCAAGCTCCTGTTTTTTTGTTTTTTTTTTTCCTTAGCTTCAGTTTTTCTGTTCTTTGCAACTTTTAATTGGTTTTGTTTTGGCACAAGTGCATTGCTGTGCTCACATCTGCTGGCAATGCTCCTGTATTTGCTGTGGAAGTCTGGCCCTGTCCAACGTCCCTTCCCATCTGCCTCTACTCTACCTCGGACGCCTGCACCAGAACAACTGAAGCAGTGGTGAGGAGGCCCAAACCGAGGATTCCACCCAGCCCATACTGGGCCACAGACCCAGAAGGTGCGGACCTCACCACTGCACCACCGGCCGGCCACTTACATGTTCAGTGGCAACGTGCAGTTGAGTGCAACGGGAGTTAAATATACTAGTGAGCCCAACTCTAGCACTGTGTAGATGAGGCTAGGTTGTTTTTCGGGTCCATTGTGATGTCAGAGGATTTGTCATAATTGTGTCTCTGAGGTCCAGCATGCTTCCTGGATACAGGTTTCAGAGCCTGCTTGGAGCAGTCTCATAACTCACCCTTCCCAGTTAGCCCATGCTTGACCTTCGCTGCCGTTTTTTGGCTTGTGAATTTCTCTGACTTTCAAACGTTCCAGCAGAGTCTGTCTAAAGACGGACATCATCTTTCATTGTGGATAATTCAGGTGTGATTTCTGTTCACCTTCCATTTTCTGGGTCCTCTTTTTCTTTTCCATAGTATACTCGTCATGGTCTTTCTCAGCTATCTCCCTTAGACATGCTTATCAGTCCGTTCTCCTTCATTCCAAGGGATTAGTTTGTATTTCGTTAATCGCTGTATGTTCTCTAGGGTGAGGTGTGAGTGCTTTCGTGACTCTTGGTTGTTGTCCTTGAATTTGCACCGGTCACTTGTAGGACTCTTGGCTACCCTAGCCTAGGTCAAACTAAGCACTGAGAACACGTGGTCATGTGGGTTGGTTTGACATCCTGAGATCAGAAACTCCAAATTCGAGGTGGTCCTGGCAACCCCCTTCACGGACACAATGTTTCCAAGACAACTTAGACAAATCGGATGAATTCCACTCTCCAGGAAAGATATTTTTCTGTCTCTTTTCCGGATTTGGGAAGTTTCGAACTTGACCCCTGATCCTTGAACGTTCCCCTAGATTCCGTCCAGATACGGGCTTACTTAATTTTTATAGGGTGTGCCATTTGTTTGCCCTACATCCTCTACCCTGGCCTGTTTATTTTTCTTGAAACACAACTGTAAAGTTCTAATTTTCGTGCAACTTCCTTACATATGGTGTCAAAACACATAATCAATAATCCTTCTACGGCAAGAGGTAGGGGGAGAGAATTTCGATGGAGGCAAACAGAGCACACTAGCCTGGGAGGGCAGCCTTCACGAAGGAACGAAGCCCTGTGGAAGAGGGTGCTTTTCAGCACCCTTGTAGAGCACTTCCAAACAAAGAGACATACCCCAAGCGTGACAGGGCTCCATTCCTTCAAGGCTTCCAAGACATCTCTTGGGACACATTACCATGTGCCCAGTGGGCCCACGTGACACCAGAGCTTCGGAAAAAGAGACTGACCTTCAAAGAATGCTATGGGCCTTGGAAAGGAGGCATCGATTCTTCTCTTCAATGTCCTCAAGACATCTTTCTTGACTTTGCATTATGCTTAAGGCACAAGGGCACTGTAGGTGTGATGAACGCCAAGTCCGGCCACTTGTTTCCAATGAAGTTGCAAGCTTGAATCAGCATGACCTCCCCATAGACTTGAATAGATGACAATGTTCTCCTCTCCGTGCCTGTCCCTCTATTCTCACTTGTGGCCTAGGGTTCCTTTCTTATCCCTTGCATCAGACTCTGTTTTATCTCTTCTAGTTTCTGTGCCTGCTTTCTGTTTGCCAAACCTGTTTCTGGGTATCTGTCCCTTTAATAGCCTAGCCTAGGCCAATCCTCAGACTGTAACCATGCGGCCACCCTGGGGGACATGTTCACCGTGATGTCATAAGCGACCTCAAAATTCGAAGTTGTCCTGACAACCTCCGTGCACACAGAGTTTCACAGCCATCTCAGACCAGTCTGACTCCTCACCCTGTCTAGGTAGGATAGTTTTCCTTTTTCTGCAATTGTTGTCAGTTTCTATCTTTCTCCTTGAACTTCGAAAGGGCTCCTACATTCTCTCTAGACACTGGTTTCACTCCTGTAAGATTATCCTGGGTTTTATCTCTTATATCTTGGGTAGATGGCAAAATGGGTGGACCTTACCCAGAAAAAGTCCTGGACTCCCTCACAAGTTGAAGTTGCCCAGGGAATGTTCTGATGCACGATGATGGTGTCATCTCGTGGCACTCTGCCAATTCCACCTTGGCAGGTCACAAGTTTTCCTTCCTTCTGCCTTTGGGAAGTGTACCAGATACTTCCATAGATTGTAATATTCTTATGGTTCCTTTTCTTGTGCGTATTGATAACGTATCCTCACAATTGCTGCTTATTTATGATCTCTGCCCGCACCATACCATGAAATCTATATTTCCTAACACTACTAATGTGATATGCACTCGTAATGTGAAACAGTGAGGCCCGGGCCGCCCAAGCGGAATGTGGGCACTTACCTGCTCCACCACAGGGCCGGCCCTGAATTGTACTTTTGGACCAACCTTTTGCCTGAACTTGGGAAGACGTGGGCCTGTTTGGATTATTCGTGAAGGTGATTAGTAATAACATCATGGACGGTAACATTTTCCGTTCGTTCATGGGTTTAGGACTGATCATGTTCTCTTCGTAGTATTCCTCTTCACCTATTTGGAATGGTCTGCCTTTCTGTAGCATCTGTAAGCATTTGGAGGTGATTTTCCATCCTTGGAAGTTCACCTTCTGTAAACTCTTTCCGCCCCCAAAGCTTTATGACATCATTCTGGACCCCTTTTTGGATTTTTGATTTGAGGTGAATTTATAGCCATGACCCTGCATTAGAACGTACTATAACTTCCAGATTCACGTCCTCATTGCTTTAGACTTCTGTGTAGCTTACATCATCTTCACCAGTGTAAGACTAATCACAGGCCCTCACCACACACTTGTGCCTAATCTTCTCTTTCACCCTCCGTCACCGCCCCTCTTTGCCTCTGGGAGCCCGCATACAAATGTTCAGTGCCACCTGTTGGTTAGTGCTTGCTTTTTCTTCTCCTTGTAAGTGAGATTCTATGGTATTTGAATTTCTCCCTGGGGCTTGTTACACTTCCCCTAAAACCCTCACAGCCATTCTGGTGGTCACAAATGGCTGGATTGCATCATTTGTTCCGGCTGAGTGGTATACCATTGTGTGGCTATAGACCATCTTCCTTCTCCAATCATCCCTTGCTGGACACCAGGGTGCTTTCCAAGTCTTGGATATCCGGAGTAAGACTGTGGTGAACACAGCCATGCACATGTCTTTATGCGGTAGTCTTTCTGACTGTTTTGGATAAGCAAGCGGCAGATTAATAGCTGGGTCATACGGGACATGGATACTTAAACTTCTGAGGCAGTTCCACACCTTTGGCATCGTGGCTGCACCGGGTTACACTCCCACCAGCAGTGCAGGAGGCTTCCCTTCTCTCCACCTCCTCTCTGACACTTGTTATTTCCTGTCTGCTTCCTTCTAGCCATGCTGACCACAGTGAGCTGCCATGGCCTTGCAGTTTGGATTTGCATTTTCCTGAGACTTCATGATGGTGAACAAGTTTTCATGCACCTACTGGCCCTCTTTCTGTCTTCTTCGGAGAAATCTCTGCTTCCATCTTTTGACCAGGTTTTCATTGGCTTGTTTTTTTTCTTGTGGAGACGTGCGAGTTGATTGTATCTTTGGGCTTTTCACCCCTTGTCCGATGTGTGGTTTGCAAACATCCTCTCCCAATCGTTGTGGTGTCTTAGTATTCAGTTGATGGTTTCCTTGAGTGGGCAGAAGTGTGTGCATTTGATGTGGTCCCGTTTGTTTCTTGTTTCCTTTGTTGCCCTTGCCCAGTCAGACATGCTTCTTCCAAATAGGCGGCTCAGACAGATGGCAAAGAGCACTCTGCCTAGGTCTTCTCCTACAAGGTTCACGGTTTCAAGTCTGCCATTCAAGGCTTTAATCCATTTCAGGTGGTGTGTGTGCCAGGTGTAACATCATGGTGTACTCTCGTTGTGTTCCATGTGGCTGTGCAGGCTTCCCAGCACCGTTTATTGTAGAGACTCTCCTTCCTCCGCTGTCTCCACTTGGCTCCCTGGTCCAAAATGGGCTGTCCATGTAAGTTTGAGTTGGGCTCTGGGCTCTCAATTGTTTTGCATGGGTCTTCATGCCTGTTTTGGGGCCCAGACTGTGCCGTTTCGGTACCTAGCGCTTCGTCCTCTATGTTGAAATCAGAAATTGTGACACGTGCTGCTTTGTTCGTTTTCCTGAGGATTCCTTTGCCTAGTCAGGGTCTCGTGTTGCTGGCTAGAAACTTTAGGATTCTCTCTTCTTCTCTGTGGCAAATACTGCTGCAACTTTGACTGGGATTGCATGGAATCCAGAGATTCCTTACTGCGGTATGAACCTTTCAAGTGTGTTAATCCTTCCATTCCTCGATCCCTCGATATCTTTTTTTTTCTTGTGTCTTCTTGAGTTTCTTTCCCCAAAGGTTTGCTAGTTTTTGAATTAACATAGAATTCACCTGTTTTGCTAAGGTTATTCACAGAGATCCTATTCTTCGTAATGGCAAGCTCCTGTTTTTTTGTTTTTTTTTTTCCTTAGCTTCAGTTTTTCTGTTCTTTGCAACTTTTAATTGGTTTTGTTTTGGCACAAGTGCATTGCTGTGCTCACATCTGCTGGCAATGCTCCTGTATTTGCTGTGGAAGTCTGGCCCTGTCCAACGTCCCTTCCCTTCTGCCTCTACTCTACCTCGGACGCCTGCACCAGAACAACTGAAGCAGTGGTGAGGAGGCCCAAACCGAGGATTCCACCCAGCCCATACTGGGCCACAGACCCAGAAGGTGCGGACCTCACCACTGCACCACCGGCCGGCCACTTACATGTTCAGTGGCAACGTGCAGTTGAGTGCAATGGGAGTTAAATATACTAGTGAGCCCAACTCTAGCACTGTGTAGATGAGGCTAGGTTGTTTTTCGGGTCCATTGTGATGTCAGAGGATTTGTCATAATTGTGTCTCTGAGGTCCAGCATGCTTCCTGGATACAGGTTTCAGAGCCTGCTTGGAGCAGTCTCATAACTCACCCTTCCCAGTTAGCCCATGCTTGACCTTCGCTGCCGTTTTTTGGCTTGTGAATTTCTCTGACTTTCAAACGTTCCAGCAGAGTCTGTCTAAAGACGGACATCATCTTTCATTGTGGATAATTCAGGTGTGATTTCTGTTCACCTTCCATTTTCTGGGTCCTCTTTTTCTTTTCCATAGTATACTCGTCATGGTCTTTCTCAGCTATCTCCCTTAGACATGCTTATCAGTCCGTTCTCCTTCATTCCAAGGGATTAGTTTGTATTTCGTTAATCGCTGTATGTTCTCTAGGGTGAGGTGTGAGTGCTTTCGTGACTCTTGGTTGTTGTCCTTGAATTTGCACCGGTCACTTGTAGGACTCTTGGCTACCCTAGCCTAGGTCAAACTAAGCACTGAGAACACGTGGTCATGTGGGTTGGTTTGACATCCTGAGATCAGAAACTCCAAATTCGAGGTGGTCCTGGCAACCCCCTTCACGGACACAATGTTTCCAAGACAACTTAGACAAATTGGATGAATTCCACTCTCCAGGAAAGATATTTTTCTGTCTCTTTTCCGGATTTGGGAAGTTTCGAACTTGACCCCTGATCCTTGAACGTTCCCCTAGATTCCGTCCAGATACGGGCTTACTTAATTTTTATAGGGTGTGCCATTTGTTTGCCCTACATCCTCTACCCTGGCCTGTTTATTTTTCTTGAAACACAACTGTAAAGTTCTAATTTTCGTGCAACTTCCTTTCATATGGTGTCAAAACACATAATCAATAATCCTTCTACGGCAAGAGGTAGGGGGAGAGAATTTCGATGGAGGCAAACAGAGCACACTAGCCTGGGAGGGCAGCCTTCACGAAGGAACGAAGCCCTGTGGAAGAGGGTGCTTTTCAGCACCCTTGTAGAGCACTTCCAAACAAAGAGACATACCCCAAGCGTGACAGGGCTCCATTCCTTCAAGGCTTCCAAGACATCTCTTGGGACACATTACCATGTGCCCAGTGGGCCCACGTGACACCAGAGCTTCGGAAAAAGAGACTGACCTTCAAAGAATGCTATGGGCCTTGGAAAGGAGGCATCGATTCTTCTCTTCAATGTCCTCAAGACATCTTTCTTGACTTTGCATTATGCTTAAGGCACAAGGGCACTGTAGGTGTGATGAACGCCAAGTCCGGCCACTTGTTTCCAATGAAGTTGCAAGCTTGAATCAGCATGACCTCCCCATAGACTTGAATAGATGACAATGTTCTCCTCTCCGTGCCTGTCCCTCTATTCTCACTTGTGGCCTAGGGTTCCTTTCTTATCCCTTGCATCAGACTCTGTTTTATCTCTTCTAGTTTCTGTGCCTGCTTTCTGTTTGCCAAACCTGTTTCTGGGTATCTGTCCCTTTAATAGCCTAGCCTAGGCCAATCCTCAGACTGTAACCATGCGGCCACCCTGGGGGACATGTTCACCGTGATGTCATAAGCGACCTCAAAATTCGAAGTTGTCCTGACAACCTCCGTGCACACAGAGTTTCACAGCCATCTCAGACCAGTCTGACTCCTCACCCTGTCTAGGTAGGATAGTTTTCCTTTTTCTGCAATTGTTGTCAGTTTCTATCTTTCTCCTTGAACTTCGAAAGGGCTCCTACATTCTCTCTAGACACTGGTGTCACTCCTGTAAGATTATCCTGGGTTTTATCTCTTATATCTTGGGTAGGTGGCAAAATGGGTGGACCTTACCCAGAAAAAGTCCTGGACTCCCTCACAAGTTGAAGTTGCCCAGGGAATGTTCTGATGCACGATGATGGTGTCATCTCGTGGCACTCTGCCAATTCCACCTTGGCAGGTCACAAGTTTTCCTTCCTTCTGCCTTTGGGAAGTGTACCAGATACTTCCATAGATTGTAATATTCTTATGGTTCCTTTTCTTGTGCGTATTGATAACGTATCCTCACAATTGCTGCTTATTTATGATCTCTGCCCGCACCATACCATGAAATCTATATTTCCTAACACTACTAATGTGATATGCACTCGTAATGTGAAACAGTGAGGCCCGGGCCGCCCAAGCGGAATGTGGGCACTTACCTGCTCCACCACAGGGCCGGCCCTGAATTGTACTTTTGGACCAACCTTTTGCCTGAACTTGGGAAGACGTGGGCCTGTTTGGATTATTCGTGAAGGTGATTAGTAATAACATCATGGACGGTAACATTTTCCGTTCGTTCATGGGTTTAGGACTGATCATGTTCTCTTCGTAGTATTCCTCTTCACCTATTTGGAATGGTCTGCCTTTCTGTAGCATCTGTAAGCATTTGGAGGTGATTTTCCATCCTTGGAAGTTCACCTTCTGTAAACTCTTTCCGCCCCCAAAGCTTTATGACATCATTCTGGACCCCTTTTTGGATTTTTGATTTGAGGTGAATTTATAGCCATGACCCTGCATTAGAACGTACTATAACTTCCAGATTCACATCCTCATTGCTTTAGACTTCTGTGTAGCTTACATCATCTTCACCAGTGTAAGACTAATCACAGGCCCTCACCACACACTTGTGCCTAATCTTCTCTTTCACCCTCCGTCACCGCCCCTCTTTGCCTCTGGGAGCCCGCATACAAATGTTCAGTGCCACCTGTTGGTTAGTGCTTGCTTTTTCTTCTCCTTGTAAGTGAGATTCTATGGTATTTGAATTTCTCACTGGGGCTTGTTACACTTCCCCTAAAACCCTCACAGCCATTCTGGTGGTCACAAATGGCTGGATTGCATCATTTGTTCCGGCTGAGTGGTATACCATTGTGTGGCTATAGACCATCTTCCTTCTCCAATCATCCCTTGCTGGACACCAGGGTGCTTTCCAAGTCTTGGATATCCGGAGTAAGACTGTGGTGAACACAGCCATGCACATGTCTTTATGCGGTAGTCTTTCTGACTGTTTTGGATAAGCAAGCGGCAGATTAATAGCTGGGTCATACGGGACATGGATACTTAAACTTCTGAGGCAGTTCCACACCTTTGGCATCGTGGCTGCACCGGGTTACACTCCCACCAGCAGTGCAGGAGGCTTCCCTTCTCTCCACCTCCTCTCTGACACTTGTTATTTCCTGTCTGCTTCCTTCTAGCCATGCTGACCACAGTGAGCTGCCATGGCCTTGCAGTTTGGATTTGCATTTTCCTGAGACTTCATGATGGTGAACAAGTTTTCATGCACCTACTGGCCCTCTTTCTGTCTTCTTCGGAGAAATCTCTGCTTCCATCTTTTGACCAGGTTTTCATTGGCTTGTTTTTTTTCTTGTGGAGACGTGCGAGTTGATTGTATCTTTGGGCTTTTCACCCCTTGTCCGATGTGTGGTTTGCAAACATCCTCTCCCAATCGTTGTGGTGTCTTAGTATTCAGTTGATGGTTTCCTTGAGTGGGCAGAAGTGTGTGCATTTGATGTGGTCCCGTTTGTTTCTTGTTTCCTTTGTTGCCCTTGCCCAGTCAGACATGCTTCTTCCAAATAGGCGGCTCAGACAGATGGCAAAGAGCACTCTGCCTAGGTCTTCTCCTACAAGGTTCACGGTTTCAAGTCTGCCATTCAAGGCTTTAATCCATTTCAGGTGGTGTGTGTGCCAGGTGTAACATCATGGTGTACTCTCGTTGTGTTCCATGTGGCTGTGCAGGCTTCCCAGCACCGTTTATTGTAGAGACTCTCCTTCCTCCGCTGTCTCCACTTGGCTCCCTGGTCCAAAATGGGCTGTCCATGTAAGTTTGAGTTGGGCTCTGGGCTCTCAATTGTTTTGCATGGGTCTTCATGCCTGTTTTGGGGCCCAGACTGTGCCGTTTCGGTACCTAGCGCTTCGTCCTCTATGTTGAAATCAGAAATTGTGACACGTGCTGCTTTGTTCGTTTTCCTGAGGATTCCTTTGCCTAGTCAGGGTCTCGTGTTGCTGGCTAGAAACTTTAGGATTCTCTCTTCTTCTCTGTGGCAAATACTGCTGCAACTTTGACTGGGATTGCATGGAATCCAGAGATTCCTTACTGCGGTATGAACCTTTCAAGTGTGTTAATCCTTCCATTCCTCGATCCCTCGATATCTTTTTTTTTCTTGTGTCTTCTTGAGTTTCTTTCCCCAAAGGTTTGCTAGTTTTTGAATTAACATAGAATTCACCTGTTTTGCTAAGGTTATTCACAGAGATCCTATTCTTCGTAATGGCAAGCTCCTGTTTTTTTGTTTTTTTTTTTCCTTAGCTTCAGTTTTTCTGTTCTTTGCAACTTTTAATTGGTTTTGTTTTGGCACAAGTGCATTGCTGTGCTCACATCTGCTGGCAATGCTCCTGTATTTGCTGTGGAAGTCTGGCCCTGTCCAACGTCCCTTCCCTTCTGCCTCTACTCTACCTCGGACGCCTGCACCAGAACAACTGAAGCAGTGGTGAGGAGGCCCAAACCGAGGATTCCACCCAGCCCATACTGGGCCACAGACCCAGAAGGTGCGGACCTCACCACTGCACCACCGGCCGGCCACTTACATGTTCAGTGGCAACGTGCAGTTGAGTGCAATGGGAGTTAAATATACTAGTGAGCCCAACTCTAGCACTGTGTAGATGAGGCTAGGTTGTTTTTCGGGTCCATTGTGATGTCAGAGGATTTGTCATAATTGTGTCTCTGAGGTCCAGCATGCTTCCTGGATACAGGTTTCAGAGCCTGCTTGGAGCAGTCTCATAACTCACCCTTCCCAGTTAGCCCATGCTTGACCTTCGCTGCCGTTTTTTGGCTTGTGAATTTCTCTGACTTTCAAACGTTCCAGCAGAGTCTGTCTAAAGACGGACATCATCTTTCATTGTGGATAATTCAGGTGTGATTTCTGTTCACCTTCCATTTTCTGGGTCCTCTTTTTCTTTTCCATAGTATACTCGTCATGGTCTTTCTCAGCTATCTCCCTTAGACATGCTTATCAGTCCGTTCTCCTTCATTCCAAGGGATTAGTTTGTATTTCGTTAATCGCTGTATGTTCTCTAGGGTGAGGTGTGAGTGCTTTCGTGACTCTTGGTTGTTGTCCTTGAATTTGCACCGGTCACTTGTAGGACTCTTGGCTACCCTAGCCTAGGTCAAACTAAGCACTGAGAACACGTGGTCATGTGGGTTGGTTTGACATCCTGAGATCAGAAACTCCAAATTCGAGGTGGTCCTGGCAACCCCCTTCACGGACACAATGTTTCCAAGACAACTTAGACAAATTGGATGAATTCCACTCTCCAGGAAAGATATTTTTCTGTCTCTTTTCCGGATTTGGGAAGTTTCGAACTTGACCCCTGATCCTTGAACGTTCCCCTAGATTCCGTCCAGATACGGGCTTACTTAATTTTTATAGGGTGTGCCATTTGTTTGCCCTACATCCTCTACCCTGGCCTGTTTATTTTTCTTGAAACACAACTGTAAAGTTCTAATTTTCGTGCAACTTCCTTTCATATGGTGTCAAAACACATAATCAATAATCCTTCTACGGCAAGAGGTAGGGGGAGAGAATTTCGATGGAGGCAAACAGAGCACACTAGCCTGGGAGGGCAGCCTTCACGAAGGAACGAAGCCCTGTGGAAGAGGGTGCTTTTCAGCACCCTTGTAGAGCACTTCCAAACAAAGAGACATACCCCAAGCGTGACAGGGCTCCATTCCTTCAAGGCTTCCAAGACATCTCTTGGGACACATTACCATGTGCCCAGTGGGCCCACGTGACACCAGAGCTTCGGAAAAAGAGACTGACCTTCAAAGAATGCTATGGGCCTTGGAAAGGAGGCATCGATTCTTCTCTTCAATGTCCTCAAGACATCTTTCTTGACTTTGCATTATGCTTAAGGCACAAGGGCACTGTAGGTGTGATGAACGCCAAGTCCGGCCACTTGTTTCCAATGAAGTTGCAAGCTTGAATCAGCATGACCTCCCCATAGACTTGAATAGATGACAATGTTCTCCTCTCCGTGCCTGTCCCTCTATTCTCACTTGTGGCCTAGGGTTCCTTTCTTATCCCTTGCATCAGACTCTGTTTTATCTCTTCTAGTTTCTGTGCCTGCTTTCTGTTTGCCAAACCTGTTTCTGGGTATCTGTCCCTTTAATAGCCTAGCCTAGGCCAATCCTCAGACTGTAACCATGCGGCCACCCTGGGGGACATGTTCACCGTGATGTCATAAGCGACCTCAAAATTCGAAGTTGTCCTGACAACCTCCGTGCACACAGAGTTTCACAGCCATCTCAGACCAGTCTGACTCCTCACCCTGTCTAGGTAGGATAGTTTTCCTTTTTCTGCAATTGTTGTCAGTTTCTATCTTTCTCCTTGAACTTCGAAAGGGCTCCTACATTCTCTCTAGACACTGGTGTCACTCCTGTAAGATTATCCTGGGTTTTATCTCTTATATCTTGGGTAGGTGGCAAAATGGGTGGACCTTACCCAGAAAAAGTCCTGGACTCCCTCACAAGTTGAAGTTGCCCAGGGAATGTTCTGATGCACGATGATGGTGTCATCTCGTGGCACTCTGCCAATTCCACCTTGGCAGGTCACAAGTTTTCCTTCCTTCTGCCTTTGGGAAGTGTACCAGATACTTCCATAGATTGTAATATTCTTATGGTTCCTTTTCTTGTGCGTATTGATAACGTATCCTCACAATTGCTGCTTATTTATGATCTCTGCCCGCACCATACCATGAAATCTATATTTCCTAACACTACTAATGTGATATGCACTCGTAATGTGAAACAGTGAGGCCCGGGCCGCCCAAGCGGAATGTGGGCACATACCTGCTCCACCACAGGGCCGGCCCTGAATTGTACTTTTGGACCAACCTTTTGCCTGAACTTGGGAAGACGTGGGCCTGTTTGGATTATTCGTGAAGGTGATTAGTAATAACATCATGGACGGTAACATTTTCCGTTCGTTCATGGGTTTAGGACTGATCATGTTCTCTTCGTAGTATTCCTCTTCACCTATTTGGAATGGTCTGCCTTTCTGTAGCATCTGTAAGCATTTGGAGGTGATTTTCCATCCTTGGAAGTTCACCTTCTGTAAACTCTTTCCGCCCCCAAAGCTTTATGACATCATTCTGGACCCCTTTTTGGATTTTTGATTTGAGGTGAATTTATAGCCATGACCCTGCATTAGAACGTACTATAACTTCCAGATTCACATCCTCATTGCTTTAGACTTCTGTGTAGCTTACATCATCTTCACCAGTGTAAGACTAATCACAGGCCCTCACCACACACTTGTGCCTAATCTTCTCTTTCACCCTCCGTCACCGCCCCTCTTTGCCTCTGGGAGCCCGCATACAAATGTTCAGTGCCACCTGTTGGTTAGTGCTTGCTTTTTCTTCTCCTTGTAAGTGAGATTCTATGGTATTTGAATTTCTCACTGGGGCTTGTTACACTTCCCCTAAAACCCTCACAGCCATTCTGGTGGTCACAAATGGCTGGATTGCATCATTTGTTCCGGCTGAGTGGTATACCATTGTGTGGCTATAGACCATCTTCCTTCTCCAATCATCCCTTGCTGGACACCAGGGTGCTTTCCAAGTCTTGGATATCCGGAGTAAGACTGTGGTGAACACAGCCATGCACATGTCTTTATGCGGTAGTCTTTCTGACTGTTTTGGATAAGCAAGCGGCAGATTAATAGCTGGGTCATACGGGACATGGATACTTAAACTTCTGAGGCAGTTCCACACCTTTGGCATCGTGGCTGCACCGGGTTACACTCCCACCAGCAGTGCAGGAGGCTTCCCTTCTCTCCACCTCCTCTCTGACACTTGTTATTTCCTGTCTGCTTCCTTCTAGCCATGCTGACCACAGTGAGCTGCCATGGCCTTGCAGTTTGGATTTGCATTTTCCTGAGACTTCATGATGGTGAACAAGTTTTCATGCACCTACTGGCCCTCTTTCTGTCTTCTTCGGAGAAATCTCTGCTTCCATCTTTTGACCAGGTTTTCATTGGCTTGTTTTTTTTCTTGTGGAGACGTGCGAGTTGATTGTATCTTTGGGCTTTTCACCCCTTGTCCGATGTGTGGTTTGCAAACATCCTCTCCCAATCGTTGTGGTGTCTTAGTATTCAGTTGATGGTTTCCTTGAGTGGGCAGAAGTGTGTGCATTTGATGTGGTCCCGTTTGTTTCTTGTTTCCTTTGTTGCCCTTGCCCAGTCAGACATGCTTCTTCCAAATAGGCGGCTCAGACAGATGGCAAAGAGCACTCTGCCTAGGTCTTCTCCTACAAGGTTCACGGTTTCAAGTCTGCCATTCAAGGCTTTAATCCATTTCAGGTGGTGTGTGTGCCAGGTGTAACATCATGGTGTACTCTCGTTGTGTTCCATGTGGCTGTGCAGGCTTCCCAGCACCGTTTATTGTAGAGACTCTCCTTCCTCCGCTGTCTCCACTTGGCTCCCTGGTCCAAAATGGGCTGTCCATGTAAGTTTGAGTTGGGCTCTGGGCTCTCAATTGTTTTGCATGGGTCTTCATGCCTGTTTTGGGGCCCAGACTGTGCCGTTTCGGTACCTAGCGCTTCGTCCTCTATGTTGAAATCAGAAATTGTGACACGTGCTGCTTTGTTCGTTTTCCTGAGGATTCCTTTGCCTAGTCAGGGTCTCGTGTTGCTGGCTAGAAACTTTAGGATTCTCTCTTCTTCTCTGTGGCAAATACTGCTGCAACTTTGACTGGGATTGCATGGAATCCAGAGATTCCTTACTGCGGTATGAACCTTTCAAGTGTGTTAATCCTTCCATTCCTCGATCCCTCGATATCTTTTTTTTTCTTGTGTCTTCTTGAGTTTCTTTCCCCAAAGGTTTGCTAGTTTTTGAATTAACATAGAATTCACCTGTTTTGCTAAGGTTATTCACAGAGATCCTATTCTTCGTAATGGCAAGCTCCTGTTTTTTTGTTTTTTTTTTTCCTTAGCTTCAGTTTTTCTGTTCTTTGCAACTTTTAATTGGTTTTGTTTTGGCACAAGTGCATTGCTGTGCTCACATCTGCTGGCAATGCTCCTGTATTTGCTGTGGAAGTCTGGCCCTGTCCAACGTCCCTTCCCTTCTGCCTCTACTCTACCTCGGACGCCTGCACCAGAACAACTGAAGCAGTGGTGAGGAGGCCCAAACCGAGGATTCCACCCAGCCCATACTGGGCCACAGACCCAGAAGGTGCGGACCTCACCACTGCACCACCGGCCGGCCACTTACATGTTCAGTGGCAACGTGCAGTTGAGTGCAATGGGAGTTAAATATACTAGTGAGCCCAACTCTAGCACTGTGTAGATGAGGCTAGGTTGTTTTTCGGGTCCATTGTGATGTCAGAGGATTTGTCATAATTGTGTCTCTGAGGTCCAGCATGCTTCCTGGATACAGGTTTCAGAGCCTGCTTGGAGCAGTCTCATAACTCACCCTTCCCAGTTAGCCCATGCTTGACCTTCGCTGCCGTTTTTTGGCTTGTGAATTTCTCTGACTTTCAAACGTTCCAGCAGAGTCTGTCTAAAGACGGACATCATCTTTCATTGTGGATAATTCAGGTGTGATTTCTGTTCACCTTCCATTTTCTGGGTCCTCTTTTTCTTTTCCATAGTATACTCGTCATGGTCTTTCTCAGCTATCTCCCTTAGACATGCTTATCAGTCCGTTCTCCTTCATTCCAAGGGATTAGTTTGTATTTCGTTAATCGCTGTATGTTCTCTAGGGTGAGGTGTGAGTGCTTTCGTGACTCTTGGTTGTTGTCCTTGAATTTGCACCGGTCACTTGTAGGACTCTTGGCTACCCTAGCCTAGGTCAAACTAAGCACTGAGAACACGTGGTCATGTGGGTTGGTTTGACATCCTGAGATCAGAAACTCCAAATTCGAGGTGGTCCTGGCAACCCCCTTCACGGACACAATGTTTCCAAGACAACTTAGACAAATTGGATGAATTCCACTCTCCAGGAAAGATATTTTTCTGTCTCTTTTCCGGATTTGGGAAGTTTCGAACTTGACCCCTGATCCTTGAACGTTCCCCTAGATTCCGTCCAGATACGGGCTTACTTAATTTTTATAGGGTGTGCCATTTGTTTGCCCTACATCCTCTACCCTGGCCTGTTTATTTTTCTTGAAACACAACTGTAAAGTTCTAATTTTCGTGCAACTTCCTTTCATATGGTGTCAAAACACATAATCAATAATCCTTCTACGGCAAGAGGTAGGGGGAGAGAATTTCGATGGAGGCAAACAGAGCACACTAGCCTGGGAGGGCAGCCTTCACGAAGGAACGAAGCCCTGTGGAAGAGGGTGCTTTTCAGCACCCTTGTAGAGCACTTCCAAACAAAGAGACATACCCCAAGCGTGACAGGGCTCCATTCCTTCAAGGCTTCCAAGACATCTCTTGGGACACATTACCATGTGCCCAGTGGGCCCACGTGACACCAGAGCTTCGGAAAAAGAGACTGACCTTCAAAGAATGCTATGGGCCTTGGAAAGGAGGCATCGATTCTTCTCTTCAATGTCCTCAAGACATCTTTCTTGACTTTGCATTATGCTTAAGGCACAAGGGCACTGTAGGTGTGATGAACGCCAAGTCCGGCCACTTGTTTCCAATGAAGTTGCAAGCTTGAATCAGCATGACCTCCCCATAGACTTGAATAGATGACAATGTTCTCCTCTCCGTGCCTGTCCCTCTATTCTCACTTGTGGCCTAGGGTTCCTTTCTTATCCCTTGCATCAGACTCTGTTTTATCTCTTCTAGTTTCTGTGCCTGCTTTCTGTTTGCCAAACCTGTTTCTGGGTATCTGTCCCTTTAATAGCCTAGCCTAGGCCAATCCTCAGACTGTAACCATGCGGCCACCCTGGGGGACATGTTCACCGTGATGTCATAAGCGACCTCAAAATTCGAAGTTGTCCTGACAACCTCCGTGCACACAGAGTTTCACAGCCATCTCAGACCAGTCTGACTCCTCACCCTGTCTAGGTAGGATAGTTTTCCTTTTTCTGCAATTGTTGTCAGTTTCTATCTTTCTCCTTGAACTTCGAAAGGGCTCCTACATTCTCTCTAGACACTGGTGTCACTCCTGTAAGATTATCCTGGGTTTTATCTCTTATATCTTGGGTAGATGGCAAAATGGGTGGACCTTACCCAGAAAAAGTCCTGGACTCCCTCACAAGTTGAAGTTGCCCAGGGAATGTTCTGATGCACGATGATGGTGTCATCTCGTGGCACTCTGCCAATTCCACCTTGGCAGGTCACAAGTTTTCCTTCCTTCTGCCTTTGGGAAGTGTACCAGATACTTCCATAGATTGTAATATTCTTATGGTTCCTTTTCTTGTGCGTATTGATAACGTATCCTCACAATTGCTGCTTATTTATGATCTCTGCCCGCACCATACCATGAAATCTATATTTCCTAACACTACTAATGTGATATGCACTCGTAATGTGAAACAGTGAGGCCCGGGCCGCCCAAGCGGAATGTGGGCACATACCTGCTCCACCACAGGGCCGGCCCTGAATTGTACTTTTGGACCAACCTTTTGCCTGAACTTGGGAAGACGTGGGCCTGTTTGGATTATTCGTGAAGGTGATTAGTAATAACATCATGGACGGTAACATTTTCCGTTCGTTCATGGGTTTAGGACTGATCATGTTCTCTTCGTAGTATTCCTCTTCACCTATTTGGAATGGTCTGCCTTTCTGTAGCATCTGTAAGCATTTGGAGGTGATTTTCCATCCTTGGAAGTTCACCTTCTGTAAACTCTTTCCGCCCCCAAAGCTTTATGACATCATTCTGGACCCCTTTTTGGATTTTTGATTTGAGGTGAATTTATAGCCATGACCCTGCATTAGAACGTACTATAACTTCCAGATTCACATCCTCATTGCTTTAGACTTCTGTGTAGCTTACATCATCTTCACCAGTGTAAGACTAATCACAGGCCCTCACCACACACTTGTGCCTAATCTTCTCTTTCACCCTCCGTCACCGCCCCTCTTTGCCTCTGGGAGCCCGCATACAAATGTTCAGTGCCACCTGTTGGTTAGTGCTTGCTTTTTCTTCTCCTTGTAAGTGAGATTCTATGGTATTTGAATTTCTCACTGGGGCTTGTTACACTTCCCCTAAAACCCTCACAGCCATTCTGGTGGTCACAAATGGCTGGATTGCATCATTTGTTCCGGCTGAGTGGTATACCATTGTGTGGCTATAGCCCATCTTCCTTCTCCAATCATCCCTTGCTGGACACCAGGGTGCTTTCCAAGTCTTGGATATCAGGAGTAAGACTGTGGTGAACACAGCCATGCACATGTCTTTATGCGGTAGTCTTTCTGACTGTTTTGGATAAGCAAGCGGCAGATTAATAGCTGGGTCATACGGGACATGGATACTTAAACTTCTGAGGCAGTTCCACACCTTTGGCATCGTGGCTGCACCGGGTTACACTCCCACCAGCAGTGCAGGAGGCTTCCCTTCTCTCCACCTCCTCTCTGACACTTGTTATTTCCTGTCTGCTTCCTTCTAGCCATGCTGACCACAGTGAGCTGCCATGGCCTTGCAGTTTGGATTTGCATTTTCCTGAGACTTCATGATGGTGAACAAGTTTTCATGCACCTACTGGCCCTCTTTCTGTCTTCTTCGGAGAAATCTCTGCTTCCATCTTTTGACCAGGTTTTCATTGGCTTGTTTTTTTTCTTGTGGAGACGTGCGAGTTGATTGTATCTTTGGGCTTTTCACCCCTTGTCCGATGTGTGGTTTGCAAACATCCTCTCCCAATCGTTGTGGTGTCTTAGTATTCAGTTGATGGTTTCCTTGAGTGGGCAGAAGTGTGTGCATTTGATGTGGTCCCGTTTGTTTCTTGTTTCCTTTGTTGCCCTTGCCCAGTCAGACATGCTTCTTCCAAATAGGCGGCTCAGACAGATGGCAAAGAGCACTCTGCCTAGGTCTTCTCCTACAAGGTTCACGGTTTCAAGTCTGCCATTCAAGGCTTTAATCCATTTCAGGTGGTGTGTGTGCCAGGTGTAACATCATGGTGTACTCTCGTTGTGTTCCATGTGGCTGTGCAGGCTTCCCAGCACCGTTTATTGTAGAGACTCTCCTTCCTCCGCTGTCTCCACTTGGCTCCCTGGTCCAAAATGGGCTGTCCATGTAAGTTTGAGTTGGGCTCTGGGCTCTCAATTGTTTTGCATGGGTCTTCATGCCTGTTTTGGGGCCCAGACTGTGCCGTTTCGGTACCTAGCGCTTCGTCCTCTATGTTGAAATCAGAAATTGTGACACGTGCTGCTTTGTTCGTTTTCCTGAGGATTCCTTTGCCTAGTCAGGGTCTCGTGTTGCTGGCTAGAAACTTTAGGATTCTCTCTTCTTCTCTGTGGCAAATACTGCTGCAACTTTGACTGGGATTGCATGGAATCCAGAGATTCCTTACTGCGGTATGAACCTTTCAAGTGTGTTAATCCTTCCATTCCTCGATCCCTCGATATCTTTTTTTTTCTTGTGTCTTCTTGAGTTTCTTTCCCCAAAGGTTTGCTAGTTTTTGAATTAACATAGAATTCACCTGTTTTGCTAAGGTTATTCACAGAGATCCTATTCTTCGTAATGGCAAGCTCCTGTTTTTTTGTTTTTTTTTTTCCTTAGCTTCAGTTTTTCTGTTCTTTGCAACTTTTAATTGGTTTTGTTTTGGCACAAGTGCATTGCTGTGCTCACATCTGCTGGCAATGCTCCTGTATTTGCTGTGGAAGTCTGGCCCTGTCCAACGTCCCTTCCCATCTGCCTCTACTCTACCTCGGACGCCTGCACCAGAACAACTGAAGCAGTGGTGAGGAGGCCCAAACCGAGGATTCCACCCAGCCCATACTGGGCCACAGACCCAGAAGGTGCGGACCTCACCACTGCACCACCGGCCGGCCACTTACATGTTCAGTGGCAACGTGCAGTTGAGTGCAACGGGAGTTAAATATACTAGTGAGCCCAACTCTAGCACTGTGTAGATGAGGCTAGGTTGTTTTTCGGGTCCATTGTGATGTCAGAGGATTTGTCATAATTGTGTCTCTGAGGTCCAGCATGCTTCCTGGATACAGGTTTCAGAGCCTGCTTGGAGCAGTCTCATAACTCACCCTTCCCAGTTAGCCCATGCTTGACCTTCGCTGCCGTTTTTTGGCTTGTGAATTTCTCTGACTTTCAAACGTTCCAGCAGAGTCTGTCTAAAGACGGACATCATCTTTCATTGTGGATAATTCAGGTGTGATTTCTGTTCACCTTCCATTTTCTGGGTCCTCTTTTTCTTTTCCATAGTATACTCGTCATGGTCTTTCTCAGCTATCTCCCTTAGACATGCTTATCAGTCCGTTCTCCTTCATTCCAAGGGATTAGTTTGTATTTCGTTAATCGCTGTATGTTCTCTAGGGTGAGGTGTGAGTGCTTTCGTGACTCTTGGTTGTTGTCCTTGAATTTGCACCGGTCACTTGTAGGACTCTTGGCTACCCTAGCCTAGGTCAAACTAAGCACTGAGAACACGTGGTCATGTGGGTTGGTTTGACATCCTGAGATCAGAAACTCCAAATTCGAGGTGGTCCTGGCAACCCCCTTCACGGACACAATGTTTCCAAGACAACTTAGACAAATTGGATGAATTCCACTCTCCAGGAAAGATATTTTTCTGTCTCTTTTCCGGATTTGGGAAGTTTCGAACTTGACCCCTGATCCTTGAACGTTCCCCTAGATTCCGTCCAGATACGGGCTTACTTAATTTTTATAGGGTGTGCCATTTGTTTGCCCTACATCCTCTACCCTGGCCTGTTTATTTTTCTTGAAACACAACTGTAAAGTTCTAATTTTCGTGCAACTTCCTTTCATATGGTGTCAAAACACATAATCAATAATCCTTCTACGGCAAGAGGTAGGGGGAGAGAATTTCGATGGAGGCAAACAGAGCACACTAGCCTGGGAGGGCAGCCTTCACGAAGGAACGAAGCCCTGTGGAAGAGGGTGCTTTTCAGCACCCTTGTAGAGCACTTCCAAACAAAGAGACATACCCCAAGCGTGACAGGGCTCCATTCCTTCAAGGCTTCCAAGACATCTCTTGGGACACATTACCATGTGCCCAGTGGGCCCACGTGACACCAGAGCTTCGGAAAAAGAGACTGACCTTCAAAGAATGCTATGGGCCTTGGAAAGGAGGCATCGATTCTTCTCTTCAATGTCCTCAAGACATCTTTCTTGACTTTGCATTATGCTTAAGGCACAAGGGCACTGTAGGTGTGATGAACGCCAAGTCCGGCCACTTGTTTCCAATGAAGTTGCAAGCTTGAATCAGCATGACCTCCCCATAGACTTGAATAGATGACAATGTTCTCCTCTCCGTGCCTGTCCCTCTATTCTCACTTGTGGCCTAGGGTTCCTTTCTTATCCCTTGCATCAGACTCTGTTTTATCTCTTCTAGTTTCTGTGCCTGCTTTCTGTTTGCCAAACCTGTTTCTGGGTATCTGTCCCTTTAATAGCCTAGCCTAGGCCAATCCTCAGACTGTAACCATGCGGCCACCCTGGGGGACATGTTCACCGTGATGTCATAAGCGACCTCAAAATTCGAAGTTGTCCTGACAACCTCCGTGCACACAGAGTTTCACAGCCATCTCAGACCAGTCTGACTCCTCACCCTGTCTAGGTAGGATAGTTTTCCTTTTTCTGCAATTGTTGTCAGTTTCTATCTTTCTCCTTGAACTTCGAAAGGGCTCCTACATTCTCTCTAGACACTGGTGTCACTCCTGTAAGATTATCCTGGGTTTTATCTCTTATATCTTGGGTAGATGGCAAAATGGGTGGACCTTACCCAGAAAAAGTCCTGGACTCCCTCACAAGTTGAAGTTGCCCAGGGAATGTTCTGATGCACGATGATGGTGTCATCTCGTGGCACTCTGCCAATTCCACCTTGGCAGGTCACAAGTTTTCCTTCCTTCTGCCTTTGGGAAGTGTACCAGATACTTCCATAGATTGTAATATTCTTATGGTTCCTTTTCTTGTGCGTATTGATAACGTATCCTCACAATTGCTGCTTATTTATGATCTCTGCCCGCACCATACCATGAAATCTATATTTCCTAACACTACTAATGTGATATGCACTCGTAATGTGAAACAGTGAGGCCCGGGCCGCCCAAGCGGAATGTGGGCACTTACCTGCTCCACCACAGGGCCGGCCCTGAATTGTACTTTTGGACCAACCTTTTGCCTGAACTTGGGAAGACGTGGGCCTGTTTGGATTATTCGTGAAGGTGATTAGTAATAACATCATGGACGGTAACATTTTCCGTTCGTTCATGGGTTTAGGACTGATCATGTTCCCTTCGTAGTATTCCTCTTCACCTATTTGGAATGGTCTGCCTTTCTGTAGCATCTGTAAGCATTTGGAGGTGATTTTCCATCCTTGGAAGTTCACCTTCTGTAAACTCTTTCCGCCCCCAAAGCTTTATGACATCATTCTGGACCCCTTTTTGGATTTTTGATTTGAGGTGAATTTATAGCCATGACCCTGCATTAGAACGTACTATAACTTCCAGATTCACGTCCTCATTGCTTTAGACTTCTGTGTAGCTTACATCATCTTCACCAGTGTAAGACTAATCACAGGCCCTCACCACACACTTGTGCCTAATCTTCTCTTTCACCCTCCGTCACCGCCCCTCTTTGCCTCTGGGAGCCCGCATACAAATGTTCAGTGCCACCTGTTGGTTAGTGCTTGCTTTTACTTCTCCTTGTAAGTGAGATTCTATGGTATTTGAATTTCTCCCTGGGGCTTGTTACACTTCCCCTAAAACCCTCACAGCCATTCTGGTGGTCACAAATGGCTGGATTGCATCATTTGTTCCGGCTGAGTGGTATACCATTGTGTGGCTATAGCCCATCTTCCTTCTCCAATCATCCCTTGCTGGACACCAGGGTGCTTTCCAAGTCTTGGATATCCGGAGTAAGACTGTGGTGAACACAGCCATGCACATGTCTTTATGCGGTAGTCTTTCTGACTGTTTTGGATAAGCAAGCGGCAGATTAATAGCTGGGTCATACGGGACATGGATACTTAAACTTCTGAGGCAGTTCCACACCTTTGGCATCGTGGCTGCACCGGGTTACACTCCCACCAGCAGTGCAGGAGGCTTCCCTTCTCTCCACCTCCTCTCTGACACTTGTTATTTCCTGTCTGCTTCCTTCTAGCCATGCTGACCACAGTGAGCTGCCATGGCCTTGCAGTTTGGATTTGCATTTTCCTGAGACTTCATGATGGTGAACAAGTTTTCATGCACCTACTGGCCCTCTTTCTGTCTTCTTCGGAGAAATCTCTGCTTCCATCTTTTGACCAGGTTTTCATTGGCTTGTTTTTTTTCTTGTGGAGACGTGCGAGTTGATTGTATCTTTGGGCTTTTCACCCCTTGTCCGATGTGTGGTTTGCAAACATCCTCTCCCAATCGTTGTGGTGTCTTAGTATTCAGTTGATGGTTTCCTTGAGTGGGCAGAAGTGTGTGCATTTGATGTGGTCCCGTTTGTTTCTTGTTTCCTTTGTTGCCCTTGCCCAGTCAGACATGCTTCTTCCAAATAGGCGGCTCAGACAGATGGCAAAGAGCACTCTGCCTAGGTCTTCTCCTACAAGGTTCACGGTTTCAAGTCTGCCATTCAAGGCTTTAATCCATTTCAGGTGGTGTGTGTGCCAGGTGTAACATCATGGTGTACTCTCGTTGTGTTCCATGTGGCTGTGCAGGCTTCCCAGCACCGTTTATTGTAGAGACTCTCCTTCCTCCGCTGTCTCCACTTGGCTCCCTGGTCCAAAATGGGCTGTCCATGTAAGTTTGAGTTGGGCTCTGGGCTCTCAATTGTTTTGCATGGGTCTTCATGCCTGTTTTGGGGCCCAGACTGTGCCGTTTCGGTACCTAGCGCTTCGTCCTCTATGTTGAAATCAGAAATTGTGACACGTGCTGCTTTGTTCGTTTTCCTGAGGATTCCTTTGCCTAGTCAGGGTCTCGTGTTGCTGGCTAGAAACTTTAGGATTCTCTCTTCTTCTCTGTGACAAATACTGCTGCAACTTTGACTGGGATTGCATGGAATCCAGAGATTCCTTACTGCGGTATGAACCTTTCAAGTGTGTTAATCCTTCCATTCCTCGATCCCTCGATATCTTTTTTTTTCTTGTGTCTTCTTGAGTTTCTTTCCCCAAAGGTTTGCTAGTTTTTGAATTAACATAGAATTCACCTGTTTTGCTAAGGTTATTCACAGAGATCCTATTCTTCGTAATGGCAAGCTCCTGTTTTTTTGTTTTTTTTTTTCCTTAGCTTCAGTTTTTCTGTTCTTTGCAACTTTTAATTGGTTTTGTTTTGGCACAAGTGCATTGCTGTGCTCACATCTGCTGGCAATGCTCCTGTATTTGCTGTGGAAGTCTGGCCCTGTCCAACGTCCCTTCCCATCTGCCTCTACTCTACCTCGGACGCCTGCACCAGAACAACTGAAGCAGTGGTGAGGAGGCCCAAACCGAGGATTCCACCCAGCCCATACTGGGCCACAGACCCAGAAGGTGCGGACCTCACCACTGCACCACCGGCCGGCCACTTACATGTTCAGTGGCAACGTGCAGTTGAGTGCAACGGGAGTTAAATATACTAGTGAGCCCAACTCTAGCACTGTGTAGATGAGGCTAGGTTGTTTTTCGGGTCCATTGTGATGTCAGAGGATTTGTCATAATTGTGTCTCTGAGGTCCAGCATGCTTCCTGGATACAGGTTTCAGAGCCTGCTTGGAGCAGTCTCATAACTCACCCTTCCCAGTTAGCCCATGCTTGACCTTCGCTGCCGTTTTTTGGCTTGTGAATTTCTCTGACTTTCAAACGTTCCAGCAGAGTCTGTCTAAAGACGGACATCATCTTTCATTGTGGATAATTCAGGTGTGATTTCTGTTCACCTTCCATTTTCTGGGTCCTCTTTTTCTTTTCCATAGTATACTCGTCATGGTCTTTCTCAGCTATCTCCCTTAGACATGCTTATCAGTCCGTTCTCCTTCATTCCAAGGGATTAGTTTGTATTTCGTTAATCGCTGTATGTTCTCTAGGGTGAGGTGTGAGTGCTTTCGTGACTCTTGGTTGTTGTCCTTGAATTTGCACCGGTCACTTGTAGGACTCTTGGCTACCCTAGCCTAGGTCAAACTAAGCACTGAGAACACGTGGTCATGTGGGTTGGTTTGACATCCTGAGATCAGAAACTCCAAATTCGAGGTGGTCCTGGCAACCCCCTTCACGGACACAATGTTTCCAAGACAACTTAGACAAATTGGATGAATTCCACTCTCCAGGAAAGATATTTTTCTGTCTCTTTTCCGGATTTGGGAAGTTTCGAACTTGACCCCTGATCCTTGAACGTTCCCCTAGATTCCGTCCAGATACGGGCTTACTTAATTTTTATAGGGTGTGCCATTTGTTTGCCCTACATCCTCTACCCTGGCCTGTTTATTTTTCTTGAAACACAACTGTAAAGTTCTAATTTTCGTGCAACTTCCTTTCATATGGTGTCAAAACACATAATCAATAATCCTTCTACGGCAAGAGGTAGGGGGAGAGAATTTCGATGGAGGCAAACAGAGCACACTAGCCTGGGAGGGCAGCCTTCACGAAGGAACGAAGCCCTGTGGAAGAGGGTGCTTTTCAGCACCCTTGTAGAGCACTTCCAAACAAAGAGACATACCCCAAGCGTGACAGGGCTCCATTCCTTCAAGGCTTCCAAGACATCTCTTGGGACACATTACCATGTGCCCAGTGGGCCCACGTGACACCAGAGCTTCGGAAAAAGAGACTGACCTTCAAAGAATGCTATGGGCCTTGGAAAGGAGGCATCGATTCTTCTCTTCAATGTCCTCAAGACATCTTTCTTGACTTTGCATTATGCTTAAGGCACAAGGGCACTGTAGGTGTGATGAACGCCAAGTCCGGCCACTTGTTTCCAATGAAGTTGCAAGCTTGAATCAGCATGACCTCCCCATAGACTTGAATAGATGACAATGTTCTCCTCTCCGTGCCTGTCCCTCTATTCTCACTTGTGGCCTAGGGTTCCTTTCTTATCCCTTGCATCAGACTCTGTTTTATCTCTTCTAGTTTCTGTGCCTGCTTTCTGTTTGCCAAACCTGTTTCTGGGTATCTGTCCCTTTAATAGCCTAGCCTAGGCCAATCCTCAGACTGTAACCATGCGGCCACCCTGGGGGACATGTTCACCGTGATGTCATAAGCGACCTCAAAATTCGAAGTTGTCCTGACAACCTCCGTGCACACAGAGTTTCACAGCCATCTCAGACCAGTCTGACTCCTCACCCTGTCTAGGTAGGATAGTTTTCCTTTTTCTGCAATTGTTGTCAGTTTCTATCTTTCTCCTTGAACTTCGAAAGGGCTCCTACATTCTCTCTAGACACTGGTGTCACTCCTGTAAGATTATCCTGGGTTTTATCTCTTATATCTTGGGTAGATGGCAAAATGGGTGGACCTTACCCAGAAAAAGTCCTGGACTCCCTCACAAGTTGAAGTTGCCCAGGGAATGTTCTGATGCACGATGATGGTGTCATCTCGTGGCACTCTGCCAATTCCACCTTGGCAGGTCACAAGTTTTCCTTCCTTCTGCCTTTGGGAAGTGTACCAGATACTTCCATAGATTGTAATATTCTTATGGTTCCTTTTCTTGTGCGTATTGATAACGTATCCTCACAATTGCTGCTTATTTATGATCTCTGCCCGCACCATACCATGAAATCTATATTTCCTAACACTACTAATGTGATATGCACTCGTAATGTGAAACAGTGAGGCCCGGGCCGCCCAAGCGGAATGTGGGCACTTACCTGCTCCACCACAGGGCCGGCCCTGAATTGTACTTTTGGACCAACCTTTTGCCTGAACTTGGGAAGACGTGGGCCTGTTTGGATTATTCGTGAAGGTGATTAGTAATAACATCATGGACGGTAACATTTTCCGTTCGTTCATGGGTTTAGGACTGATCATGTTCCCTTCGTAGTATTCCTCTTCACCTATTTGGAATGGTCTGCCTTTCTGTAGCATCTGTAAGCATTTGGAGGTGATTTTCCATCCTTGGAAGTTCACCTTCTGTAAACTCTTTCCGCCCCCAAAGCTTTATGACATCATTCTGGACCCCTTTTTGGATTTTTGATTTGAGGTGAATTTATAGCCATGACCCTGCATTAGAACGTACTATAACTTCCAGATTCACGTCCTCATTGCTTTAGACTTCTGTGTAGCTTACATCATCTTCACCAGTGTAAGACTAATCACAGGCCCTCACCACACACTTGTGCCTAATCTTCTCTTTCACCCTCCGTCACCGCCCCTCTTTGCCTCTGGGAGCCCGCATACAAATGTTCAGTGCCACCTGTTGGTTAGTGCTTGCTTTTACTTCTCCTTGTAAGTGAGATTCTATGGTATTTGAATTTCTCCCTGGGGCTTGTTACACTTCCCCTAAAACCCTCACAGCCATTCTGGTGGTCACAAATGGCTGGATTGCATCATTTGTTCCGGCTGAGTGGTATACCATTGTGTGGCTATAGACCATCTTCCTTCTCCAATCATCCCTTGCTGGACACCAGGGTGCTTTCCAAGTCTTGGATATCCGGAGTAAGACTGTGGTGAACACAGCCATGCACATGTCTTTATGCGGTAGTCTTTCTGACTGTTTTGGATAAGCAAGCGGCAGATTAATAGCTGGGTCATACGGGACATGGATACTTAAACTTCTGAGGCAGTTCCACACCTTTGGCATCGTGGCTGCACCGGGTTACACTCCCACCAGCAGTGCAGGAGGCTTCCCTTCTCTCCACCTCCTCTCTGACACTTGTTATTTCCTGTCTGCTTCCTTCTAGCCATGCTGACCACAGTGAGCTGCCATGGCCTTGCAGTTTGGATTTGCATTTTCCTGAGACTTCATGATGGTGAACAAGTTTTCATGCACCTACTGGCCCTCTTTCTGTCTTCTTCGGAGAAATCTCTGCTTCCATCTTTTGACCAGGTTTTCATTGGCTTGTTTTTTTTCTTGTGGAGACGTGCGAGTTGATTGTATCTTTGGGCTTTTCACCCCTTGTCCGATGTGTGGTTTGCAAACATCCTCTCCCAATCGTTGTGGTGTCTTAGTATTCAGTTGATGGTTTCCTTGAGTGGGCAGAAGTGTGTGCATTTGATGTGGTCCCGTTTGTTTCTTGTTTCCTTTGTTGCCCTTGCCCAGTCAGACATGCTTCTTCCAAATAGGCGGCTCAGACAGATGGCAAAGAGCACTCTGCCTAGGTCTTCTCCTACAAGGTTCACGGTTTCAAGTCTGCCATTCAAGGCTTTAATCCATTTCAGGTGGTGTGTGTGCCAGGTGTAACATCATGGTGTACTCTCGTTGTGTTCCATGTGGCTGTGCAGGCTTCCCAGCACCGTTTATTGTAGAGACTCTCCTTCCTCCGCTGTCTCCACTTGGCTCCCTGGTCCAAAATGGGCTGTCCATGTAAGTTTGAGTTGGGCTCTGGGCTCTCAATTGTTTTGCATGGGTCTTCATGCCTGTTTTGGGGCCCAGACTGTGCCGTTTCGGTACCTAGCGCTTCGTCCTCTATGTTGAAATCAGAAATTGTGACACGTGCTGCTTTGTTCGTTTTCCTGAGGATTCCTTTGCCTAGTCAGGGTCTCGTGTTGCTGGCTAGAAACTTTAGGATTCTCTCTTCTTCTCTGTGGCAAATACTGCTGCAACTTTGACTGGGATTGCATGGAATCCAGAGATTCCTTACTGCGGTATGAACCTTTCAAGTGTGTTAATCCTTCCATTCCTCGATCCCTCGATATCTTTTTTTTTCTTGTGTCTTCTTGAGTTTCTTTCCCCAAAGGTTTGCTAGTTTTTGAATTAACATAGAATTCACCTGTTTTGCTAAGGTTATTCACAGAGATCCTATTCTTCGTAATGGCAAGCTCCTGTTTTTTTGTTTTTTTTTTTCCTTAGCTTCAGTTTTTCTGTTCTTTGCAACTTTTAATTGGTTTTGTTTTGGCACAAGTGCATTGCTGTGCTCACATCTGCTGGCAATGCTCCTGTATTTGCTGTGGAAGTCTGGCCCTGTCCAACGTCCCTTCCCATCTGCCTCTACTCTACCTCGGACGCCTGCACCAGAACAACTGAAGCAGTGGTGAGGAGGCCCAAACCGAGGATTCCACCCAGCCCATACTGGGCCACAGACCCAGAAGGTGCGGACCTCACCACTGCACCACCGGCCGGCCACTTACATGTTCAGTGGCAACGTGCAGTTGAGTGCAACGGGAGTTAAATATACTAGTGAGCCCAACTCTAGCACTGTGTAGATGAGGCTAGGTTGTTTTTCGGGTCCATTGTGATGTCAGAGGATTTGTCATAATTGTGTCTCTGAGGTCCAGCATGCTTCCTGGATACAGGTTTCAGAGCCTGCTTGGAGCAGTCTCATAACTCACCCTTCCCAGTTAGCCCATGCTTGACCTTCGCTGCCGTTTTTTGGCTTGTGAATTTCTCTGACTTTCAAACGTTCCAGCAGAGTCTGTCTAAAGACGGACATCATCTTTCATTGTGGATAATTCAGGTGTGATTTCTGTTCACCTTCCATTTTCTGGGTCCTCTTTTTCTTTTCCATAGTATACTCGTCATGGTCTTTCTCAGCTATCTCCCTTAGACATGCTTATCAGTCCGTTCTCCTTCATTCCAAGGGATTAGTTTGTATTTCGTTAATCGCTGTATGTTCTCTAGGGTGAGGTGTGAGTGCTTTCGTGACTCTTGGTTGTTGTCCTTGAATTTGCACCGGTCACTTGTAGGACTCTTGGCTACCCTAGCCTAGGTCAAACTAAGCACTGAGAACACGTGGTCATGTGGGTTGGTTTGACATCCTGAGATCAGAAACTCCAAATTCGAGGTGGTCCTGGCAACCCCCTTCACGGACACAATGTTTCCAAGACAACTTAGACAAATTGGATGAATTCCACTCTCCAGGAAAGATATTTTTCTGTCTCTTTTCCGGATTTGGGAAGTTTCGAACTTGACCCCTGATCCTTGAACGTTCCCCTAGATTCCGTCCAGATACGGGCTTACTTAATTTTTATAGGGTGTGCCATTTGTTTGCCCTACATCCTCTACCCTGGCCTGTTTATTTTTCTTGAAACACAACTGTAAAGTTCTAATTTTCGTGCAACTTCCTTTCATATGGTGTCAAAACACATAATCAATAATCCTTCTACGGCAAGAGGTAGGGGGAGAGAATTTCGATGGAGGCAAACAGAGCACACTAGCCTGGGAGGGCAGCCTTCACGAAGGAACGAAGCCCTGTGGAAGAGGGTGCTTTTCAGCACCCTTGTAGAGCACTTCCAAACAAAGAGACATACCCCAAGCGTGACAGGGCTCCATTCCTTCAAGGCTTCCAAGACATCTCTTGGGACACATTACCATGTGCCCAGTGGGCCCACGTGACACCAGAGCTTCGGAAAAAGAGACTGACCTTCAAAGAATGCTACGGGCCTTGGAAAGGAGGCATCGATTCTTCTCTTCAATGTCCTCAAGACATCTTTCTTGACTTTGCATTATGCTTAAGGCACAAGGGCACTGTAGGTGTGATGAACGCCAAGTCCGGCCACTTGTTTCCAATGAAGTTGCAAGCTTGAATCAGCATGACCTCCCCATAGACTTGAATAGATGACAATGTTCTCCTCTCCGTGCCTGTCCCTCTATTCTCACTTGTGGCCTAGGGTTCCTTTCTTATCCCTTGCATCAGACTCTGTTTTATCTCTTCTAGTTTCTGTGCCTGCTTTCTGTTTGCCAAACCTGTTTCTGGGTATCTGTCCCTTTAATAGCCTAGCCTAGGCCAATCCTCAGACTGTAACCATGCGGCCACCCTGGGGGACATGTTCACCGTGATGTCATAAGCGACCTCAAAATTCGAAGTTGTCCTGACAACCTCCGTGCACACAGAGTTTCACAGCCATCTCAGACCAGTCTGACTCCTCACCCTGTCTAGGTAGGATAGTTTTCCTTTTTCTGCAATTGTTGTCAGTTTCTATCTTTCTCCTTGAACTTCGAAAGGGCTCCTACATTCTCTCTAGACACTGGTGTCACTCCTGTAAGATTATCCTGGGTTTTATCTCTTATATCTTGGGTAGATGGCAAAATGGGTGGACCTTACCCAGAAAAAGTCCTGGACTCCCTCACAAGTTGAAGTTGCCCAGGGAATGTTCTGATGCACGATGATGGTGTCATCTCGTGGCACTCTGCCAATTCCACCTTGGCAGGTCACAAGTTTTCCTTCCTTCTGCCTTTGGGAAGTGTACCAGATACTTCCATAGATTGTAATATTCTTATGGTTCCTTTTCTTGTGCGTATTGATAACGTATCCTCACAATTGCTGCTTATTTATGATCTCTGCCCGCACCATACCATGAAATCTATATTTCCTAACACTACTAATGTGATATGCACTCGTAATGTGAAACAGTGAGGCCCGGGCCGCCCAAGCGGAATGTGGGCACATACCTGCTCCACCACAGGGCCGGCCCTGAATTGTACTTTTGGACCAACCTTTTGCCTGAACTTGGGAAGACGTGGGCCTGTTTGGATTATTCGTGAAGGTGATTAGTAATAACATCATGGACGGTAACATTTTCCGTTCGTTCATGGGTTTAGGACTGATCATGTTCTCTTCGTAGTATTCCTCTTCACCTATTTGGAATGGTCTGCCTTTCTGTAGCATCTGTAAGCATTTGGAGGTGATTTTCCATCCTTGGAAGTTCACCTTCTGTAAACTCTTTCCGCCCCCAAAGCTTTATGACATCATTCTGGACCCCTTTTTGGATTTTTGATTTGAGGTGAATTTATAGCCATGACCCTGCATTAGAACGTACTATAACTTCCAGATTCACGTCCTCATTGCTTTAGACTTCTGTGTAGCTTACATCATCTTCACCAGTGTAAGACTAATCACAGGCCCTCACCACACACTTGTGCCTAATCTTCTCTTTCACCCTCCGTCACCGCCCCTCTTTGCCTCTGGGAGCCCGCATACAAATGTTCAGTGCCACCTGTTGGTTAGTGCTTGCTTTTTCTTCTCCTTGTAAGTGAGATTCTATGGTATTTGAATTTCTCACTGGGGCTTGTTACACTTCCCCTAAAACCCTCACAGCCATTCTGGTGGTCACAAATGGCTGGATTGCATCATTTGTTCCGGCTGAGTGGTATACCATTGTGTGGCTATAGCCCATCTTCCTTCTCCAATCATCCCTTGCTGGACACCAGGGTGCTTTCCAAGTCTTGGATATCAGGAGTAAGACTGTGGTGAACACAGCCATGCACATGTCTTTATGCGGTAGTCTTTCTGACTGTTTTGGATAAGCAAGCGGCAGATTAATAGTTGGGTCATACGGGACATGGATACTTAAACTTCTGAGGCAGTTCCACACCTTTGGCATCGTGGCTGCACCGGGTTACACTCCCACCAGCAGTGCAGGAGGCTTCCCTTCTCTCCACCTCCTCTCTGACACTTGTTATTTCCTGTCTGCTTCCTTCTAGCCATGCTGACCACAGTGAGCTGCCATGGCCTTGCAGTTTGGATTTGCATTTTCCTGAGACTTCATGATGGTGAACAAGTTTTCATGCACCTACTGGCCCTCTTTCTGTCTTCTTCGGAGAAATCTCTGCTTCCATCTTTTGACCAGGTTTTCATTGGCTTGTTTTTTTTCTTGTGGAGACGTGCGAGTTGATTGTATCTTTGGGCTTTTCACCCCTTGTCCGATGTGTGGTTTGCAAACATCCTCTCCCAATCGTTGTGGTGTCTTAGTATTCAGTTGATGGTTTCCTTGAGTGGGCAGAAGTGTGTGCATTTGATGTGGTCCCGTTTGTTTCTTGTTTCCTTTGTTGCCCTTGCCCAGTCAGACATGCTTCTTCCAAATAGGCGGCTCAGACAGATGGCAAAGAGCACTCTGCCTAGGTCTTCTCCTACAAGGTTCACGGTTTCAAGTCTGCCATTCAAGGCTTTAATCCATTTCAGGTGGTGTGTGTGCCAGGTGTAACATCATGGTGTACTCTCGTTGTGTTCCATGTGGCTGTGCAGGCTTCCCAGCACCGTTTATTGTAGAGACTCTCCTTCCTCCGCTGTCTCCACTTGGCTCCCTGGTCCAAAATGGGCTGTCCATGTAAGTTTGAGTTGGGCTCTGGGCTCTCAATTGTTTTGCATGGGTCTTCATGCCTGTTTTGGGGCCCAGACTGTGCCGTTTCGGTACCTAGCGCTTCGTCCTCTATGTTGAAATCAGAAATTGTGACACGTGCTGCTTTGTTCGTTTTCCTGAGGATTCCTTTGCCTAGTCAGGGTCTCGTGTTGCTGGCTAGAAACTTTAGGATTCTCTCTTCTTCTCTGTGGCAAATACTGCTGCAACTTTGACTGGGATTGCATGGAATCCAGAGATTCCTTACTGCGGTATGAACCTTTCAAGTGTGTTAATCCTTCCATTCCTCGATCCCTCGATATCTTTTTTTTTCTTGTGTCTTCTTGAGTTTCTTTCCCCAAAGGTTTGCTAGTTTTTGAATTAACATAGAATTCACCTGTTTTGCTAAGGTTATTCACAGAGATCCTATTCTTCGTAATGGCAAGCTCCTGTTTTTTTGTTTTTTTTTTTCCTTAGCTTCAGTTTTTCTGTTCTTTGCAACTTTTAATTGGTTTTGTTTTGGCACAAGTGCATTGCTGTGCTCACATCTGCTGGCAATGCTCCTGTATTTGCTGTGGAAGTCTGGCCCTGTCCAACGTCCCTTCCCATCTGCCTCTACTCTACCTCGGACGCCTGCACCAGAACAACTGAAGCAGTGGTGAGGAGGCCCAAACCGAGGATTCCACCCAGCCCATACTGGGCCACAGACCCAGAAGGTGCGGACCTCACCACTGCACCACCGGCCGGCCACTTACATGTTCAGTGGCAACGTGCAGTTGAGTGCAACGGGAGTTAAATATACTAGTGAGCCCAACTCTAGCACTGTGTAGATGAGGCTAGGTTGTTTTTCGGGTCCATTGTGATGTCAGAGGATTTGTCATAATTGTGTCTCTGAGGTCCAGCATGCTTCCTGGATACAGGTTTCAGAGCCTGCTTGGAGCAGTCTCATAACTCACCCTTCCCAGTTAGCCCATGCTTGACCTTCGCTGCCGTTTTTTGGCTTGTGAATTTCTCTGACTTTCAAACGTTCCAGCAGAGTCTGTCTAAAGACGGACATCATCTTTCATTGTGGATAATTCAGGTGTGATTTCTGTTCACCTTCCATTTTCTGGGTCCTCTTTTTCTTTTCCATAGTATACTCGTCATGGTCTTTCTCAGCTATCTCCCTTAGACATGCTTATCAGTCCGTTCTCCTTCATTCCAAGGGATTAGTTTGTATTTCGTTAATCGCTGTATGTTCTCTAGGGTGAGGTGTGAGTGCTTTCGTGACTCTTGGTTGTTGTCCTTGAATTTGCACCGGTCACTTGTAGGACTCTTGGCTACCCTAGCCTAGGTCAAACTAAGCACTGAGAACACGTGGTCATGTGGGTTGGTTTGACATCCTGAGATCAGAAACTCCAAATTCGAGGTGGTCCTGGCAACCCCCTTCACGGACACAATGTTTCCAAGACAACTTAGACAAATTGGATGAATTCCACTCTCCAGGAAAGATATTTTTCTGTCTCTTTTCCGGATTTGGGAAGTTTCGAACTTGACCCCTGATCCTTGAACGTTCCCCTAGATTCCGTCCAGATACGGGCTTACTTAATTTTTATAGGGTGTGCCATTTGTTTGCCCTACATCCTCTACCCTGGCCTGTTTATTTTTCTTGAAACACAACTGTAAAGTTCTAATTTTCGTGCAACTTCCTTTCATATGGTGTCAAAACACATAATCAATAATCCTTCTACGGCAAGAGGTAGGGGGAGAGAATTTCGATGGAGGCAAACAGAGCACACTAGCCTGGGAGGGCAGCCTTCACGAAGGAACGAAGCCCTGTGGAAGAGGGTGCTTTTCAGCACCCTTGTAGAGCACTTCCAAACAAAGAGACATACCCCAAGCGTGACAGGGCTCCATTCCTTCAAGGCTTCCAAGACATCTCTTGGGACACATTACCATGTGCCCAGTGGGCCCACGTGACACCAGAGCTTCGGAAAAAGAGACTGACCTTCAAAGAATGCTATGGGCCTTGGAAAGGAGGCATCGATTCTTCTCTTCAATGTCCTCAAGACATCTTTCTTGACTTTGCATTATGCTTAAGGCACAAGGGCACTGTAGGTGTGATGAACGCCAAGTCCGGCCACTTGTTTCCAATGAAGTTGCAAGCTTGAATCAGCATGACCTCCCCATAGACTTGAATAGATGACAATGTTCTCCTCTCCGTGCCTGTCCCTCTATTCTCACTTGTGGCCTAGGGTTCCTTTCTTATCCCTTGCATCAGACTCTGTTTTATCTCTTCTAGTTTCTGTGCCTGCTTTCTGTTTGCCAAACCTGTTTCTGGGTATCTGTCCCTTTAATAGCCTAGCCTAGGCCAATCCTCAGACTGTAACCATGCGGCCACCCTGGGGGACATGTTCACCGTGATGTCATAAGCGACCTCAAAATTCGAAGTTGTCCTGACAACCTCCGTGCACACAGAGTTTCACAGCCATCTCAGACCAGTCTGACTCCTCACCCTGTCTAGGTAGGATAGTTTTCCTTTTTCTGCAATTGTTGTCAGTTTCTATCTTTCTCCTTGAACTTCGAAAGGGCTCCTACATTCTCTCTAGACACTGGTGTCACTCCTGTAAGATTATCCTGGGTTTTATCTCTTATATCTTGGGTAGATGGCAAAATGGGTGGACCTTACCCAGAAAAAGTCCTGGACTCCCTCACAAGTTGAAGTTGCCCAGGGAATGTTCTGATGCACGATGATGGTGTCATCTCGTGGCACTCTGCCAATTCCACCTTGGCAGGTCACAAGTTTTCCTTCCTTCTGCCTTTGGGAAGTGTACCAGATACTTCCATAGATTGTAATATTCTTATGGTTCCTTTTCTTGTGCGTATTGATAACGTATCCTCACAATTGCTGCTTATTTATGATCTCTGCCCGCACCATACCATGAAATCTATATTTCCTAACACTACTAATGTGATATGCACTCGTAATGTGAAACAGTGAGGCCCGGGCCGCCCAAGCGGAATGTGGGCACATACCTGCTCCACCACAGGGCCGGCCCTGAATTGTACTTTTGGACCAACCTTTTGCCTGAACTTGGGAAGACGTGGGCCTGTTTGGATTATTCGTGAAGGTGATTAGTAATAACATCATGGACGGTAACATTTTCCGTTCGTTCATGGGTTTAGGACTGATCATGTTCTCTTCGTAGTATTCCTCTTCACCTATTTGGAATGGTCTGCCTTTCTGTAGCATCTGTAAGCATTTGGAGGTGATTTTCCATCCTTGGAAGTTCACCTTCTGTAAACTCTTTCCGCCCCCAAAGCTTTATGACATCATTCTGGACCCCTTTTTGGATTTTTGATTTGAGGTGAATTTATAGCCATGACCCTGCATTAGAACGTACTATAACTTCCAGATTCACATCCTCATTGCTTTAGACTTCTGTGTAGCTTACATCATCTTCACCAGTGTAAGACTAATCACAGGCCCTCACCACACACTTGTGCCTAATCTTCTCTTTCACCCTCCGTCACCGCCCCTCTTTGCCTCTGGGAGCCCGCATACAAATGTTCAGTGCCACCTGTTGGTTAGTGCTTGCTTTTTCTTCTCCTTGTAAGTGAGATTCTATGGTATTTGAATTTCTCACTGGGGCTTGTTACACTTCCCCTAAAACCCTCACAGCCATTCTGGTGGTCACAAATGGCTGGATTGCATCATTTGTTCCGGCTGAGTGGTATACCATTGTGTGGCTATAGCCCATCTTCCTTCTCCAATCATCCCTTGCTGGACACCAGGGTGCTTTCCAAGTCTTGGATATCAGGAGTAAGACTGTGGTGAACACAGCCATGCACATGTCTTTATGCGGTAGTCTTTCTGACTGTTTTGGATAAGCAAGCGGCAGATTAATAGCTGGGTCATACGGGACATGGATACTTAAACTTCTGAGGCAGTTCCACACCTTTGGCATCGTGGCTGCACCGGGTTACACTCCCACCAGCAGTGCAGGAGGCTTCCCTTCTCTCCACCTCCTCTCTGACACTTGTTATTTCCTGTCTGCTTCCTTCTAGCCATGCTGACCACAGTGAGCTGCCATGGCCTTGCAGTTTGGATTTGCATTTTCCTGAGACTTAATGATGGTGAACAAGTTTTCATGCACCTACTGGCCCTCTTTCTGTCTTCTTCGGAGAAATCTCTGCTTCCATCTTTTGACCAGGTTTTCATTGGCTTGTTTTTTTTCTTGTGGAGACGTGCGAGTTGATTGTATCTTTGGGCTTTTCACCCCTTGTCCGATGTGTGGTTTGCAAACATCCTCTCCCAATCGTTGTGGTGTCTTAGTATTCAGTTGATGGTTTCCTTGAGTGGGCAGAAGTGTGTGCATTTGATGTGGTCCCGTTTGTTTCTTGTTTCCTTTGTTGCCCTTGCCCAGTCAGACATGCTTCTTCCAAATAGGCGGCTCAGACAGATGGCAAAGAGCACTCTGCCTAGGTCTTCTCCTACAAGGTTCACGGTTTCAAGTCTGCCATTCAAGGCTTTAATCCATTTCAGGTGGTGTGTGTGCCAGGTGTAACATCATGGTGTACTCTCGTTGTGTTCCATGTGGCTGTGCAGGCTTCCCAGCACCGTTTATTGTAGAGACTCTCCTTCCTCCGCTGTCTCCACTTGGCTCCCTGGTCCAAAATGGGCTGTCCATGTAAGTTTGAGTTGGGCTCTGGGCTCTCAATTGTTTTGCATGGGTCTTCATGCCTGTTTTGGGGCCCAGACTGTGCCGTTTCGGTACCTAGCGCTTCGTCCTCTATGTTGAAATCAGAAATTGTGACACGTGCTGCTTTGTTCGTTTTCCTGAGGATTCCTTTGCCTAGTCAGGGTCTCGTGTTGCTGGCTAGAAACTTTAGGATTCTCTCTTCTTCTCTGTGGCAAATACTGCTGCAACTTTGACTGGGATTGCATGGAATCCAGAGATTCCTTACTGCGGTATGAACCTTTCAAGTGTGTTAATCCTTCCATTCCTCGATCCCTCGATATCTTTTTTTTTCTTGTGTCTTCTTGAGTTTCTTTCCCCAAAGGTTTGCTAGTTTTTGAATTAACATAGAATTCACCTGTTTTGCTAAGGTTATTCACAGAGATCCTATTCTTCGTAATGGCAAGCTCCTGTTTTTTTGTTTTTTTTTTCCTTAGCTTCAGTTTTTCTGTTCTTTGCAACTTTTAATTGGTTTTGTTTTGGCACAAGTGCATTGCTGTGCTCACATCTGCTGGCAATGCTCCTGTATTTGCTGTGGAAGTCTGGCCCTGTCCAACGTCCCTTCCCATCTGCCTCTACTCTACCTCGGACGCCTGCACCAGAACAACTGAAGCAGAGGTGAGGAGGCCCAAACCGAGGATTCCACCCAGCCCATACTGGGCCACAGACCCAGAAGGTGCGGACCTCACCACTGCACCACCGGCCGGCCACTTACATGTTCAGTGGCAACGTGCAGTTGAGTGCAATGGGAGTTAAATATACTAGTGAGCCCAACTCTAGCACTGTGTAGATGAGGCTAGGTTGTTTTTCGGGTCCATTGTGATGTCAGAGGATTTGTCATAATTGTGTCTCTGAGGTCCAGCATGCTTCCTGGATACAGGTTTCAGAGCCTGCTTGGAGCAGTCTCATAACTCACCCTTCCCAGTTAGCCCATGCTTGACCTTCGCTGCCGTTTTTTGGCTTGTGAATTTCTCTGACTTTCAAACGTTCCAGCAGAGTCTGTCTAAAGACGGACATCATCTTTCATTGTGGATAATTCAGGTGTGATTTCTGTTCACCTTCCATTTTCTGGGTCCTCTTTTTCTTTTCCATAGTATACTCGTCATGGTCTTTCTCAGCTATCTCCCTTAGACATGCTTATCAGTCCGTTCTCCTTCATTCCAAGGGATTAGTTTGTATTTCGTTAATCGCTGTATGTTCTCTAGGGTGAGGTGTGAGTGCTTTCGTGACTCTTGGTTGTTGTCCTTGAATTTGCACCGGTCACTTGTAGGACTCTTGGCTACCCTAGCCTAGGTCAAACTAAGCACTGAGAACACGTGGTCATGTGGGTTGGTTTGACATCCTGAGATCAGAAACTCCAAATTCGAGGTGGTCCTGGCAACCCCCTTCACGGACACAATGTTTCCAAGACAACTTAGACAAATCGGATGAATTCCACTCTCCAGGAAAGATATTTTTCTGTCTCTTTTCCGGATTTGGGAAGTTTCGAACTTGACCCCTGATCCTTGAACGTTCCCCTAGATTCCGTCCAGATACGGGCTTACTTAATTTTTATAGGGTGTGCCATTTGTTTGCCCTACATCCTCTACCCTGGCCTGTTTATTTTTCTTGAAACACAACTGTAAAGTTCTAATTTTCGTGCAACTTCCTTTCATATGGTGTCAAAACACATAATCAATAATCCTTCTACGGCAAGAGGTAGGGGGAGAGAATTTCGATGGAGGCAAACAGAGCACACTAGCCTGGGAGGGCAGCCTTCACGAAGGAACGAAGCCCTGTGGAAGAGGGTGCTTTTCAGCACCCTTGTAGAGCACTTCCAAACAAAGAGACATACCCCAAGCGTGACAGGGCTCCATTCCTTCAAGGCTTCCAAGACATCTCTTGGGACACATTACCATGTGCCCAGTGGGCCCACGTGACACCAGAGCTTCGGAAAAAGAGACTGACCTTCAAAGAATGCTATGGGCCTTGGAAAGGAGGCATCGATTCTTCTCTTCAATGTCCTCAAGACATCTTTCTTGACTTTGCATTATGCTTAAGGCACAAGGGCACTGTAGGTGTGATGAACGCCAAGTCCGGCCACTTGTTTCCAATGAAGTTGCAAGCTTGAATCAGCATGACCTCCCCATAGACTTGAATAGATGACAATGTTCTCCTCTCCGTGCCTGTCCCTCTATTCTCACTTGTGGCCTAGGGTTCCTTTCTTATCCCTTGCATCAGACTCTGTTTTATCTCTTCTAGTTTCTGTGCCTGCTTTCTGTTTGCCAAACCTGTTTCTGGGTATCTGTCCCTTTAATAGCCTAGCCTAGGCCAATCCTCAGACTGTAACCATGCGGCCACCCTGGGGGACATGTTCACCGTGATGTCATAAGCGACCTCAAAATTCGAAGTTGTCCTGACAACCTCCGTGCACACAGAGTTTCACAGCCATCTCAGACCAGTCTGACTCCTCACCCTGTCTAGGTAGGATAGTTTTCCTTTTTCTGCAATTGTTGTCAGTTTCTATCTTTCTCCTTGAACTTCGAAAGGGCTCCTACATTCTCTCTAGACACTGGTGTCACTCCTGTAAGATTATCCTGGGTTTTATCTCTTATATCTTGGGTAGATGGCAAAATGGGTGGACCTTACCCAGAAAAAGTCCTGGACTCCCTCACAAGTTGAAGTTGCCCAGGGAATGTTCTGATGCACGATGATGGTGTCATCTCGTGGCACTCTGCCAATTCCACCTTGGCAGGTCACAAGTTTTCCTTCCTTCTGCCTTTGGGAAGTGTACCAGATACTTCCATAGATTGTAATATTCTTATGGTTCCTTTTCTTGTGCGTATTGATAACGTATCCTCACAATTGCTGCTTATTTATGATCTCTGCCCGCACCATACCATGAAATCTATATTTCCTAACACTACTAATGTGATATGCACTCGTAATGTGAAACAGTGAGGCCCGGGCCGCCCAAGCGGAATGTGGGCACTTACCTGCTCCACCACAGGGCCGGCCCTGAATTGTACTTTTGGACCAACCTTTTGCCTGAACTTGGGAAGACGTGGGCCTGTTTGGATTATTCGTGAAGGTGATTAGTAATAACATCATGGACGGTAACATTTTCCGTTCGTTCATGGGTTTAGGACTGATCATGTTCCCTTCGTAGTATTCCTCTTCACCTATTTGGAATGGTCTGCCTTTCTGTAGCATCTGTAAGCATTTGGAGGTGATTTTCCATCCTTGGAAGTTCACCTTCTGTAAACTCTTTCCGCCCCCAAAGCTTTATGACATCATTCTGGACCCCTTTTTGGATTTTTGATTTGAGGTGAATTTATAGCCATGACCCTGCATTAGAACGTACTATAACTTCCAGATTCACGTCCTCATTGCTTTAGACTTCTGTGTAGCTTACATCATCTTCACCAGTGTAAGACTAATCACAGGCCCTCACCACACACTTGTGCCTAATCTTCTCTTTCACCCTCCGTCACCGCCCCTCTTTGCCTCTGGGAGCCCGCATACAAATGTTCAGTGCCACCTGTTGGTTAGTGCTTGCTTTTACTTCTCCTTGTAAGTGAGATTCTATGGTATTTGAATTTCTCCCTGGGGCTTGTTACACTTCCCCTAAAACCCTCACAGCCATTCTGGTGGTCACAAATGGCTGGATTGCATCATTTGTTCCGGCTGAGTGGTATACCATTGTGTGGCTATAGCCCATCTTCCTTCTCCAATCATCCCTTGCTGGACACCAGGGTGCTTTCCAAGTCTTGGATATCCGGAGTAAGACTGTGGTGAACACAGCCATGCACATGTCTTTATGCGGTAGTCTTTCTGACTGTTTTGGATAAGCAAGCGGCAGATTAATAGCTGGGTCATACGGGACATGGATACTTAAACTTCTGAGGCAGTTCCACACCTTTGGCATCGTGGCTGCACCGGGTTACACTCCCACCAGCAGTGCAGGAGGCTTCCCTTCTCTCCACCTCCTCTCTGACACTTGTTATTTCCTGTCTGCTTCCTTCTAGCCATGCTGACCACAGTGAGCTGCCATGGCCTTGCAGTTTGGATTTGCATTTTCCTGAGACTTCATGATGGTGAACAAGTTTTCATGCACCTACTGGCCCTCTTTCTGTCTTCTTCGGAGAAATCTCTGCTTCCATCTTTTGACCAGGTTTTCATTGGCTTGTTTTTTTTCTTGTGGAGACGTGCGAGTTGATTGTATCTTTGGGCTTTTCACCCCTTGTCCGATGTGTGGTTTGCAAACATCCTCTCCCAATCGTTGTGGTGTCTTAGTATTCAGTTGATGGTTTCCTTGAGTGGGCAGAAGTGTGTGCATTTGATGTGGTCCCGTTTGTTTCTTGTTTCCTTTGTTGCCCTTGCCCAGTCAGACATGCTTCTTCCAAATAGGCGGCTCAGACAGATGGCAAAGAGCACTCTGCCTAGGTCTTCTCCTACAAGGTTCACGGTTTCAAGTCTGCCATTCAAGGCTTTAATCCATTTCAGGTGGTGTGTGTGCCAGGTGTAACATCATGGTGTACTCTCGTTGTGTTCCATGTGGCTGTGCAGGCTTCCCAGCACCGTTTATTGTAGAGACTCTCCTTCCTCCGCTGTCTCCACTTGGCTCCCTGGTCCAAAATGGGCTGTCCATGTAAGTTTGAGTTGGGCTCTGGGCTCTCAATTGTTTTGCATGGGTCTTCATGCCTGTTTTGGGGCCCAGACTGTGCCGTTTCGGTACCTAGCGCTTCGTCCTCTATGTTGAAATCAGAAATTGTGACACGTGCTGCTTTGTTCGTTTTCCTGAGGATTCCTTTGCCTAGTCAGGGTCTCGTGTTGCTGGCTAGAAACTTTAGGATTCTCTCTTCTTCTCTGTGGCAAATACTGCTGCAACTTTGACTGGGATTGCATGGAATCCAGAGATTCCTTACTGCGGTATGAACCTTTCAAGTGTGTTAATCCTTCCATTCCTCGATCCCTCGATATCTTTTTTTTTCTTGTGTCTTCTTGAGTTTCTTTCCCCAAAGGTTTGCTAGTTTTTGAATTAACATAGAATTCACCTGTTTTGCTAAGGTTATTCACAGAGATCCTATTCTTCGTAATGGCAAGCTCCTGTTTTTTTGTTTTTTTTTTTCCTTAGCTTCAGTTTTTCTGTTCTTTGCAACTTTTAATTGGTTTTGTTTTGGCACAAGTGCATTGCTGTGCTCACATCTGCTGGCAATGCTCCTGTATTTGCTGTGGAAGTCTGGCCCTGTCCAACGTCCCTTCCCATCTGCCTCTACTCTACCTCGGACGCCTGCACCAGAACAACTGAAGCAGTGGTGAGGAGGCCCAAACCGAGGATTCCACCCAGCCCATACTGGGCCACAGACCCAGAAGGTGCGGACCTCACCACTGCACCACCGGCCGGCCACTTACATGTTCAGTGGCAACGTGCAGTTGAGTGCAACGGGAGTTAAATATACTAGTGAGCCCAACTCTAGCACTGTGTAGATGAGGCTAGGTTGTTTTTCGGGTCCATTGTGATGTCAGAGGATTTGTCATAATTGTGTCTCTGAGGTCCAGCATGCTTCCTGGATACAGGTTTCAGAGCCTGCTTGGAGCAGTCTCATAACTCACCCTTCCCAGTTAGCCCATGCTTGACCTTCGCTGCCGTTTTTTGGCTTGTGAATTTCTCTGACTTTCAAACGTTCCAGCAGAGTCTGTCTAAAGACGGACATCATCTTTCATTGTGGATAATTCAGGTGTGATTTCTGTTCACCTTCCATTTTCTGGGTCCTCTTTTTCTTTTCCATAGTATACTCGTCATGGTCTTTCTCAGCTATCTCCCTTAGACATGCTTATCAGTCCGTTCTCCTTCATTCCAAGGGATTAGTTTGTATTTCGTTAATCGCTGTATGTTCTCTAGGGTGAGGTGTGAGTGCTTTCGTGACTCTTGGTTGTTGTCCTTGAATTTGCACCGGTCACTTGTAGGACTCTTGGCTACCCTAGCCTAGGTCAAACTAAGCACTGAGAACACGTGGTCATGTGGGTTGGTTTGACATCCTGAGATCAGAAACTCCAAATTCGAGGTGGTCCTGGCAACCCCCTTCACGGACACAATGTTTCCAAGACAACTTAGACAAATTGGATGAATTCCACTCTCCAGGAAAGATATTTTTCTGTCTCTTTTCCGGATTTGGGAAGTTTCGAACTTGACCCCTGATCCTTGAACGTTCCCCTAGATTCCGTCCAGATACGGGCTTACTTAATTTTTATAGGGTGTGCCATTTGTTTGCCCTACATCCTCTACCCTGGCCTGTTTATTTTTCTTGAAACACAACTGTAAAGTTCTAATTTTCGTGCAACTTCCTTTCATATGGTGTCAAAACACATAATCAATAATCCTTCTACGGCAAGAGGTAGGGGGAGAGAATTTCGATGGAGGCAAACAGAGCACACTAGCCTGGGAGGGCAGCCTTCACGAAGGAACGAAGCCCTGTGGAAGAGGGTGCTTTTCAGCACCCTTGTAGAGCACTTCCAAACAAAGAGACATACCCCAAGCGTGACAGGGCTCCATTCCTTCAAGGCTTCCAAGACATCTCTTGGGACACATTACCATGTGCCCAGTGGGCCCACGTGACACCAGAGCTTCGGAAAAAGAGACTGACCTTCAAAGAATGCTATGGGCCTTGGAAAGGAGGCATCGATTCTTCTCTTCAATGTCCTCAAGACATCTTTCTTGACTTTGCATTATGCTTAAGGCACAAGGGCACTGTAGGTGTGATGAACGCCAAGTCCGGCCACTTGTTTCCAATGAAGTTGCAAGCTTGAATCAGCATGACCTCCCCATAGACTTGAATAGATGACAATGTTCTCCTCTCCGTGCCTGTCCCTCTATTCTCACTTGTGGCCTAGGGTTCCTTTCTTATCCCTTGCATCAGACTCTGTTTTATCTCTTCTAGTTTCTGTGCCTGCTTTCTGTTTGCCAAACCTGTTTCTGGGTATCTGTCCCTTTAATAGCCTAGCCTAGGCCAATCCTCAGACTGTAACCATGCGGCCACCCTGGGGGACATGTTCACCGTGATGTCATAAGCGACCTCAAAATTCGAAGTTGTCCTGACAACCTCCGTGCACACAGAGTTTCACAGCCATCTCAGACCAGTCTGACTCCTCACCCTGTCTAGGTAGGATAGTTTTCCTTTTTCTGCAATTGTTGTCAGTTTCTATCTTTCTCCTTGAACTTCGAAAGGGCTCCTACATTCTCTCTAGACACTGGTGTCACTCCTGTAAGATTATCCTGGGTTTTATCTCTTATATCTTGGGTAGATGGCAAAATGGGTGGACCTTACCCAGAAAAAGTCCTGGACTCCCTCACAAGTTGAAGTTGCCCAGGGAATGTTCTGATGCACGATGATGGTGTCATCTCGTGGCACTCTGCCAATTCCACCTTGGCAGGTCACAAGTTTTCCTTCCTTCTGCCTTTGGGAAGTGTACCAGATACTTCCATAGATTGTAATATTCTTATGGTTCCTTTTCTTGTGCGTATTGATAACGTATCCTCACAATTGCTGCTTATTTATGATCTCTGCCCGCACCATACCATGAAATCTATATTTCCTAACACTACTAATGTGATATGCACTCGTAATGTGAAACAGTGAGGCCCGGGCCGCCCAAGCGGAATGTGGGCACATACCTGCTCCACCACAGGGCCGGCCCTGAATTGTACTTTTGGACCAACCTTTTGCCTGAACTTGGGAAGACGTGGGCCTGTTTGGATTATTCGTGAAGGTGATTAGTAATAACATCATGGACGGTAACATTTTCCGTTCGTTCATGGGTTTAGGACTGATCATGTTCTCTTCGTAGTATTCCTCTTCACCTATTTGGAATGGTCTGCCTTTCTGTAGCATCTGTAAGCATTTGGAGGTGATTTTCCATCCTTGGAAGTTCACCTTCTGTAAACTCTTTCCGCCCCCAAAGCTTTATGACATCATTCTGGACCCCTTTTTGGATTTTTGATTTGAGGTGAATTTATAGCCATGACCCTGCATTAGAACGTACTATAACTTCCAGATTCACATCCTCATTGCTTTAGACTTCTGTGTAGCTTACATCATCTTCACCAGTGTAAGACTAATCACAGGCCCTCACCACACACTTGTGCCTAATCTTCTCTTTCACCCTCCGTCACCGCCCCTCTTTGCCTCTGGGAGCCCGCATACAAATGTTCAGTGCCACCTGTTGGTTAGTGCTTGCTTTTTCTTCTCCTTGTAAGTGAGATTCTATGGTATTTGAATTTCTCACTGGGGCTTGTTACACTTCCCCTAAAACCCTCACAGCCATTCTGGTGGTCACAAATGGCTGGATTGCATCATTTGTTCCGGCTGAGTGGTATACCATTGTGTGGCTATAGCCCATCTTCCTTCTCCAATCATCCCTTGCTGGACACCAGGGTGCTTTCCAAGTCTTGGATATCAGGAGTAAGACTGTGGTGAACACAGCCATGCACATGTCTTTATGCGGTAGTCTTTCTGACTGTTTTGGATAAGCAAGCGGCAGATTAATAGCTGGGTCATACGGGACATGGATACTTAAACTTCTGAGGCAGTTCCACACCTTTGGCATCGTGGCTGCACCGGGTTACACTCCCACCAGCAGTGCAGGAGGCTTCCCTTCTCTCCACCTCCTCTCTGACACTTGTTATTTCCTGTCTGCTTCCTTCTAGCCATGCTGACCACAGTGAGCTGCCATGGCCTTGCAGTTTGGATTTGCATTTTCCTGAGACTTAATGATGGTGAACAAGTTTTCATGCACCTACTGGCCCTCTTTCTGTCTTCTTCGGAGAAATCTCTGCTTCCATCTTTTGACCAGGTTTTCATTGGCTTGTTTTTTTTCTTGTGGAGACGTGCGAGTTGATTGTATCTTTGGGCTTTTCACCCCTTGTCCGATGTGTGGTTTGCAAACATCCTCTCCCAATCGTTGTGGTGTCTTAGTATTCAGTTGATGGTTTCCTTGAGTGGGCAGAAGTGTGTGCATTTGATGTGGTCCCGTTTGTTTCTTGTTTCCTTTGTTGCCCTTGCCCAGTCAGACATGCTTCTTCCAAATAGGCGGCTCAGACAGATGGCAAAGAGCACTCTGCCTAGGTCTTCTCCTACAAGGTTCACGGTTTCAAGTCTGCCATTCAAGGCTTTAATCCATTTCAGGTGGTGTGTGTGCCAGGTGTAACATCATGGTGTACTCTCGTTGTGTTCCATGTGGCTGTGCAGGCTTCCCAGCACCGTTTATTGTAGAGACTCTCCTTCCTCCGCTGTCTCCACTTGGCTCCCTGGTCCAAAATGGGCTGTCCATGTAAGTTTGAGTTGGGCTCTGGGCTCTCAATTGTTTTGCATGGGTCTTCATGCCTGTTTTGGGGCCCAGACTGTGCCGTTTCGGTACCTAGCGCTTCGTCCTCTATGTTGAAATCAGAAATTGTGACACGTGCTGCTTTGTTCGTTTTCCTGAGGATTCCTTTGCCTAGTCAGGGTCTCGTGTTGCTGGCTAGAAACTTTAGGATTCTCTCTTCTTCTCTGTGGCAAATACTGCTGCAACTTTGACTGGGATTGCATGGAATCCAGAGATTCCTTACTGCGGTATGAACCTTTCAAGTGTGTTAATCCTTCCATTCCTCGATCCCTCGATATCTTTTTTTTTCTTGTGTCTTCTTGAGTTTCTTTCCCCAAAGGTTTGCTAGTTTTTGAATTAACATAGAATTCACCTGTTTTGCTAAGGTTATTCACAGAGATCCTATTCTTCGTAATGGCAAGCTCCTGTTTTTTTGTTTTTTTTTTCCTTAGCTTCAGTTTTTCTGTTCTTTGCAACTTTTAATTGGTTTTGTTTTGGCACAAGTGCATTGCTGTGCTCACATCTGCTGGCAATGCTCCTGTATTTGCTGTGGAAGTCTGGCCCTGTCCAACGTCCCTTCCCATCTGCCTCTACTCTACCTCGGACGCCTGCACCAGAACAACTGAAGCAGAGGTGAGGAGGCCCAAACCGAGGATTCCACCCAGCCCATACTGGGCCACAGACCCAGAAGGTGCGGACCTCACCACTGCACCACCGGCCGGCCACTTACATGTTCAGTGGCAACGTGCAGTTGAGTGCAATGGGAGTTAAATATACTAGTGAGCCCAACTCTAGCACTGTGTAGATGAGGCTAGGTTGTTTTTCGGGTCCATTGTGATGTCAGAGGATTTGTCATAATTGTGTCTCTGAGGTCCAGCATGCTTCCTGGATACAGGTTTCAGAGCCTGCTTGGAGCAGTCTCATAACTCACCCTTCCCAGTTAGCCCATGCTTGACCTTCGCTGCCGTTTTTTGGCTTGTGAATTTCTCTGACTTTCAAACGTTCCAGCAGAGTCTGTCTAAAGACGGACATCATCTTTCATTGTGGATAATTCAGGTGTGATTTCTGTTCACCTTCCATTTTCTGGGTCCTCTTTTTCTTTTCCATAGTATACTCGTCATGGTCTTTCTCAGCTATCTCCCTTAGACATGCTTATCAGTCCGTTCTCCTTCATTCCAAGGGATTAGTTTGTATTTCGTTAATCGCTGTATGTTCTCTAGGGTGAGGTGTGAGTGCTTTCGTGACTCTTGGTTGTTGTCCTTGAATTTGCACCGGTCACTTGTAGGACTCTTGGCTACCCTAGCCTAGGTCAAACTAAGCACTGAGAACACGTGGTCATGTGGGTTGGTTTGACATCCTGAGATCAGAAACTCCAAATTCGAGGTGGTCCTGGCAACCCCCTTCACGGACACAATGTTTCCAAGACAACTTAGACAAATTGGATGAATTCCACTCTCCAGGAAAGATATTTTTCTGTCTCTTTTCCGGATTTGGGAAGTTTCGAACTTGACCCCTGATCCTTGAACGTTCCCCTAGATTCCGTCCAGATACGGGCTTACTTAATTTTTATAGGGTGTGCCATTTGTTTGCCCTACATCCTCTACCCTGGCCTGTTTATTTTTCTTGAAACACAACTGTAAAGTTCTAATTTTCGTGCAACTTCCTTTCATATGGTGTCAAAACACATAATCAATAATCCTTCTACGGCAAGAGGTAGGGGGAGAGAATTTCGATGGAGGCAAACAGAGCACACTAGCCTGGGAGGGCAGCCTTCACGAAGGAACGAAGCCCTGTGGAAGAGGGTGCTTTTCAGCACCCTTGTAGAGCACTTCCAAACAAAGAGACATACCCCAAGCGTGACAGGGCTCCATTCCTTCAAGGCTTCCAAGACATCTCTTGGGACACATTACCATGTGCCCAGTGGGCCCACGTGACACCAGAGCTTCGGAAAAAGAGACTGACCTTCAAAGAATGCTATGGGCCTTGGAAAGGAGGCATCGATTCTTCTCTTCAATGTCCTCAAGACATCTTTCTTGACTTTGCATTATGCTTAAGGCACAAGGGCACTGTAGGTGTGATGAACGCCAAGTCCGGCCACTTGTTTCCAATGAAGTTGCAAGCTTGAATCAGCATGACCTCCCCATAGACTTGAATAGATGACAATGTTCTCCTCTCCGTGCCTGTCCCTCTATTCTCACTTGTGGCCTAGGGTTCCTTTCTTATCCCTTGCATCAGACTCTGTTTTATCTCTTCTAGTTTCTGTGCCTGCTTTCTGTTTGCCAAACCTGTTTCTGGGTATCTGTCCCTTTAATAGCCTAGCCTAGGCCAATCCTCAGACTGTAACCATGCGGCCACCCTGGGGGACATGTTCACCGTGATGTCATAAGCGACCTCAAAATTCGAAGTTGTCCTGACAACCTCCGTGCACACAGAGTTTCACAGCCATCTCAGACCAGTCTGACTCCTCACCCTGTCTAGGTAGGATAGTTTTCCTTTTTCTGCAATTGTTGTCAGTTTCTATCTTTCTCCTTGAACTTCGAAAGGGCTCCTACATTCTCTCTAGACACTGGTGTCACTCCTGTAAGATTATCCTGGGTTTTATCTCTTATATCTTGGGTAGATGGCAAAATGGGTGGACCTTACCCAGAAAAAGTCCTGGACTCCCTCACAAGTTGAAGTTGCCCAGGGAATGTTCTGATGCACGATGATGGTGTCATCTCGTGGCACTCTGCCAATTCCACCTTGGCAGGTCACAAGTTTTCCTTCCTTCTGCCTTTGGGAAGTGTACCAGATACTTCCATAGATTGTAATATTCTTATGGTTCCTTTTCTTGTGCGTATTGATAACGTATCCTCACAATTGCTGCTTATTTATGATCTCTGCCCGCACCATACCATGAAATCTATATTTCCTAACACTACTAATGTGATATGCACTCGTAATGTGAAACAGTGAGGCCCGGGCCGCCCAAGCGGAATGTGGGCACTTACCTGCTCCACCACAGGGCCGGCCCTGAATTGTACTTTTGGACCAACCTTTTGCCTGAACTTGGGAAGACGTGGGCCTGTTTGGATTATTCGTGAAGGTGATTAGTAATAACATCATGGACGGTAACATTTTCCGTTCGTTCATGGGTTTAGGACTGATCATGTTCCCTTCGTAGTATTCCTCTTCACCTATTTGGAATGGTCTGCCTTTCTGTAGCATCTGTAAGCATTTGGAGGTGATTTTCCATCCTTGGAAGTTCACCTTCTGTAAACTCTTTCCGCCCCCAAAGCTTTATGACATCATTCTGGACCCCTTTTTGGATTTTTGATTTGAGGTGAATTTATAGCCATGACCCTGCATTAGAACGTACTATAACTTCCAGATTCACGTCCTCATTGCTTTAGACTTCTGTGTAGCTTACATCATCTTCACCAGTGTAAGACTAATCACAGGCCCTCACCACACACTTGTGCCTAATCTTCTCTTTCACCCTCCGTCACCGCCCCTCTTTGCCTCTGGGAGCCCGCATACAAATGTTCAGTGCCACCTGTTGGTTAGTGCTTGCTTTTACTTCTCCTTGTAAGTGAGATTCTATGGTATTTGAATTTCTCCCTGGGGCTTGTTACACTTCCCCTAAAACCCTCACAGCCATTCTGGTGGTCACAAATGGCTGGATTGCATCATTTGTTCCGGCTGAGTGGTATACCATTGTGTGGCTATAGCCCATCTTCCTTCTCCAATCATCCCTTGCTGGACACCAGGGTGCTTTCCAAGTCTTGGATATCCGGAGTAAGACTGTGGTGAACACAGCCATGCACATGTCTTTATGCGGTAGTCTTTCTGACTGTTTTGGATAAGCAAGCGGCAGATTAATAGCTGGGTCATACGGGACATGGATACTTAAACTTCTGAGGCAGTTCCACACCTTTGGCATCGTGGCTGCACCGGGTTACACTCCCACCAGCAGTGCAGGAGGCTTCCCTTCTCTCCACCTCCTCTCTGACACTTGTTATTTCCTGTCTGCTTCCTTCTAGCCATGCTGACCACAGTGAGCTGCCATGGCCTTGCAGTTTGGATTTGCATTTTCCTGAGACTTCATGATGGTGAACAAGTTTTCATGCACCTACTGGCCCTCTTTCTGTCTTCTTCGGAGAAATCTCTGCTTCCATCTTTTGACCAGGTTTTCATTGGCTTGTTTTTTTTCTTGTGGAGACGTGCGAGTTGATTGTATCTTTGGGCTTTTCACCCCTTGTCCGATGTGTGGTTTGCAAACATCCTCTCCCAATCGTTGTGGTGTCTTAGTATTCAGTTGATGGTTTCCTTGAGTGGGCAGAAGTGTGTGCATTTGATGTGGTCCCGTTTGTTTCTTGTTTCCTTTGTTGCCCTTGCCCAGTCAGACATGCTTCTTCCAAATAGGCGGCTCAGACAGATGGCAAAGAGCACTCTGCCTAGGTCTTCTCCTACAAGGTTCACGGTTTCAAGTCTGCCATTCAAGGCTTTAATCCATTTCAGGTGGTGTGTGTGCCAGGTGTAACATCATGGTGTACTCTCGTTGTGTTCCATGTGGCTGTGCAGGCTTCCCAGCACCGTTTATTGTAGAGACTCTCCTTCCTCCGCTGTCTCCACTTGGCTCCCTGGTCCAAAATGGGCTGTCCATGTAAGTTTGAGTTGGGCTCTGGGCTCTCAATTGTTTTGCATGGGTCTTCATGCCTGTTTTGGGGCCCAGACTGTGCCGTTTCGGTACCTAGCGCTTCGTCCTCTATGTTGAAATCAGAAATTGTGACACGTGCTGCTTTGTTCGTTTTCCTGAGGATTCCTTTGCCTAGTCAGGGTCTCGTGTTGCTGGCTAGAAACTTTAGGATTCTCTCTTCTTCTCTGTGGCAAATACTGCTGCAACTTTGACTGGGATTGCATGGAATCCAGAGATTCCTTACTGCGGTATGAACCTTTCAAGTGTGTTAATCCTTCCATTCCTCGATCCCTCGATATCTTTTTTTTTCTTGTGTCTTCTTGAGTTTCTTTCCCCAAAGGTTTGCTAGTTTTTGAATTAACATAGAATTCACCTGTTTTGCTAAGGTTATTCACAGAGATCCTATTCTTCGTAATGGCAAGCTCCTGTTTTTTTGTTTTTTTTTTCCTTAGCTTCAGTTTTTCTGTTCTTTGCAACTTTTAATTGGTTTTGTTTTGGCACAAGTGCATTGCTGTGCTCACATCTGCTGGCAATGCTCCTGTATTTGCTGTGGAAGTCTGGCCCTGTCCAACGTCCCTTCCCATCTGCCTCTACTCTACCTCGGACGCCTGCACCAGAACAACTGAAGCAGTGGTGAGGAGGCCCAAACCGAGGATTCCACCCAGCCCATACTGGGCCACAGACCCAGAAGGTGCGGACCTCACCACTGCACCACCGGCCGGCCACTTACATGTTCAGTGGCAACGTGCAGTTGAGTGCAACGGGAGTTAAATATACTAGTGAGCCCAACTCTAGCACTGTGTAGATGAGGCTAGGTTGTTTTTCGGGTCCATTGTGATGTCAGAGGATTTGTCATAATTGTGTCTCTGAGGTCCAGCATGCTTCCTGGATACAGGTTTCAGAGCCTGCTTGGAGCAGTCTCATAACTCACCCTTCCCAGTTAGCCCATGCTTGACCTTCGCTGCCGTTTTTTGGCTTGTGAATTTCTCTGACTTTCAAACGTTCCAGCAGAGTCTGTCTAAAGACGGACATCATCTTTCATTGTGGATAATTCAGGTGTGATTTCTGTTCACCTTCCATTTTCTGGGTCCTCTTTTTCTTTTCCATAGTATACTCGTCATGGTCTTTCTCAGCTATCTCCCTTAGACATGCTTATCAGTCCGTTCTCCTTCATTCCAAGGGATTAGTTTGTATTTCGTTAATCGCTGTATGTTCTCTAGGGTGAGGTGTGAGTGCTTTCGTGACTCTTGGTTGTTGTCCTTGAATTTGCACCGGTCACTTGTAGGACTCTTGGCTACCCTAGCCTAGGTCAAACTAAGCACTGAGAACACGTGGTCATGTGGGTTGGTTTGACATCCTGAGATCAGAAACTCCAAATTCGAGGTGGTCCTGGCAACCCCCTTCACGGACACAATGTTTCCAAGACAACTTAGACAAATTGGATGAATTCCACTCTCCAGGAAAGATATTTTTCTGTCTCTTTTCCGGATTTGGGAAGTTTCGAACTTGACCCCTGATCCTTGAACGTTCCCCTAGATTCCGTCCAGATACGGGCTTACTTAATTTTTATAGGGTGTGCCATTTGTTTGCCCTACATCCTCTACCCTGGCCTGTTTATTTTTCTTGAAACACAACTGTAAAGTTCTAATTTTCGTGCAACTTCCTTTCATATGGTGTCAAAACACATAATCAATAATCCTTCTACGGCAAGAGGTAGGGGGAGAGAATTTCGATGGAGGCAAACAGAGCACACTAGCCTGGGAGGGCAGCCTTCACGAAGGAACGAAGCCCTGTGGAAGAGGGTGCTTTTCAGCACCCTTGTAGAGCACTTCCAAACAAAGAGACATACCCCAAGCGTGACAGGGCTCCATTCCTTCAAGGCTTCCAAGACATCTCTTGGGACACATTACCATGTGCCCAGTGGGCCCACGTGACACCAGAGCTTCGGAAAAAGAGACTGACCTTCAAAGAATGCTATGGGCCTTGGAAAGGAGGCATCGATTCTTCTCTTCAATGTCCTCAAGACATCTTTCTTGACTTTGCATTATGCTTAAGGCACAAGGGCACTGTAGGTGTGATGAACGCCAAGTCCGGCCACTTGTTTCCAATGAAGTTGCAAGCTTGAATCAGCATGACCTCCCCATAGACTTGAATAGATGACAATGTTCTCCTCTCCGTGCCTGTCCCTCTATTCTCACTTGTGGCCTAGGGTTCCTTTCTTATCCCTTGCATCAGACTCTGTTTTATCTCTTCTAGTTTCTGTGCCTGCTTTCTGTTTGCCAAACCTGTTTCTGGGTATCTGTCCCTTTAATAGCCTAGCCTAGGCCAATCCTCAGACTGTAACCATGCGGCCACCCTGGGGGACATGTTCACCGTGATGTCATAAGCGACCTCAAAATTCGAAGTTGTCCTGACAACCTCCGTGCACACAGAGTTTCACAGCCATCTCAGACCAGTCTGACTCCTCACCCTGTCTAGGTAGGATAGTTTTCCTTTTTCTGCAATTGTTGTCAGTTTCTATCTTTCTCCTTGAACTTCGAAAGGGCTCCTACATTCTCTCTAGACACTGGTGTCACTCCTGTAAGATTATCCTGGGTTTTATCTCTTATATCTTGGGTAGATGGCAAAATGGGTGGACCTTACCCAGAAAAAGTCCTGGACTCCCTCACAAGTTGAAGTTGCCCAGGGAATGTTCTGATGCACGATGATGGTGTCATCTCGTGGCACTCTGCCAATTCCACCTTGGCAGGTCACAAGTTTTCCTTCCTTCTGCCTTTGGGAAGTGTACCAGATACTTCCATAGATTGTAATATTCTTATGGTTCCTTTTCTTGTGCGTATTGATAACGTATCCTCACAATTGCTGCTTATTTATGATCTCTGCCCGCACCATACCATGAAATCTATATTTCCTAACACTACTAATGTGATATGCACTCGTAATGTGAAACAGTGAGGCCCGGGCCGCCCAAGCGGAATGTGGGCACTTACCTGCTCCACCACAGGGCCGGCCCTGAATTGTACTTTTGGACCAACCTTTTGCCTGAACTTGGGAAGACGTGGGCCTGTTTGGATTATTCGTGAAGGTGATTAGTAATAACATCATGGACGGTAACATTTTCCGTTCGTTCATGGGTTTAGGACTGATCATGTTCCCTTCGTAGTATTCCTCTTCACCTATTTGGAATGGTCTGCCTTTCTGTAGCATCTGTAAGCATTTGGAGGTGATTTTCCATCCTTGGAAGTTCACCTTCTGTAAACTCTTTCCGCCCCCAAAGCTTTATGACATCATTCTGGACCCCTTTTTGGATTTTTGATTTGAGGTGAATTTATAGCCATGACCCTGCATTAGAACGTACTATAACTTCCAGATTCACGTCCTCATTGCTTTAGACTTCTGTGTAGCTTACATCATCTTCACCAGTGTAAGACTAATCACAGGCCCTCACCACACACTTGTGCCTAATCTTCTCTTTCACCCTCCGTCACCGCCCCTCTTTGCCTCTGGGAGCCCGCATACAAATGTTCAGTGCCACCTGTTGGTTAGTGCTTGCTTTTACTTCTCCTTGTAAGTGAGATTCTATGGTATTTGAATTTCTCCCTGGGGCTTGTTACACTTCCCCTAAAACCCTCACAGCCATTCTGGTGGTCACAAATGGCTGGATTGCATCATTTGTTCCGGCTGAGTGGTATACCATTGTGTGGCTATAGCCCATCTTCCTTCTCCAATCATCCCTTGCTGGACACCAGGGTGCTTTCCAAGTCTTGGATATCCGGAGTAAGACTGTGGTGAACACAGCCATGCACATGTCTTTATGCGGTAGTCTTTCTGACTGTTTTGGATAAGCAAGCGGCAGATTAATAGCTGGGTCATACGGGACATGGATACTTAAACTTCTGAGGCAGTTCCACACCTTTGGCATCGTGGCTGCACCGGGTTACACTCCCACCAGCAGTGCAGGAGGCTTCCCTTCTCTCCACCTCCTCTCTGACACTTGTTATTTCCTGTCTGCTTCCTTCTAGCCATGCTGACCACAGTGAGCTGCCATGGCCTTGCAGTTTGGATTTGCATTTTCCTGAGACTTCATGATGGTGAACAAGTTTTCATGCACCTACTGGCCCTCTTTCTGTCTTCTTCGGAGAAATCTCTGCTTCCATCTTTTGACCAGGTTTTCATTGGCTTGTTTTTTTTCTTGTGGAGACGTGCGAGTTGATTGTATCTTTGGGCTTTTCACCCCTTGTCCGATGTGTGGTTTGCAAACATCCTCTCCCAATCGTTGTGGTGTCTTAGTATTCAGTTGATGGTTTCCTTGAGTGGGCAGAAGTGTGTGCATTTGATGTGGTCCCGTTTGTTTCTTGTTTCCTTTGTTGCCCTTGCCCAGTCAGACATGCTTCTTCCAAATAGGCGGCTCAGACAGATGGCAAAGAGCACTCTGCCTAGGTCTTCTCCTACAAGGTTCACGGTTTCAAGTCTGCCATTCAAGGCTTTAATCCATTTCAGGTGGTGTGTGTGCCAGGTGTAACATCATGGTGTACTCTCGTTGTGTTCCATGTGGCTGTGCAGGCTTCCCAGCACCGTTTATTGTAGAGACTCTCCTTCCTCCGCTGTCTCCACTTGGCTCCCTGGTCCAAAATGGGCTGTCCATGTAAGTTTGAGTTGGGCTCTGGGCTCTCAATTGTTTTGCATGGGTCTTCATGCCTGTTTTGGGGCCCAGACTGTGCCGTTTCGGTACCTAGCGCTTCGTCCTCTATGTTGAAATCAGAAATTGTGACACGTGCTGCTTTGTTCGTTTTCCTGAGGATTCCTTTGCCTAGTCAGGGTCTCGTGTTGCTGGCTAGAAACTTTAGGATTCTCTCTTCTTCTCTGTGGCAAATACTGCTGCAACTTTGACTGGGATTGCATGGAATCCAGAGATTCCTTACTGCGGTATGAACCTTTCAAGTGTGTTAATCCTTCCATTCCTCGATCCCTCGATATCTTTTTTTTTCTTGTGTCTTCTTGAGTTTCTTTCCCCAAAGGTTTGCTAGTTTTTGAATTAACATAGAATTCACCTGTTTTGCTAAGGTTATTCACAGAGATCCTATTCTTCGTAATGGCAAGCTCCTGTTTTTTTGTTTTTTTTTTCCTTAGCTTCAGTTTTTCTGTTCTTTGCAACTTTTAATTGGTTTTGTTTTGGCACAAGTGCATTGCTGTGCTCACATCTGCTGGCAATGCTCCTGTATTTGCTGTGGAAGTCTGGCCCTGTCCAACGTCCCTTCCCATCTGCCTCTACTCTACCTCGGACGCCTGCACCAGAACAACTGAAGCAGTGGTGAGGAGGCCCAAACCGAGGATTCCACCCAGCCCATACTGGGCCACAGACCCAGAAGGTGCGGACCTCACCACTGCACCACCGGCCGGCCACTTACATGTTCAGTGGCAACGTGCAGTTGAGTGCAATGGGAGTTAAATATACTAGTGAGCCCAACTCTAGCACTGTGTAGATGAGGCTAGGTTGTTTTTCGGGTCCATTGTGATGTCAGAGGATTTGTCATAATTGTGTCTCTGAGGTCCAGCATGCTTCCTGGATACAGGTTTCAGAGCCTGCTTGGAGCAGTCTCATAACTCACCCTTCCCAGTTAGCCCATGCTTGACCTTCGCTGCCGTTTTTTGGCTTGTGAATTTCTCTGACTTTCAAACGTTCCAGCAGAGTCTGTCTAAAGACGGACATCATCTTTCATTGTGGATAATTCAGGTGTGATTTCTGTTCACCTTCCATTTTCTGGGTCCTCTTTTTCTTTTCCATAGTATACTCGTCATGGTCTTTCTCAGCTATCTCCCTTAGACATGCTTATCAGTCCGTTCTCCTTCATTCCAAGGGATTAGTTTGTATTTCTTTAATCGCTGTATGTTCTCTAGGGTGAGGTGTGAGTGCTTTCGTGACTCTTGGTTGTTGTCCTTGAATTTGCACCGGTCACTTGTAGGACTCTTGGCTACCCTAGCCTAGGTCAAACTAAGCACTGAGAACACGTGGTCATGTGGGTTGGTTTGACATCCTGAGATCAGAAACTCCAAATTCGAGGTGGTCCTGGCAACCCCCTTCACGGACACAATGTTTCCAAGACAACTTAGACAAATCGGATGAATTCCACTCTCCAGGAAAGATATTTTTCTGTCTCTTTTCCGGATTTGGGAAGTTTCGAACTTGACCCCTGATCCTTGAACGTTCCCCTAGATTCCGTCCAGATACGGGCTTACTTAATTTTTATAGGGTGTGCCATTTGTTTGCCCTACATCCTCTACCCTGGCCTGTTTATTTTTCTTGAAACACAACTGTAAAGTTCTAATTTTCGTGCAACTTCCTTACATATGGTGTCAAAACACATAATCAATAATCCTTCTACGGCAAGAGGTAGGGGGAGAGAATTTCGATGGAGGCAAACAGAGCACACTAGCCTGGGAGGGCAGCCTTCACGAAGGAACGAAGCCCTGTGGAAGAGGGTGCTTTTCAGCACCCTTGTAGAGCACTTCCAAACAAAGAGACATACCCCAAGCGTGACAGGGCTCCATTCCTTCAAGGCTTCCAAGACATCTCTTGGGACACATTACCATGTGCCCAGTGGGCCCACGTGACACCAGAGCTTCGGAAAAAGAGACTGACCTGCAAAGAATGCTACGGGCCTTGGAAAGGAGGCATCGATTCTTCTCTTCAATGTCCTCAAGACATCTTTCTTGACTTTGCATTATGCTTAAGGCACAAGGGCACTGTAGGTGTGATGAACGCCAAGTCCGGCCACTTGTTTCCAATGAAGTTGCAAGCTTGAATCAGCATGACCTCCCCATAGACTTGAATAGATGACAATGTTCTCCTCTCCGTGCCTGTCCCTCTATTCTCACTTGTGGCCTAGGGTTCCTTTCTTATCCCTTGCATCAGACTCTGTTTTATCTCTTCTAGTTTCTGTGCCTGCTTTCTGTTTGCCAAACCTGTTTCTGGGTATCTGTCCCTTTAATAGCCTAGCCTAGGCCAATCCTCAGACTGTAACCATGCGGCCACCCTGGGGGACATGTTCACCGTGATGTCATAAGCGACCTCAAAATTCGAAGTTGTCCTGACAACCTCCGTGCACACAGAGTTTCACAGCCATCTCAGACCAGTCTGACTCCTCACCCTGTCTAGGTAGGATAGTTTTCCTTTTTCTGCAATTGTTGTCAGTTTCTATCTTTCTCCTTGAACTTCGAAAGGGCTCCTACATTCTCTCTAGACACTGGTTTCACTCCTGTAAGATTATCCTGGGTTTTATCTCTTATATCTTGGGTAGATGGCAAAATGGGTGGACCTTACCCAGAAAAAGTCCTGGACTCCCTCACAAGTTGAAGTTGCCCAGGGAATGTTCTGATGCACGATGATGGTGTCATCTCGTGGCACTCTGCCAATTCCACCTTGGCAGGTCACAAGTTTTCCTTCCTTCTGCCTTTGGGAAGTGTACCAGATACTTCCATAGATTGTAATATTCTTATGGTTCCTTTTCTTGTGCGTATTGATAACGTATCCTCACAATTGCTGCTTATTTGTGATCTGTGCCCGCACCATACCATGAAATCTATATTTCCTAACACTACTAATGTGATATGCACTCGTAATGTGAAACAGTGAGGCCCGGGCCGCCCAAGCGGAATGTGGGCACTTACCTGCTCCACCACAGGGCCGGCCCTGAATTGTACTTTTGGACCAACCTTTTGCCTGAACTTGGGAAGACGTGGGCCTGTTTGGATTATTCGTGAAAGTGATTAGTAATAACATCATGGACGGTAACATTTTCCGTTCGTTCATGGGTTTAGGACTGATCATGTTCTCTTCGTAGTATTCCTCTTCACCTATTTGGAATGGTCTGCCTTTCTGTAGCATCTGTAAGCATTTGGAGGTGATTTTCCATCCTTGGAAGTTCACCTTCTGTAAACTCTTTCCGCCCCCAAAGCTTTATGACATCATTCTGGACCCCTTTTTGGATTTTTGATTTGAGGTGAATTTATAGCCATGACCCTGCATTAGAACGTACTATAACTTCCAGATTCACATCCTCATTGCTTTAGACTTCTGTGTAGCTTACATCATCTTCACCAGTGTAAGACTAATCACAGGCCCTCACCACACACTTGTGCCTAATCTTCTCTTTCACCCTCCGTCACCGCCCCTCTTTGCCTCTGGGAGCCCGCATACAAATGTTCAGTGCCACCTGTTGGTTAGTGCTTGCTTTTTCTTCGCCTTGTAAGTGAGATTCTATGGTATTTGAATTTCTCACTGGGGCTTGTTACACTTCCCCTAAAACCCTCACAGCCATTCTGGTGGTCACAAATGGCTGGATTGCATCATTTGTTCCGGCTGAGTGGTATACCATTGTGTGGCTATAGCCCATCTTCCTTCTCCAATCATCCCTTGCTGGACACCAGGGTGCTTTCCAAGTCTTGGATATCAGGAGTAAGACTGTGGTGAACACAGCCATGCACATGTCTTTATGCGGTAGTCTTTCTGACTTTTTGGATAAGCAAGCGGCAGATTAATAGCTGGGTCATACGGGACATGGATACTTAAACTTCTGAGGCAGTTCCACACCTTTGGCATCGTGGCTGCACCGGGTTACACTCCCACCAGCAGTGCAGGAGGCTTCCCTTCTCTCCACCTCCTCTCTGACACTTGTTATTTCCTGTCTGCTTCCTTCTAGCCATGCTGACCACAGTGAGCTGCCATGGCCTTGCAGTTTGGATTTGCATTTTCCTGAGACTTCATGATGGTGAACAAGTTTTCATGCACCTACTGGCCCTCTTTCTGTCTTCTTCGGAGAAATCTCTGCTTCCATCTTTTGACCAGGTTTTCATTGGCTTGTTTTTTTTCTTGTGGAGACGTGCGAGTTGATTGTATCTTTGGGCTTTTCACCCCTTGTCCGATGTGTGGTTTGCAAACATCCTCTCCCAATCGTTGTGGTGTCTTAGTATTCAGTTGATGGTTTCCTTGAGTGGGCAGAAGTGTGTGCATTTGATGTGGTCCCGTTTGTTTCTTGTTTCCTTTGTTGCCCTTGCCCAGTCAGACATGCTTCTTCCAAATAGGCGGCTCAGACAGATGGCAAAGAGCACTCTGCCTAGGTCTTCTCCTACAAGGTTCACGGTTTCAAGTCTGCCATTCAAGGCTTTAATCCATTTCAGGTGGTGTGTGTGCCAGGTGTAACATCATGGTGTACTCTCGTTGTGTTCCATGTGGCTGTGCAGGCTTCCCAGCACCGTTTATTGTAGAGACTCTCCTTCCTCCGCTGTCTCCACTTGGCTCCCTGGTCCAAAATGGGCTGTCCATGTAAGTTTGAGTTGGGCTCTGGGCTCTCAATTGTTTTGCATGGGTCTTCATGCCTGTTTTGGGGCCCAGACTGTGCCGTTTCGGTACCTAGCGCTTCGTCCTCTATGTTGAAATCAGAAATTGTGACACGTGCTGCTTTGTTCGTTTTCCTGAGGATTCCTTTGCCTAGTCAGGGTCTCGTGTTGCTGGCTAGAAACTTTAGGATTCTCTCTTCTTCTCTGTGGCAAATACTGCTGCAACTTTGACTGGGATTGCATGGAATCCAGAGATTCCTTACTGCGGTATGAACCTTTCAAGTGTGTTAATCCTTCCATTCCTCGATCCCTCGATATCTTTTTTTTTCTTGTGTCTTCTTGAGTTTCTTTCCCCAAAGGTTTGCTAGTTTTTGAATTAACATAGAATTCACCTGTTTTGCTAAGGTTATTCACAGAGATCCTATTCTTCGTAATGGCAAGCTCCTGTTTTTTTGTTTTTTTTTTCCTTAGCTTCAGTTTTTCTGTTCTTTGCAACTTTTAATTGGTTTTGTTTTGGCACAAGTGCATTGCTGTGCTCACATCTGCTGGCAATGCTCCTGTATTTGCTGTGGAAGTCTGGCCCTGTCCAACGTCCCTTCCCATCTGCCTCTACTCTACCTCGGACGCCTGCACCAGAACAACTGAAGCAGTGGTGAGGGGGCCCAAACCGAGGATTCCACCCAGACCATACTGGGCCACAGACCCAGAAGGTGCGGACCTCACCACTGCACCACCGGCCGGCCACTTACATGTTCAGTGGCAACGTGCAGTTGAGTGCAACGGGAGTTAAATATACTAGTGAGCCCAACTCTAGCACTGTGTAGATGAGGCTAGGTTGTTTTTCGGGTCCATTGTGATGTCAGAGGATTTGTCATAATTGTGTCTCTGAGGTCCAGCATGCTTCCTGGATACAGGTTTCAGAGCCTGCTTGGAGCAGTCTCATAACTCACCCTTCCCAGTTAGCCCATGCTTGACCTTCGCTGCCGTTTTTTGGCTTGTGAATTTCTCTGACTTTCAAACGTTCCAGCAGAGTCTGTCTAAAGACGGACATCATCTTTCATTGTGGATAATTCAGGTGTGATTTCTGTTCACCTTCCATTTTCTGGGTCCTCTTTTTCTTTTCCATAGTATACTCGTCATGGTCTTTCTCAGCTATCTCCCTTAGACATGCTTATCAGTCCGTTCTCCTTCATTCCAAGGGATTAGTTTGTATTTCTTTAATCGCTGTATGTTCTCTAGGGTGAGGTGTGAGTGCTTTCGTGACTCTTGGTTGTTGTCCTTGAATTTGCACCGGTCACTTGTAGGACTCTTGGCTACCCTAGCCTAGGTCAAACTAAGCACTGAGAACACGTGGTCATGTGGGTTGGTTTGACATCCTGAGATCAGAAACTCCAAATTCGAGGTGGTCCTGGCAACCCCCTTCACGGACACAATGTTTCCAAGACAACTTAGACAAATCGGATGAATTCCACTCTCCAGGAAAGATATTTTTCTGTCTCTTTTCCGGATTTGGGAAGTTTCGAACTTGACCCCTGATCCTTGAACGTTCCCCTAGATTCCGTCCAGATACGGGCTTACTTAATTTTTATAGGGTGTGCCATTTGTTTGCCCTACATCCTCTACCCTGGCCTGTTTATTTTTCTTGAAACACAACTGTAAAGTTCTAATTTTCGTGCAACTTCCTTACATATGGTGTCAAAACACATAATCAATAATCCTTCTACGGCAAGAGGTAGGGGGAGAGAATTTCGATGGAGGCAAACAGAGCACACTAGCCTGGGAGGGCAGCCTTCACGAAGGAACGAAGCCCTGTGGAAGAGGGTGCTTTTCAGCACCCTTGTAGAGCACTTCCAAACAAAGAGACATACCCCAAGCGTGACAGGGCTCCATTCCTTCAAGGCTTCCAAGACATCTCTTGGGACACATTACCATGTGCCCAGTGGGCCCACGTGACACCAGAGCTTCGGAAAAAGAGACTGACCTGCAAAGAATGCTACGGGCCTTGGAAAGGAGGCATCGATTCTTCTCTTCAATGTCCTCAAGACATCTTTCTTGACTTTGCATTATGCTTAAGGCACAAGGGCACTGTAGGTGTGATGAACGCCAAGTCCGGCCACTTGTTTCCAATGAAGTTGCAAGCTTGAATCAGCATGACCTCCCCATAGACTTGAATAGATGACAATGTTCTCCTCTCCGTGCCTGTCCCTCTATTCTCACTTGTGGCCTAGGGTTCCTTTCTTATCCCTTGCATCAGACTCTGTTTTATCTCTTCTAGTTTCTGTGCCTGCTTTCTGTTTGCCAAACCTGTTTCTGGGTATCTGTCCCTTTAATAGCCTAGCCTAGGCCAATCCTCAGACTGTAACCATGCGGCCACCCTGGGGGACATGTTCACCGTGATGTCATAAGCGACCTCAAAATTCGAAGTTGTCCTGACAACCTCCGTGCACACAGAGTTTCACAGCCATCTCAGACCAGTCTGACTCCTCACCCTGTCTAGGTAGGATAGTTTTCCTTTTTCTGCAATTGTTGTCAGTTTCTATCTTTCTCCTTGAACTTCGAAAGGGCTCCTACATTCTCTCTAGACACTGGTTTCACTCCTGTAAGATTATCCTGGGTTTTATCTCTTATATCTTGGGTAGATGGCAAAATGGGTGGACCTTACCCAGAAAAAGTCCTGGACTCCCTCACAAGTTGAAGTTGCCCAGGGAATGTTCTGATGCACAATGATGGTGTCATCTCGTGGCACTCTGCCAATTCCACCTTGGCAGGTCACAAGTTTTCCTTCCTTCTGCCTTTGGGAAGTGTACCAGATACTTCCATAGATTGTAATATTCTTATGGTTCCTTTTCTTGTGCGTATTGATAACGTATCCTCACAATTGCTGCTTATTTGTGATCTGTGCCCGCACCATACCATGAAATCTATATTTCCTAACACTACTAATGTGATATGCACTCGTAATGTGAAACAGTGAGGCCCGGGCCGCCCAAGCGGAATGTGGGCACTTACCTGCTCCACCACAGGGCCGGCCCTGAATTGTACTTTTGGACCAACCTTTTGCCTGAACTTGGGAAGACGTGGGCCTGTTTGGATTATTCGTGAAAGTGATTAGTAATAACATCATGGACGGTAACATTTTCCGTTCGTTCATGGGTTTAGGACTGATCATGTTCTCTTCGTAGTATTCCTCTTCACCTATTTGGAATGGTCTGCCTTTCTGTAGCATCTGTAAGCATTTGGAGGTGATTTTCCATCCTTGGAAGTTCACCTTCTGTAAACTCTTTCCGCCCCCAAAGCTTTATGACATCATTCTGGACCCCTTTTTGGATTTTTGATTTGAGGTGAATTTATAGCCATGACCCTGCATTAGAACGTACTATAACTTCCAGATTCACATCCTCATTGCTTTAGACTTCTGTGTAGCTTACATCATCTTCACCAGTGTAAGACTAATCACAGGCCCTCACCACACACTTGTGCCTAATCTTCTCTTTCACCCTCCGTCACCGCCCCTCTTTGCCTCTGGGAGCCCGCATACAAATGTTCAGTGCCACCTGTTGGTTAGTGCTTGCTTTTTCTTCGCCTTGTAAGTGAGATTCTATGGTATTTGAATTTCTCACTGGGGCTTGTTACACTTCCCCTAAAACCCTCACAGCCATTCTGGTGGTCACAAATGGCTGGATTGCATCATTTGTTCCGGCTGAGTGGTATACCATTGTGTGGCTATAGCCCATCTTCCTTCTCCAATCATCCCTTGCTGGACACCAGGGTGCTTTCCAAGTCTTGGATATCAGGAGTAAGACTGTGGTGAACACAGCCATGCACATGTCTTTATGCGGTAGTCTTTCTGACTTTTTGGATAAGCAAGCGGCAGATTAATAGCTGGGTCATACGGGACATGGATACTTAAACTTCTGAGGCAGTTCCACACCTTTGGCATCGTGGCTGCACCGGGTTACACTCCCACCAGCAGTGCAGGAGGCTTCCCTTCTCTCCACCTCCTCTCTGACACTTGTTATTTCCTGTCTGCTTCCTTCTAGCCATGCTGACCACAGTGAGCTGCCATGGCCTTGCAGTTTGGATTTGCATTTTCCTGAGACTTCATGATGGTGAACAAGTTTTCATGCACCTACTGGCCCTCTTTCTGTCTTCTTCGGAGAAATCTCTGCTTCCATCTTTTGACCAGGTTTTCATTGGCTTGTTTTTTTTCTTGTGGAGACGTGCGAGTTGATTGTATCTTTGGGCTTTTCACCCCTTGTCCGATGTGTGGTTTGCAAACATCCTCTCCCAATCGTTGTGGTGTCTTAGTATTCAGTTGATGGTTTCCTTGAGTGGGCAGAAGTGTGTGCATTTGATGTGGTCCCGTTTGTTTCTTGTTTCCTTTGTTGCCCTTGCCCAGTCAGACATGCTTCTTCCAAATAGGCGGCTCAGACAGATGGCAAAGAGCACTCTGCCTAGGTCTTCTCCTACAAGGTTCACGGTTTCAAGTCTGCCATTCAAGGCTTTAATCCATTTCAGGTGGTGTGTGTGCCAGGTGTAACATCATGGTGTACTCTCGTTGTGTTCCATGTGGCTGTGCAGGCTTCCCAGCACCGTTTATTGTAGAGACTCTCCTTCCTCCGCTGTCTCCACTTGGCTCCCTGGTCCAAAATGGGCTGTCCATGTAAGTTTGAGTTGGGCTCTGGGCTCTCAATTGTTTTGCATGGGTCTTCATGCCTGTTTTGGGGCCCAGACTGTGCCGTTTCGGTACCTAGCGCTTCGTCCTCTATGTTGAAATCAGAAATTGTGACACGTGCTGCTTTGTTCGTTTTCCTGAGGATTCCTTTGCCTAGTCAGGGTCTCGTGTTGCTGGCTAGAAACTTTAGGATTCTCTCTTCTTCTCTGTGGCAAATACTGCTGCAACTTTGACTGGGATTGCATGGAATCCAGAGATTCCTTACTGCGGTATGAACCTTTCAAGTGTGTTAATCCTTCCATTCCTCGATCCCTCGATATCTTT